>NC_091935.1:39869302-40469302 GCF_041260155.1 Ptychodera flava
CTACTATCAGGGCTTTCAGAAATATATATTTTATTGGGGTTAAATCTGAAAGTGTAACTATCTTAATTGAGACTGTATTGAAATTCTCCAAAAGAGATAAAAGAGTATGGCTTTTTTAATTTTAAATTACCATACGTTTGTGAATTAGTTTTACAGCCACAGGAGGTATGCATAACTGCGCATTTCTGACGATTCGCAAAGAATTGGCTAATATTATACTTAATGTACCGAATGAAATAAATGTTATTTCATATAACTTTGTTGATTTAAAAGTTTTAAGTAAATTATTAATTACTTACCACACAACCACTGAAGTGTATTTATGGGAATTTCACTCATTTGATGGCCTCCCTCTGTCGAGTCAAATGTTTAAATAAGCCTCGTACTGGTTGTTGGATAACAACTTCTGCAGAAGACAACTCAGTACGTACTCAGCTGTAACCTGAAGAAGATTGACAACATCGCAAGAATCATCGCATTTTGTCTGTTGGTCGTTGCTGGCTGTATTTGTCAGACATTGGTAAGCGATTATCCATAATTAGGTTTTAGTAAGTTTATGATCAGTATGATTTTAGCAGTGGGTTGGTTTAATTAATGACAGAAAGCCAATATTTTGTAGCAAATATTTTAGATATGTCGATGGGTTTGGTTTCTCGATATTTTGAGTATTTCTCGATATATTGTATACTATTGGCATTCAAACAAAGTGTGACAATTCTAATGATATTTTTTGTGTTCACTGCCGACTGGTTTTGCATATAGTGGTTCAATTTGTTGTCAGAACCGTTTCAGGCGTTGGTGATATTAACTAACGATTACAGCCAGGAAAACTATTCTGGACACTATAACAGCCCATTTTGCTCATTGTTAATTTACGTTTGGATCCCCTATCAGTTTCCTCATTCATCACTACTTGTAGAAAACTCGTAAGTCCAGTTAACAAGTCTTATAATTACTAGCGCTCTTGGAATGAGTAAGCTCAAACACGCAGAATGTCGTCGAGTATAGGTGACTGGTGTTTCTCCCACAGCAGTTTCTGGCTGGCCAAGCAATAGGGCCAATGCATTCACCCTATGATTTACGCAACAGCCTACCACTTAGCGCGACGGTCTGCTAATGTTTAGTCCTTCAATTTATTATATATTTTGATATTTACATGCCCACTTACTTGGAGCAAAGTCTTGTTAAAAGTCTACTGTTATTAATGATTTTTATTTCTAAATTATTGTATATCTAGGCCAAATCATACCCTTTGATAGTTGAACACAACGGAGAAAAGAAAGATGTGTTAGTTACTCTGGATGAAGAGAAAAACGTTGAGATATTCAGAGAACATGGATCGGATGCAAAAGTTGTGGCCGATTTCGACACGGTAAGACTAAGTGCTCTTTATGCGTATGTCGGGATCTGTAATTTTTACATCGATTTTGATTGACGCGCAAGATGAGTATGTAATGTTAGTAAAAAGAATGTACAGCAAATGGTTATATTCGTATGTTTAGCCAAAGCTTATTACATTTTTAGCCTAAGTTTATTACATGTTACATGTTTAGCCTCAGCTTATTACATCACGCAGGACATTTTTCTCCGTCACTCATTGATTACGAAAGGCTGAATCTGAAGATGAACACAGTCGTAATTTTTACATCTATTTACATCATTTGGAAAGAAGTACACATTGTTCTTGTGTGTTCACCCGTGTGAATCGTCCTAATAAGTACATTTGCAAAATGGCGCCAATTTTGAGGAATGATACGGAAACTGACATATTGTCCAGAAGTTTTGAGTGTTTGCGTTCATATGCATCAGGCAATTGGCAAATCAAAATTAAAACACTATAGGGGTAAAAAACATGGCAATGTTAGCTATGTCAACTGTATCTTTTGAATTATCTTTTTTCGATGCTTCAATCATTCAAAGGGTTTAAAATTTCCTAATGATATCAACCATACTGTCACATTCTCAGGGACTTGAGGCTATCGTCCACGAAGAACGCAATGCGTGTTACTTACTGCCATTGGATAGTAACAAATTCATAACTCCAGAAGAACTGAAACCCATACTGGAAGCCGGCAAGGTAACGTTATTGCTACTCTCTACTTCCAGCTCGACGTCAGAGAATTTTCTGTCCAGAATTTTCAACGAACATAAAGAAATTAATTACTCCACGCACATAGTACAGTTTTAAATGTCTGCTGTGATGATATTATAAAGATATTCTTCTTTTTGAGAATGATGTTGTATCCCTCGCTCAAATAACATCCGCCTTTCCGTCCTTTGTAATTTACGATAGGGAATCAAGCAAGAGAATGGATACAATGAGTATTACACTCTGGCAGGTGGTCCTATCAAGAACTCAATGATAGTCGGAGAAACTATCGAACAGGAGTGTGAAGGCAAGGCTATCTATTGGTTGAAATCTGGACAGGCCACTGATACCGGTAAGCAATAGTCTACCTTATGGCATAGCGACGTGTGAGGTCAACTTTAGCTTTGTAAAATGACTCAGGAGAGTTGACAGGTTAGAGAGAAATTAGACGAGGTGATAAAACTACTCATCGATCTGGGATAAAATTATACTTGTAACTTTTGGGAAAGTCTTCTGATACTTCGGATATGAGGAGATATTTTTCAATTTAGTGTCAAATTATTTTGGTGACAAGAGCAACAACAAAGACAGGCTGAACAAAGATGGCTGAACAAAGAGATGGGCAAATAAAGGCTGTCCTTCGCTTAGCTATCCAACGGATTGGAATTGAAAAGAACATACCAGGGGAGGCGAGGGGGCACAAAGCAGTGACGGCAGAGGGTGCCAAGCTGGCCTCAGAGATAACGATTTGCTTTTGTGAGAGAGCTTTGCAAGTTCGTCAGAAGAATAAGATTTACTATGGGGAGGGATGATGAACTTAGTCTGCACGAGAAACGAAAAGCTTACTTTAGGTAAGATCACGAAGCTAAGCTCGAAAATATGAAAGTTTCCTCAAGGTAGTGCGCTGTATTAGAACTTTAAGTTTGCTTTAGGAAGAGCAAAGAGTTTGCCGTTGAGATATAAATAAAAAACTTCATTTTAGCAAGTGATGCCAAGTCAGCTTTTATGATAAATGAAAAGTTAAGTCTTGTCATTGAAAATAAAACTGTTTTTGGGAGATCTAGAAGTGTAGAGAAAAATTAAGCCAAGGAAAATCTTACAAGATTTTCGTCATGGATATAGTCACTACGGTTATTAAGGTTGGTGACCCTATTTGGTGACAGTGACAAACACAAGACTACATACGAAGTTCAAATAGGCTATCATTTCAAATATACATTTCAAGAGTCATTTCTGCATTACAAAGCACAGTAGGCGCAGTATTTGTCAATGTTGGTATAAATTTGAGTCAAATGAATACTTTCCTGTATCATTTTGGTCAACTTAAACCTTACTTGAATTGCACCTGATCAGAAGACAACGTGATCATGTAGATGTCTTAGTATGTAAACAGTAGTTGGTTTTATACATGAGAACTTAAAACACAATTAATGCGTATTTTATTCCAGTTTCACCTGCCAAAAGGGCTACTTGCTGGGCTGTATGCATCGCGTTTGTCTGTGGAGTATTTGTGTCTAGCTCAAAGAAGACCGGCATTCTTCCTGAAAATCTTCCTAGCAATCTCCATTTTAATTGACTTCATTAAGATGTCATGTAACTTATGATTTGAAGGTAATGATTTAAAGGTAAATACAAGATATATTATAGCATAATGAATTGTGTGTTTGATTGTTACTTGGTTCTTTCACAGATGAAAGCTTCATACTGATAGAATGACGGGGTGGATTTCAACATGAAAACATCACATATGACAGCATATTCTACACAATATACTTTCGATCTTGAGAAAAAGGACAATGATATAACTTGCCCATCAGTTGTCAATATACTTAGAATGCTTATACATGATCATTTAACGTATGATAAAGAGTAAAAATATCGCATAATATTCAGCTGTGTCAGTACACTAATCTTGGGTTTAATCTGATCAGTTGCTATAAAATATAGTAAAATTCTATTCATCGGAAGAAATAGATGCTGCGAACGAGGATTAAGGTAGTCTGATCACCAGAAGGAAAAACTTGTTTTAAGCAGTGCCTCATAAACATACGCGGCGTGGCATGTAAAAGGTATCCGAGAAGAAATGAAGAGGATATCGCAAAAAGTACTTTCAAGTCCCCCTCCAAACGTGTCCTCTTCCCGTACAGATATACAGTCAGCAGCAAGCTCGTATGAAATTTAAACATAAAGTTTGGCCGAATGACAGATCAATTTTTAGACACGTCAACGAAAGACGATGGATATGATTTCTCCAGAAGAAGACAATATGGATATCTTTGCAGCATTAAATTCTTGATCCCCTTACCATCATGACGTCAGAGCAGCCTGAATGCGGATCGTCATTTCTTGGTTGTGGATGTCCGTGTCCTGCCCCAATCTTTCACTTGAGCGTATGTGTGACAAAAGTGCGAAATTTCAAAGATAAATTTTCTCAAGTTTGTCTTGAATCGGGGATACGGGTTACTGGCTTCCGAGATGGCTGCATGCTGTTGATCCCCCAACCAAATAAATCGAACGACCCATATCCCCCCACGGCAACCAACTGTCTTGTCAGTATTTCTCAGCGTCTCCATATTCCTTCGATAGACCATTTTCATCGTTAGTGGATGCGATGTTCTGAGATATTATCAAGTATTCCTATCAAAACTGGTTAAGGTGGACTTTGCTTTCAAGACAGATTTTTTTAGACAATGAAAAATAGTCAAAATATTTTTTATTTTTCTTTTGGTAATACTTGCTCAGAGTCATATTCGGAAAATCAGGGAGGACAGTCATGGCATGGTATGTCAGTAAAATCACCGTGTTAGGCTATGGCCAGTTTGAATTTCAAGTTTTCATAGTCTTAGCGATTTTGTAAGTGTCATCAAAGTTGGCAATCTACTCTCTGCATAATGTAAGAGAAAAGAATCAATTGTATTCAGAGATTTATTAAAAATAAGAACTCCAAATTTAAAGTCTTTGCTACATTCATTTGAAACGTTTAGACAGATTTCCTTCAACACGTAACGATATTGCTTGACAAGCACTCCCCAAAGGGTTACAACATGATATTCAGTGGCAGAGATTGGTAACTCTTTATTGGTTTTCCATGATTAAAAAGTGTTAACTTGAGAAAAGCTTCTCATTATTTTTTTCGTATTGCGCTACACACTGTACTGACTCTGGGCGCGAGCCGACGTGTATTGCGTTATTCTGCAAGTGAACCTTTGAGGTCTGACTTTCTCTTAACATACCGGGTTTGCCCAGAGAGAAAAATACAGTCCCTTGTGAATCCATACACAATGCCCGCCGTGTGGTATGCATTAGAAAATTAGGAAGGTGAGAAACGGAATGGCCGCTTTGCGTAACGTATAGCCAAGTTCGGAGACGGATTTTCCTCACAAACAGGCAATTTATTCTATAAACCACAGGTGCCACCAACTGGTAAAGTTTGTCACTATCACTATAACCGGGGTTATGATGGTATTGTCGGTCACATGGTAGCGTGTCGGGGCCGGCCAGGCTAGCATTCCGATGTTCAAGGGATGTCAGGAAGACTTGAGGCAGCGAGTACTGTAATCTAAAGATACTACGGTGCATGTATAGCTATAGGTGAGCTGGAGACCAGTGTTCACGTTGGCCAAGACGTATATGCATGCCCTCATGAATAGTAATGACAGCTCATGAATAATAATGACATGACACTTTGTCACACGAAGGCTGATACACGGATTTTACATATTTTCTGACCTTAAGCAAAAAATTTGGAGGGAAAGTAGAGCTGTTCGTAACTGCCCTCCCATTGGTACATGCTGAAAATATGCCCACCCACTAAATTGCGTTGCCGAATGCCCCTCCCCGCCCACTAACTATGGTCTGCCCACTCCCCATAACAGTTCAGGCTCCTTACTGGCCTCTCCCTATCTCAAAACTCCCTCTGCCCACTAAATGTACATAGTCCAATATATGTGAGCTATATTGGACCACAGTACCTCTCTAGAGGGACTGGGATTGGACAGATCAGGATCAAGCGTGTGTGTGTGTGGTAACCTAGACTTGCTCCAAGTATGTTGGCATATAAGTATCAAAACATACTAAATTGAAATGAAGGACTTAACTTCAGCAGAGTGTCGCGCTAAGTGGTAGACTGTTGCGTAGATTGTGGGTTGAACGCCTCTGCCCACAGAACTTCTTGCCAAAAAAAGCCAGCCACTGGGATCAGTCTAGTCATATCACCTCTTAAACGATGAATTGTTCCAGGCAGTTAATTCGAGTGAAGATAACCTTTCAAACTATGATTTGCCTCTACATTAACGGATAGACTTGGTAAAACGAGCCTGAACTTTCTCCAATAAACGTATATCCTTTAATTAACCAAGGAGACCACGCTTGAACAGCATACCCCAGGTGAGGCCTCACAAATTGCTTATAAAGCCTGAGCATGATATCTCTTGTGTGTGAAGGGAATATCTTGATCGTATACCAATTACACGATTTGCCTTTTTAACTGCCTCTGAACACTGACGACTGGGTTTTAAACTTCTTCGCACTATAACTCCAATATCTTTTTCTTCATCTACTTCTTCCAGAGGGACTTTCCATGACATAATTACACTTAGGATTATTTTTATGTGCAACATGGATTATTTTGCATTTGTCAACATTGAATTTCGCTAACCATTTGTCAGACCAGTCAACAAGACGATGCTAACCGTACATGGTCATTGGAGCTCTGAATGTCTCTATAAACTTTTGTTTCATCATCAAATTTCTTGAGATGCGCTTGGATACTGTTATCAATATCATTTATAAAGATTACGAAAAGAGCAGGCCCCAGTACGGATCCTTGCAGTACACCACTGGATACTGTGTTGATGGTCAGTGAGCCATGTTGCTGTATCCATCCAGAGATGTCCTCCACTATGCCGTGTACAATCATGTAATTTGTGCATCAGCTTCTTTATTTATGTGGAACCTTATTGAATGCCTTGGTAAAATCTAAATATATGAAGTCAACTAGAGACTCTTTTATCAGCAAACTTTGTTATATCCTCAAAAACTCAAGCAAGTTGATCAGGCATGATTTGCCAGATACAAATCCTTGTTGAGATGTATTAGAGAACGATGAATTTTTGAAAGGTTAAAGATACTGTCTCTTAAAAATGATTCCATTAGCTTGCAGACAACTTATGTCAAAATCGCTGGTCTGTAGTTACCCGCTTTTTTTCTTCCCCTTTTTGAACATTGGACATGCATTAGCCATCTTCCAATCTACTGATATGTATCTTTCCTTTACAGATCTGCTGAATAGTATTGACAGTGGGTGTGTTAATTGTTCCTTACACTCAAACAGTATTCTGGTGCTTATTTAGTCTGGACCTGCAGCTTTTTTTGCCTCCATGCTCCTAATCTTTGACCATAACATACTCTCTTCAATTACGATGGTAGAACCTGTTTCTGAGCTGCATCTACCATTTATGCACTCATATTTTCTTGAGAGGGTGAATCACTTTCACGGGTGTACACTGATGAGAAGATACCATGCAACAGTTCTGCTTTCTCAATGCTTGAAGAAATCACTTCTCCATTATCCTTTGTTAATGGTCCAAAGGTTTCTTTTGTCTTTTGCTTTGAACATACATATGAATAAATTAATCTGGGATTCTCCTTGACATCAGACACCAGCCTCTGTTCAAATGTAACCTTTGCCTCTTTCACTGTTCTTGTCGTTACATTCCTGTAAAAATAATCAGCAGGCGGGAAGAAAAAATCAAATGATATTTTCTGTGGGCGGGAAGAAATTTCAGGGTTTTTTTTATCATATGCTCGGACAAAAATACTGGTGTTTTTGAATAACGTTTAATTATTTCAAACTTGGCACATTGCTTTCTTGTAAGTTAAGAGCTTAATCTCTCCTGAAGTTCTAGACATAATATGCGGACATCATTAAGTAAGGCTGTGTTCACAAATAACGGTTAAGGGGGGGGAGGGCCTGGAGGAATTGCGATTGAAATATCATTTTTTTCAGATCTCCCCCTCAATACCCTCACACATTTTCAAGTCCCCCCTCTATATGATCAAAACTTTTCAAGTCCCCCCCCCCAATTATCATCAATGTTCTTCCTAGGATTTTCTCGTAGAGTGGAGACCAATTTGCATTGCAATACATGTAATTGTTATGGTAATGAGTTTCTATTGTTTACCAAAAATTAAAGAGTGGTGGCCACCACTCTATGCTCAGGGGTTAACACTGATCATATAGCTGCATATGTATTAGGGATGCACACAAAGAAAATATAAACATCTATTGGGCTGTTCTTCTTGGAAATGTTCAACACTACCTGTTATTGGCAGTTTGTAGCGCCATATTCCAAGGCAAGTTCTTAAATTGATTCATTTTTAAAGACATCAATAGACTTTTTTGATTTATCTGCCAAAGTCGACTTAAGTTAATCCGACTCGATCTGGCCACAATGGCACCTGCTGAAGAGCACACAACATGATGACCATGAAAGAGTATGCAAATTGTGAATTCCTGGCTACATTAAATGCTTATTGTAAGTTGTACAAAATTGACAATACCAATAAGGAAGGATGAAATATTCAATCAAATAAACGTTTCATCACTGAAATTTTTGGTGAAATAATGGTAAATTTGGTAAATTAAAATAATTCCATCTAGTCACGAATTTTTCATTTAAGTTAGAGTCTTTACTGTGCAAAGTTAGTGTTATTTTAAAATGAGAATATGAAAATTTAGAAATAGACATCAAATCAGGTCCAATAATCGTTATCATTCAAGGTAACTAAGAAAGTTACCAGGTCCAGGAACATATTGAAAATGACAAAGGCAATCTCAGATAACTTTCATGTCTCCTGGTCTTACATGTGTTGCTTTCTGGCCTGATCTTGTGTACAAGTATGTTTCACCGTCATGAGCGTCACATTACCCGAACTCTTCTTCAGCTACTTCATAGTCAGTCACTATTGCTCTAGTATACATTAACAGTGACACTGCCTGTAGGCAGTAGCAGGGCAGTAGCTGTATTAACTTTGATAATTTTGACAATAATTTTGTTCAGTTTATACAACTGCATTCTTGTTCTACTCCCTACAGTATGTTGAACTATCCAGTATTCAGCTTGCCAACACAGCCTGTGAATATGTATCCCGCATTTGTATCATTGACAAATGACTTTCAGTCTGGACTCTGATTCAATTATCACCGGGGTTTTGTCGACAAACTGAATAATATGTGTTTCAGCATACTGTAGGGAGACAGCAAGCAACTGTATTTGATATATTGCATAGAACTATTGAAAACTTATCAACAGTTCCAGCTTCTGCCCCGATACTAGGCCTACTTGTTTGCTTTTTAACGGAAATTCATACATTTTAAAATTTTTTTGAGACAAAAGTAATGAAATGATACGAAATGGTTCTAGATCTTTTATAATTATTACTAACATTAAAACAATTGAATTACATTAAAATGTTATTAAATTTCATTGAATTTCCAACCAAACCTTGGAATCGTAAAAAACGTGAACCAAAACATTTTCAAGTCCCCCCCTCTCCTACCCCCAAAATTTTCGAATCCCCCCTGAATTCCTCCAGCCCACCCCTAACTGTTTTTTGTGAACGCAGCCTAAGTACTGTAGTAGTAGTAGTAGTAGTAGTAGTAGTAGTAGTAGTAGTAGTAGTAGTAGTAGTAGTAGTAGTAGTAGTAGTAGTAGTAGTAGAAGATGAAGTTTCAGATTTCATAAACAAATTTAAGACTAAAATTTAGTTCCGAACTGACAGTTTATCTTTGACTGGACAAAGACTTGATGGATTTCCGAACTTTGATTCGGGTTTATTGCATTGGCTACTACAACGAGTAACGAAGCACGAATGTGCACTCTGAGATATGAGTAATGCCATCACCACAAGTATAATCGAGGAGGAAGTAAATATGGAGACTGCGCAAGAGCGTGTTCGTAAGAGACAACTTTTTTTTCGCCACGAAACACACAACAAGACAGGAAGCCTCTCCTCTTAACGACTTATTTTTACCCGTCCTATCCGCTGCCAATTTACTTTGATTCCAAAATTCACTGCAGAGGCCAATTTCACATTTTATATTCGAAATTTCCAATTTCCTCTTTTGCATACATTTAATCATGTTCTTTGTAGAAGTCAATATGGTATACGGTATAAGGTCTACTATTTCTTAGATCAGTAGCTTCGATCCCATGGAAATGCATGTAACAGTATCAAAACTGAACGGGACCAATATTATAGGGGACGTTCGTGTTACGGGAATGGTCTAATTAACCTATCTCACCCTGTGTCAATAACCAGGCTAGACCCAGTGACAAATTTGTTGATAGTGACGGGTGTGTCGATCACTCAATGACACGTTCGAGGAACTGTTAGCAAATTTGTAAATACTCAGTTGCACTTTGTGGGCAATGCAAGTACTCAGATATGCCAGTAACTGATCAATAGCCGCAGATGGCAGATGCGTGATGTGCTAGTATATGAAGTGGCATTCACCGGCATATCTGATATCATTTTCTTGTCTCCTTCCCCATTTCTACCGTTGGCTGCGCTGTTCACAAAAAATATAATTTCTCTCGGTTCGATAGTATAGAGAGAAATTGATATCTTCAAGTTGCGAGAATTTAATACTTGGCATTGACAAATCAGGGCTCGAAATTAACTTTTTTCCCTGGTCGTCCGATTGGGCTACCCTTTTCTGAAGATGGTAGCCCAGCGACAAGGTCTGGTAGCCCATGCATGAATACAGGGGTTTCTTTTTGTAAAGGATATTTTTATTTATATCTAGACAATGAATGATTTATTTTGCATGATTCTATCCATGAAGTGAATTTTCTAGTCATTTGACATCAATACCTGCAGATCATAGCCTCAGGAGTATACCATGTGCAGTGGATAACGGTGACGCCTCAAAGTTGAAACGCATGAGGGGAGTGGACGCGATGAGTGGGGTGAACGCTATACAGGAGAGTTTCACCCGGAATCACAGACTTGGCTTTCTTGCTAGGTCTGCGTTGCTATAAATTATTCATGAGATGAAGTTTTTTTTTTACGTACATATTATTCATAAGATGACATCTCTGTACTGGGTGAATCCGGCAGAAACTAATTCACTACTGCGCAGTCTAAACTTAACGCGTTCAATCGCTTGGAAAACCTGGCCAGGCCTGCCAAATTCGGAATAGGTTGTACGAAATTGGAGAGACACAAGAGAAACTAATATAAATGAGTTTCTTTTTTAAAAATTCACCGACTTGAACCAAGTCTAGTAGAGCAGTCTCTGTACTGTGAAACTTTCTGTGTTTAGATTACAAGTTTCCAGTAGCAACTTGGAAGTGAGGAGTGACAGTGTTTGCCATTATTTTATGAAAAATGACAAATTTCATACGATAGCTTTTTAGGCCATTGCTTACTTGAATAACGTAATAAAGGTACTTTTCCAATACGTGACAAAACGCGGCCAATCTGTTTAACGCAACGAAATTTTAATAAAGAAATTTGAAAATAGATTTTTTGTTGATTTTTCTTGTTCGCTAAAATCTATTGAATATTGAATATACTCATATTTCTATTTCCTATTTCTAATATAAGCGTATGATTTAGAAATAAGCATAATGGTAATTCCGGCTAGCAGATTGCGGCCAACGCGAAGCCTAGTTCACTCACCAGCCCGACGTAAATTGAAAATAGGAAATGCAGGCTATTTCCTATTTCCAATTTGGTGCAGACATGCGCAGTGGCATGCTGTGTCGCTCACGCAGACGTCAGAGACGGTGCGGCGTCGCAAATTGTTACACTGTAACACAGCCCCTCGGAGGGACTGTGACTGTAAATTACATTCATCGAATCATCAGCCCGGAAGTGGATTCGTATTTGGTGCCAGATTTGCTCTTCACCTGATGTGGTTCTCTAGTGGAAATTTGGATGTTTACCCACGCGTATTCTCAAAATCATCAGTGGAAAAGCGGAAGTTTTTTGTTCACCATCTAGGCCCGTGAAAACACGTACTTTTAGCAAAGGTTTATCGATGAAGGATTAGAATAACACTTTGAATCTGGTAAACAATGTTCTTACACGTACAACCATTTCAGCGCTAAGGTGAAAATGTGACTATTTTAATAAGGGCATCATCATGAACATTTTTTTCCGTAAGTTGTCTTGTTGCCCCAGACTGTAATAGTGGTGGTCAGCTGTCAGACAACAACAAAGATTACACTGATGTGTCAAGACAATGTTATTGGTCTTGACATGGTTGTAACTGTATCTGCAATTATTTCACTGACTCTTAATTAATTAGGTACTTTTTTCTGGTTCATATTTCTCCTATATTTCGCACTATTATAAGGGCGTCTTTTTCTTGAGAACCCCAGATCCAAGTAAGGAGTGTTTGAAATTTTGCGTAACAAGCATAGCTACCCAGCTTTTCCTGTGAGCGCAAAGACATCCAACGCGTATGCCAAAATGGTCTGCTATGTACAAGTCAATAAATCTTTCAAACCAAACAAATGCCGGTAGAGATGTTTTCTTCTTGGTACAGTTTGTCAAAGCGCCCACCTGTTGCCAGGGCCTGGTTGGGACGGGGCAAACAAAACTTAGACTATCGACAGCCCATTGTGCCTTTCCTTTTCTATTATTGTTGTCTCTCGCACATACGGGTCTGGGTGGGGCCCGGGACTGGGGCCGCAAGCGTAGCGCCGAAGGCGCGAGTCAGGAATGCACCCGGTGGTGTCACTGTCGGGGGAAAAGGGTAAGCTTATCCATGCGTGGTCTAAAATCACGGGAGAGGAGTCACTGTTTTTATTCCCTATCATTTGTCCGTGAAATAGAGAAAAAAGGGGTACGAAATGGCGCAAACGACTATCGACGGTCTCAGACTTAAGGAAACGTTGTTTCGTTCAAGAATGTCCGATTTTGGGGTCCATTTTTTAGTGTGTAGCGTAATTATTACTTTTCGTGCATGCAATGCCTGTACGAAATTTAGTTTGGCGGTCCATTAAGGGGAAAAGATCACGTGCCCTAGACGGTCATTCAAGTTAGAATAGTAGATCTGCCTTCTCTCGTTTCAAGCTAATTACGCCATCAAATACCACAAGGGTCCATCTTGACGTCAAAATCTGTTCAATTCGCGGAATACATTTTTGTTACAATGTAATCATTATTTAATTACGTCGGACTCCCTCTGCTGTCTGGGTTGGCGCCACTAAATGTCATTGCGCATGTCTGCACCAAATTGAAAATAGGAAATAGCCTGCATTTCCTATTTTCAATTTACGCCAGCCGGATAATAAACTGGATAGGGCGATTGGCCGCTTTCTGCCACGCAGTAGCACCATAATGCTTATTTCGAAATGGTAAATTGATATTGAAGATAGAAAAAAGAAATAGGGTATGTTTCAATATACGACAGATTTTAGCCTAGCATGAAAATCAACAAAAAATCTATTTTCGAATTCCTTTATTGAAATTTCGTTCCGGTAAACAGATTGGCCGCGTTTTGTCACGGATTTTTTCCAGACTGTGGGGAGCGATTAACGTTTGTGTACAGAATTAAATTATTCAAGCATTTCTACAGCAAGGCTGTGGGAAGGGGATCAAGACAGCTTGTTTGACTGTATGATGAGAGATAGTTCTTCGGCTCTGGTCGTATGGAAAGACAAGAAACTGAATTTACCAACGATATGAAAATTTAAGAACTAAGAATCTAGTCTATACAAGGATTTATATTTATCTTTCTTGCACACTACAAAGATTGAGGTACAAGTGAGATTACTGTATTTTCTGGTTGGCAGTTTCACTTGTTGTCGTTGTTATACTCATTTTAACACTTCCTTTGTTGTGTTTCGCACCTCCTGCACCTTTTTGTTCTCCTGTGTACATACCTTTTTACAGTGAATAATGTTGTGGGTACGTTTGTTTTGGGCCACAGTCCTGTGATTCAGTTTTTGCACGGAGCACGGTTACCGTACCCATGGATGTAAGTCTATTTTTTACATCCATGCCGTACCCAAACGTGCATGGGGATACAAGCAAGATGGTCTTTGCTTAGATTTCTAGTTTTCGAAAACTGATACTAAATACCACTGATCGAATTTAGGAATACAATCTATTCTTGTAATGTTAACCATTGAAAATGAAAACGGCGGCTACTGTCTTGCAGTACCGACACTGATAGTTGCAAAGGCGCCTGATATATTCATGGAAGCAATAATACATTACATTTTGTGCAACAACTTCTTTAGGGCTCAATGTGTTCAACTTGAATTGTGACAAATCAAAGACTTTTCCATCATCATACCGTATGGTTGGAATAGTGGAATCAAATGTAAGCATTAATTTGTCAAAATTGGTTAAATTGTGAATGATTAAGGGTGGAGGTGGGCTGAACCATCTTGGCGCAGTGGTAGAGTCCAAGCCTTTGGAACCATAGTAACTAGAAATCAGGCCCAATGAATAGAGTTCAATACCCCCACAGGTCCACCTTGATGCAGAGACACTTGGCACACCTCTACTTGTACAAGCTACCAAAGACAGAGCAAGGCGAAAACCAGGCCCGAATACGGCCCCGAGTCTGCAAAGCAGTCTGCAGTCATTTATTTTTATTAAAATGGAGACAGTGGTTTCCATGGTTGGTATAGTGTATTTTTTTTCTTTAAAAATATAACTTTAATAAAAACTTTTGCTTTTATTCTTTGGAGGTAGAAAGTCATAATATATACTTTGTTCTGCTTTCATGACCCATTATCATTATAACATTGAAAATGTGATGGAAAAAATGTGTGCAAAAGTTGGAACAACCAGGAAAACTCTTTCCATGTAGGATATCCCTATCTAGGCTAGCTATTGATTAAACAAGAAAGTACTGTTACTGTATTACTGACATCAAAGACATATTTTCAAAAAAGCAACATTTGAAAATATGACCAAAAAATATACCAACATCACTAGTACTGTTGTGTAAATCAAAGTCTTGAAATGTAACAAATAAGTCTACTTGTATGACTTCAACAGGACTGTCTGTACATTAATTGCCGTGCCTGTTAATTGAACTAAGAGCGATATATGTGGAGAGTGAAAACACTTCATTATACAAGATATTTAGGGCTACAGTTCAACTTGGGAAAAAGTCTCTGCGATAGTGTAGTCCAGGCATGCAGTGAAACAGAAAGTGTGACACGGTGATATATTCAATTACATCATATGCCATCATCAGTTCGTATAGAACTTGAAGATGAATTCCAACCTATGATTAGGTTGGCCCTGTTACCATGTCCTAATATCTATCCAACAGTAGTAACAAAAATGAATAAAGATAGAAACATCAAAGTAAGACTAAATTAAGCTTCATTAAACCAAGGTAAGTTTACTTCAAGTTGAGATCGATGCGGTCGTTGAAAGTAATGCTTGAGTCAAGGACGATGTTAAAATCCCTGATAAGTTAAGCGTCTAATTTTCGTTGTCATTTCTGTTAATTGCCCTCCCTGATCCCCTTCATTAATTTGTCCTACCGATCACCGATGTGGGGACGTATAGCCTTGACCAAATAACTCGTTAGCAGCTCTTATGATATGCTAACGAGCGATAACGAGAACATATTTGGTCAGAGCGATAAGCCCCACGTTAATGAAGGGGAACGGGAAGGATATAAACGGTTTTCTTTGAAATACTATGACGAGTTAGCGATGGTAAATGTGACACAGGTAAGGCTTATATAATGAAAAAAGGTCAAATACACGACATTTATTGATCATATTCATGACTTCTAGACGAATAATGCCTGCAGTACCCTGTGGTCTATGTGAGTGTTTTGCTTACGCCGCTGGCGTACGTAAGGGAATCATACACAAGTAAACTTAGTGAACAGTTTGACTTTTGACCATATGTTGATCATTTACGTGAGGGTATGGAGGTCGTAAACTGTACTAGCTCCATGGGTAGCTCAAACCTCATTACATATCTTACACCGCAAACTTGATAGACTTGGGATTGGTCCCATTGCATTTCTTAGATGTAAGTGTAACCTTTCTGAAAGAACATAGTGCAACTAAATATTCTTGTTAAAAGTGTTTGCACTGTGACCAAAAGGTGATAAGCACTTCATCGGTCAGTCTGCACAATTCAGCGTCCGACGGTGTGAATGACGCCTCCAACGACGTGTAAAAGTTGACGTCATTTGTCAGCCGTCGCAAGTGACGCTTTGATAGGATGCAGTAACGATATCCATGAGACGTATAGTGCATTTAAACTACAACAACATGTATAAAATAAAAGTAACATTAACGATCGTAATACGTTGTTTCAAAATTATTTTTACAAAATAATATTCACTGCGATATTTTTCCATGGATGAACCTACTATACCAGTAGGTTCATACTTTAGATTAAAACTTGCGGACCTGACATCAGAACAGTAACTGAACACTTTTGATTTAGATCAGGGTATGTCAAAAAACGTAAGTCAACTTTTCATTTGCAATCAATTGCAAAACTGTATGATAATATTGTTGAAGCTTGAAGGATGCTGGTTTGCAAAGCATTCCTTCTAATATCCAGTGTAATAATGGGGCTAAATCAATTCCAGGTTGGAATCAACATGTTAAAGATTATCATGCCATTGCTCGTGATGCTTTCCTGTTGTGGCGGGACTCTGGCAGTCCCAGACAAGGGCCGCTTTTTGATCTTATGAGGACATCACGTGCTAAGTTAAGTTTACATATGTTTTTAAGATCTGTAAAAATAGTGAGTCTCAAATGAGAACTAACGCCTTAGCCGACAACCTCTCTAACAAAAATGACAAGCAGTTTTGGAAGCGTGTTAAAAGTAAAAAGAAGTCACCTTTATCATCAACCATTGATGGCTGTAATGGGCAACATGACATTGCAAATTTGTGACGTGACCATTTTGCAAGTCTGCTTTCCTCTGTCACCAACAACAGTAGTGAGTGTTGTGAAAGATATTATTTCGATTCTTTCATTCGATGAGGATATGATTGTCACTCCAACTGCCATTAGAAATTCCATTGCAAAATTAGCCATTGGTAAATGCTGGTCCAGATGACATTACAGCTGAGCATCTAAAGTTTGCCCGTTAACGCCTGCATGTTCTTCTCTCAGTGATGTTTCCTGCATATTCATGGTTACTTGCCATCTGCCATCTCGCATGATGGACACCACCTTGGTTCCACTTGTAAAGAATAAAAATGGTGATGTTACTAATTCTGGGAATTATCGCCCCATTGCTATTGCCACTGCCATTTCTAAGATGTATGAAATACTCATTCTTGATAAGTGTGCTCGGATAGGCTACTATACACAAGTGATCATCAATTTGGTTTTAAAGAAAGTCACTCAACTGATATGTGTGTTTTTATTAAAAGAAATAATTGATTTTTATAAGCGTCATAATACCCCTGTTTTCCTTTGTTTTCTTGATGAGACAAAAGCCTTCGATAAAGTGAATCACTGGACACTATTTCGCAAATTGATTGATAGAGGTTTGGGTTATCGATCTGCGGATAATGAGATCTGCATAATGATCTGCGCTCCCATTCTGCACTGTCTATCTTTCTACACTATAGGAAAAAATTGCGAGACTGGAGCGAGAAAGGGACGCTTTCTCGCATTGGTGAGAATCTCTTGTCATTCTCACTGCAGTGAGAAATGCACTCCTTGGTGAGAATGGAAATTCTCACCAAGCACTGTGAGAATGGTGATTTTCATGGTGAGAATGAATTCACCGGTGAGAATCAACCAGACTCGTTGTTCAGTGGTAACTTAAAATGGTGCACGTGTGAAGGCGGACTTATTAGTGGAAGGTTTGGAAATAGATTCAATTTTAGCCAGATACTTCAGCAACCTACAGACGAGTACATCCAAGTTATTATCGATAATCGGAATCGATTTGGAGCGTCTACTACTTCAATGAGATTGCATTGTTGTGTGAAAAAAGTGTACATGCCCCTGATGACATATAGAAGGTACGTTAGAAAGAATCCATATTGTACCATTAAATAAACATAGGGCCAAAGTCCCTGAAGCTACTATAGACATGGATACATGACTGTATGAAATTATCTCACTAAAGTCATCCTAGGGACCTGTAAACCAAATATTAAAGCTGTCTGACCAGCGGTTTTGAAAAAACAAGCGACTCAACAGTTGACAGAGCTCTGCTGTGTTATGTAGAGAATAACCTTTTGTGACACATGTATTGATGAAGAAATTGGATATCTTTGATAGCTCATTTCAGGATGGCCTCACCAAAAATGGAAAAAAAAATTCCGTAAAAATACAGAATTAAATACAGAGTTAATTACATTCGAATTAAAGTAAACAAGACTTGCTTAAATCAAGAGTTACGTCATAAAAAAACAGCATATATGTATCTGTCAGGTTATAAAGAATCTTAAGCTGGTTATCTTTATCAGTATTTCCATCCTATTCACAAAGCACATTTTAACTTTCAAATTAACATTGTGAGTAAGTTCTGTTGAATAAGTTGAGACTGTATGTACTCAGAGAAAGCACACTGAAGAGACAAATGTTTGAAACTTAAGAAGTTCAAGGTCATCAAAGCATTATAAGGAATCATGTAACACTTTCATTGCACTGTTTACACAGATTGCATAATTGCTATAAATAGCACATGAGGAATCTTACAGCCCAGCTTTACCATAAAAACCCTATCACTTTGACCACTCTTTTAATTGACCACTCTATTTTTTTCCTCAAAAAGTAATTTTATTTTATCCTTACCAAGTCAACCATAAATGGAAATTAGAACTTTCTCTATCTCTATTTATTTGACCACCCTATCATGACAAACTACTATGAGCAATTTCTTTTAGATAACATACAGGGCACAATAAATGACGGTTCAGAATATGTCAAAGTTGGGATTCAGGAAAGTTGCCTTTACATGTTTAATCCTCCAAGATGGTAGGCATTTCACTATGAACTGTCAAAAAAAGTTGAACTTTCTGATAATTCTACACTAAAATTATCTTGGCTTTGATGATTTCCCAATTAATTCAATTATTTAAAATCATATTAATTATTTTTTCCGGGGTGAATTGATAGGGTTTATACAGTACAAGACTTACATACAATGTAAGTCAAATTTCGACCAAAAATGACAAAAAAATTCCTTAAAATACACCTTTGCATATTTCATCACAATTTGAACAAATCTAAGTTTGGTTATCCCTAGGGACCTGTGTACCAAATAACAAAGCTGTCTAACCAGCGGTTATGAAGAAGAAGATTTTTACCAAAACGCCTTTTTTGGCATTAATTTGCCTATTTTCAACAATATCAAAAAATTAAAAAAAAACAGTTTCTCAAAATCCTATTTTTCATCTACACAACAAATATCAAATCAGTAAGTACTGCGGTTCTCAAGATATTTGAGTGGACGGACGCCTCACAAACGGACATACATTCATACATACATACATACATACATACATACATACATACAGACTGACGACGGACGCCGGACGGATACCCATCCCAATAGCTTCTATAGACTATAGTCTACAGTAGCTAAAAAATCATTACTCAATGCAGATGTTGAGTACGATTGTGCAAATACCCATAAGTATTGTAAGCACGATTTTTGATAATTTTTTATTGCGATGCAAATGTTTGAGAAATAACTCCACATATTTAATCATGGTTCTGCCAGTATGGTAGGTTTTTCGCTTGAATTCTCATTCTTTATGTAAGCATAATAAACGCCTTTCAACAATAACGCTTACTGCTTTATTCCAAATCATATTGAATAATCCAATTTTAGAAAAAGTTGAACATGGCAAAAACTCGCATTTCTAGTGTCAGATTTCATCGTAAAATGAACTACAAATATCTAACATGGCAAATGTCTGTGGATATTTTTATTTAAAGTTTTATCATAAGATGAAATAAAAACATGAATTCATCCAACTTTTCAAAGATTTTCTTAAATTTGTAACTCTTGTTGATACTTCGGTTTGTAGGTTCCTGGGGGCAAAAGAAGTAATAAATTTGTCATGCATTATGATGATTAAACAATAATGCACCCCCTCCCGGCCCATAATGGACGAAAGCAAACTTTGTACGACATAATGTACGAGGCGAAGCCGAGTACATTATGGAGTGCAAAGTTTGCTTGAGTCCATTATGGGCCGGGAGGGTGTGCATTATTGCTATTATTTTATAGTTTTGGCAATGCCAGTGAATTTGTAGTTATAGAAAACGAATAAAAAAGGAAATTTAAACTGAGTTTGAAGCCAGTGAGCGTCCTGACTCTGCACACATCACATGCACTCCACACTGCACTGCACTGAACACGCACGTTCAGCACAAAAAATGACCAACACTTTCACGGTTCAATTTTGAATTGAAAAACGATGTATTTTCGAAGGAAATGAAAAGGAACTGCATCCCTACCGTCTATATCAAACTTGAAACATCACCTTTAAATATCATGCCATTCAAAAAGTCGACACGGTGAAATGCCAGAGATGAGGAAAACGGAATGTTCATGCATCCACATCAGCATGATCAGCTAGCTGCATGCCATGGTATCAGCTGATCAATACGATCATTATTATGTCGCTAGTAGTACAGCATTCATTGCAACGATATCAACAGAGTTCAACATTGTTATTCAAATGTTTATATTTCAATAATAATGGTGTCTATAAATTTAATTTTCGATGGCTTCTTGAGAAGAGCTATTTTATTTCGGCGAACGAGAAAACTTGACGTAAACGGGTGCTTGAAAGGTACAGTTGACAAACATACTGGAGGGTTTCCGTACCGTCGCGATATCGAGAACAAGGCAAGGTAAAACCACAGACAAGGAGAAAAAAACGATGAATGAAAGTTGTCTCCGATTACAGTCAGTGCATCAGAATAAGGTGGCCGAGATGTTAGATCAACGGAGAGTCCACGGTCGTCATGATTGTTGGTAGTAGCTGACCTTGGACCGAGACTTTGAATGGCTCCGTAGTAATTTCCGTAGACACTTCCGGTCAAGGTTGATGACAGCAATGTTGGCCCGTTTACGGCTGGTTCGAGTAGCCTTTCACGCTTGCATCGTTTACATGGCCACTGACATACATAATATGCCATGTGTCAAACCCAGTATCGTCTAGGAGTTTGCAAACGTACTGAGTTCTGTTTCACCTGTACGGCAACGAAGCGAACCATGTTGTAGTAAACAAACGTAGTAGTAGCGTATCGGAAGGGGACTGCATGCTGAGCGCCAGTCAGACAGACGACAAGTGCATGCGTGAGGACTCAAAAAATGTGATAAATCGTACAGTAAGACATTGTTATCAATATTTTGCACCATTATCAAGAATTATAGTTTTGTGTATTACATAGTTAATCCGATACTTTCCCTCCTTTGAAATGCGCAGTCCTTTTTTCGTTTTCAAAAGAAAAACTTGCTCTCTGTGGGGCCACACTGCTGAATAATGGAATACATTATCAGTAATAATGTATGGATATGACGTCACAAAATTCACTGGTATTGACAAAGCTATAATATAATCGTAATATGTGTTTCTAGCGACATTTTGTCATTTTTGTCATGATTCATGACATCAAATATAATATATATATAGTAAAATGTTTCTTCCGAAAGTCTATCATCATTTTTCTGCCTTCATGGAATTTCACTCTCATTAAAATTAAACATTTCAGAGATATGCCGTGTCATTACTGAACTTTGGGACTGCTCATCAAGGCTAATTAAAACTAACGCCAGAAATTCGTGTTTTGATTTGTCGAATCTCTTCAAGAAAATCTGTTTACGTTTGCAATTTAGCGATGAAAGATGGAATGATGACAACAGTTAATTTACTCTTTAAACTTTACCCTCAATTCACAAGGTTGATAAGCTTAGTAGCAATTCAGTGCAACGCATACTAGAGAAGTTGGCGTTGTTCGCTTTAAAAGAACCGACAGTTGATTCGTCCTCGAGTGTATAAATTATGACTCTCAGTCAAACCCTTTCGATTTCACGGCAGCATCAAGCATATACGATAATTTTATTCTGCGGGTTTAAGAAAGAACATACATGTTCTTTCGATTTTAGGACAGTATTTGATGTAAACTATTGTATTGCTTCGATAAAGTCTGTGTGTGCCATGTGTGATAGTGGGTGTACGAGCGTGAGTGCTTCATGAACTCAACGGCGTGCAAAGGGGACGCAGTCAGAGAAGTTGTAGCAACTTCGGCCTGTGGCTTCTCCGCAAGGTGACTGACTGCCGTGTGTTATGAGTTCAAACCCGATAGAATGCATCGTATTTCATTTGGTAGGTTTGAAATATTTTCAACTGCAACACTTCCAGAACTACTTAAATAAAAGTATCATTTCATCATTTCCTTGTAATTTTAGTAACATGGTGGGGAAATGACGCAGTTTTCGTTTTCGATCTTGTCTTTGGCGGTTGCAAGGACACTGACAGTGCTCATTCAAGCTTTTCCAAAAGCGTATAGGTAAAGAGCAAGGCTGCCATACCATTCACCACATACCTTGCAAAAAAAATTCGCGATGACAACATCTTCCCTGAAATGAAACTTTTAACAAACAACAGGGATTAATAGGTTGTGTCAAAATTCTTCAAAAAGATACAAAGCGTATGTTTTTTAATTTAAAAATTATAATACGTTTATTAGTTAGTTTATCAGCCTCAGAAGGTGTGTCTATACATGTATCTGGGGATTTGAAAATAATTAGCTATATTTATTTATTTAGCGGTTCAACAGACTACAAAGCCCGATAACAGACTCCGAAAAATAAACAGAATACAAACAAACAAACAAACGGTATAATAGTAACATACAAAAAATAAATAGAAGAATTTGAAATACAATATATACAGTATACAAAGAGTCGACTCTAAGAATAAAAACGTCTGGACACAAATGTTTTAGAAACAGTATTAAGTAAAAATATATCGACAGAAATGTCGTTACACAGTGTAATAGTCCTAGGGATAAAAGAAAATTTTCTCATATTCAACCTGCAACGTATGGGACAGATGTTCGGCTTTAAAGGTTTTACAATTCTTTTGTGATCAACCGCTTTTTGGGCTCATTTTAAATCTCTTGAAGTAAGAACGTTTGTCAGTGTCTTAGCTGTTCCAAAATCAGAAATTTCATTTCTAGGCTGTATTCACAAACATCTCTAGAGGGTGGGGGAGAGGTGGGAGATTACAGGGGGGGACCTGAAAGAAAATACAACATGCTAGGGGGATCTGAAAAAATTGACATTGGAAAGGGAGACTTGAAAATGTATTGAATATCTATTCCTCTTCAAATATCTTCTGGCACTTTCATTTCCTGCCATTTCCATTTTCGGCGCGCCCTTCGGGCGCAAATTTTTTTAGGGTATACAAAACAATTTTATAATTCATACAGCCACCTTGAGGCAAAAGATTTAGGTTGTCGTGATTTGTACTAACCCAATCCCTCTGTTGCTCAAAACTGTCCTCAATGATGACTAAAATTTTAACTTAACCTTTCAATAACAGTTTGGGAGATAACTTATTTGATAACTTCATCGCTTTGACAATACATTTGATTTCGGTCAGTGTCAAACGTTCATGCTCCGTATGTAAATTTTTATTTCTTTAGGACTTTGACAGAATACAAACTATTTAGAACAGTGCATAGTGTCAACAATAAGAATTGGAAGCTTCAGGTCAAACAAACTTTTAATAACAATTAGGGAGATGATAACCTATATTCGCAGTTTCCTCACAGACTATAGTGAATCAATGTATACCGGTAGTGAATCAAAATTTTCAGTGCAATTCAAAACTCAAATTTCTTGGTCACACATGCACTTGTAATACGTAAGTCTAATCAACCACATTAATATCAATTATCAAACGTCTATAAATACACAGATTTAGCTAGTTTTGTATTGTATTGTAAAAAATATTCACAGTTTTGTCATGACGCCCATGTAAAGTGGATCAACATATTTAGCGAAATTCCAAAATTAAATTTCTTGCACGCATGTGCACTTGTAAATACATGCTAATCAATTACATTAAGATCAGTTATCAAAGTTATAGATGAGCAGATATTGCTAAGTTTATATTGGAAAATACGCGCTCATACTTTTCTCATAGACACAATGTATTGTGAATCAACATTATCGATGAAATCCAAAAATCAAGATTTTTGTAAACACTTTCATTTTTTACCTGCCACTTCAAGCAAAGTAAATTTACACGAATTATCACACACATATAAATGTAGAGATATAGCTTGTTTTTATGGGGAAGATGTTCATATTTTGCCAAATAAACTTCCATGTATTATCATTTGATAGTTTTGGACGATGCACTTTATCGGCAACGTTTTCCCTTCCTTCGAGGGGACTTCAAAATTATATCAAGTCAGAAGGGGGACTTGAACACGTTGTGAGTTTGTAAGGGGTATTTGAAGAAATCTAAGAACTTTTTCATTCATCTCCCGCCCCCTCAAGAGTTGCTTGTGAATGCAGCCTGACACAGAAATGGTGACCATTTTCAATTTCAAATATTGATAATGTTAGTTAATTTTTTTTCTCTCGTGAAAAAGCTTACATGGTGACCCTTGACATTTAGCTCACCGGTTAACACACGTGAGTTAATGTCGCAGCGATGTCTGTCTGTCTGTGTGTTTGTTTGTCTGGATGTTGGCATGAAATTTCAATAATGGCTTATCGGATCAAAATCAAATCTGGTACATAGATTTGGTTTGCAAATTGCAAGAAATGACTAGTTTTTGGTGGGCGTGACTTTGATATTTTAAATTCATTGGCATAATTAATGATTGTAGAAAATCAAAACATTAAAATCAAGACATGGAGTCAGCAACCTATATGTCTCTCAGCTATGCATGTATACCAAAAGGTGTTTATATGTGCACCAGACTTATTTTTCTGAATGGCGAAGCACAGTGCTGTAAATCAAATTCTATTATTACAATAAAAAATGGACTTTTCAGGGACGAAAACCGAGTGTAATTGATTGTAGGCAAAACGTTGTTCCTCGCTTTATGATTCAAATATATGGAGGAGTATGCATTAATTTTCAAAGCCTATTATCAGAACATCATTTATTATTATTCATTTATCATAAGTTTTGATGCTTGTGATAATAACTTTTCTATGAAAGAATAATTTCTTTTCTCGGAAACTCTAATCAATCGTGCTGACAATCGTGCTGTTGATTGTATCATACAACGATGTCCGGATACAATCTCTAAAAGCTTCATTAACTCACACTATAATGCATTTGACATGGTTTGTCTTCTGTCTGTATAATTTATTTTCTTGTCCTACACCAAAATATTGTTTGTTAAAAAGCTCTGTGTTCATCTGAATGTTGAATGCTATTTTGTAGATCACGGAAGTTTTAGCGTTAAGGGGAATTAATTTGCCAACAATAATTTTGCAAAGTTGACACTGTGTGATGATTTTATGAGGCTGAGGTTCTGTATTTTCGCGAAATGCAGGGTGACGGTTTATCTATTTATTTATTTGACGGTTCAACAGACTCAAAGGCCCGAAAGAGACTCCGAGAAAATAGATAGAATAACAAACAAACAAACAAACAAACAAAAAACAAACAACAGAATAATAGCAACAGACAAAACAAAAATAAATAAGCAACAATTTGTAATACAATATGTACAGTTAAGTAAATATTTTAAAAGCAGTATTAAGGAAATATATATCAACAGAAATGTCGTTACACAGTGTAATAGTCTTAGGGATAAAAGCAAATTTTCTTATCTTTAACTTGCAACGAGGAACTGGAACATAAAGACGGAGCCCTAAGCCGTCTGAATGATGCATAAAATGACAATTGAAATAAAATGTAGGGACAAGAAAATCTCCCTGAATTTTCTGCAGAAGCGACTGAGAAGGGAGATTAAAATACATGCAGGACTGTTTGTAATTTCTATTATAGAACCCAGAAAACTTCAAACACATATATTTCAGAACACTTGTTTGATCTTTCTCTTCACAATCACTCAAATATTAGCAATGGGGAGACCAGACCACAGAGCGGTACTCTAATCAGCTTCTTACTAAAGATACATACAAGTATTTCTCTCTTTCTGAAACATGCTTTTTGAATGATAGATCAGAAACTAGGATAACACTCAACAGGCACTCTATTTTACTGACAACCATCGATAGAATATTCATGCAAAATGACATTTCTCTTGTTGGTGTTAAGGACACAACATTGCATTTCAGAATATTGATGTTAATCTTCCACAAAATACACCAATTACCTTAACAAAGCCTCATGTAAGAGAATACGATGTACAATCACGTAATAGATAAAGTTACTAGTAATTTCACGAAATAGTTTAGAGTCAGCATACATACTGATCTGACTGTGAAGAAGGATATTGGGAAGCTCATCAATACATCAGACAAAAAGACAATCAATTACTCACGTATTCCTCATCATGGTTAATGTACCATGTGAAACGAATGTTATTTAATGTTACTTTGTTAATCGAAAAGTTTCTTAAGTATACATTATTAGATACCACACAACCATTGAAGCTTATTTTACGGGAAATCACTCATTTGGTGGCACCCCTCTGTCAATGTATAAATAAGCCTCGCACTGGCTGTTGGGTATCAACTTCTGCAGAAGACAACCCAATACGTACCCAACTGTAAGAAGACTGGCAAAATTCCAAGAATGAAGGATTTCGTCGTTGTATTTTGTCTATTGGTCGTCACTGGCTGTATTGGTCAGACATTGGTAAGCGATTATCAAGAACTATGATTAGAATGTTTAATTTGTAATCAGTACGATGTTTGCAGTTCGTTGGTTTATTTAATGAAAGATAACAGAAATTTGATAGCAAAGATTTTAGATATGTGTGTTGTTCAGTTTATCTATATTTTGTGTAAATGTACGATAGATATTCAAAGAAATTGTGACAATTTTAATACCATTTTGTGTGTTAACTGAGACTGGTTTTGTATCGAGGTTCGATTTATATTGAAAGGATCATTTCATTTCAGGCGATGATGATACTAACAAACGATTAAAACACTACTCCAGAGTTTACAACTCAAAATAGACAAAACTTGTTTCGTAAATTACTTCATATCTAGGCGAAGCCATATGCTTTCAAATTGGTAGTTGAACGCAACGGAGAAAAGAAAGAAGAGTTAGTCATTGTGGATGAAGAGAAAAACGTTGAGATATTCAGAGAATATGGATCGGATACAAAAGTCGTGGTCGATTTCGACACGGTAAGACATAGTGCCTTATTTATATTTTTGGATGTGATCTCTTTAAATCTGCCGAGCAAGATGAGTGCTTAATGTTAGTAAAAACAAAACGTACAGAAAACAATTGTATTCATTTGTTAAAACCTCAGCTCGTGACGTCACGCAGGTTATTTTCCACCATTACTCACCATAGATTACGGCAGACCGAATCTATAGAGGCATTAATTGAAGACATTCGTCATTTTGTTAAATCCATTTTTTCTTTGAAAGACGTTTATATTGCTCTTTTGTGTGCGTGCTGGTGTGGACCGTCTTCATTAGTTCATGCTATCAGCATGATGACGTCAATTTTGAGGAGTGATACGAAACTGATAAAGTTAACGTTTTAATGCCCATTGCATGTCCTACAAACAAACATTGACATATATCATAAGAGACAAAAGCGATCATGATAATTTTAGATATGCCAACGTTGTCTTTTGAAATTGTCTTTTTGCTAGGCTTCCATCTTTCCATGATGCTTCAATCATTCCATAAGTATATATTTCACTACTTATGTCAACATGTACTGTTACATTTCCAGGGACTTGAAGCCTTCGTTCATGAAGAGCGCAATGCTTGTTACATACGACCATTTGACAGTAATAAGTACATGACTCCAAAAGAACTGAAACGTAAACTCAGACTGCAAGCCGGCAAGGTAACGTTATTTCCACTCTCTACTTATATGACGACCACAGAGAATTCTAAAACCAACAGAGAGAAATAAATTAGTCAACATAGTACAGTTTTAAATGTCCGCTGCGATGATATTACAAAGACATTCTTCTGTTTGAGAATGAAGTTGTATCCATTACTCAAAGAATGTCTGTCTGCTCGTCCTTCAATGACTTACAATAGGAAATCAAGCAACAGAGCGAAGACATTGAGTATTACACCGTGGCAGGTGGTCCTATCAAGAACTCAATGATAGTCGGAGAAACTATTGGACAAGAGTGTGAAGGCAAGGCTATCTATTGGTTGAAATGTGGACAGCCCAATGATGCTGGTAAGTGATAGTTTAGTTGATCGCAAAGCGTCATGTGAGGTCAACGTGAGTTTTGTAAAATGACTAAGGAAGGGTAATAGGTTAGCGAGAACTGAGGCGAGGCGATGAAACTACTCATCGATCTGGGATTAAATAATACTGGTAACTTTCAGAAAGGTGTGCAGATACTTCGGATACCAAGGGATGTTTTTCACCTTTTTGTGACAAATGATTTCGATGACAAGAGCAGCATAAAGACACATTGTTTGTACAGAGACGGACGAGTACATAATAAAGGCTGTAAGCTTACTTCGCAGAGTTAAGTTAGGATGCGCTTCGGAGGCAAATATTCGAACTCTCAAATTTTTACAATCTTTTCCGATCTACAACTTTTGGGGACTCATTTTTACGCGCTAGGTGTAAGAAAATGTTTCACCGTCTTAGATTTTCGAAATCAAAAATTTTATTTTTCGCCTTGGACTTTGCGCATTGATGATGGCCATTTTGAATTTAAATATCGGTAAATCTTGGGTAACTCGTTTCTCTGGTACCAAAATTTATATGGTGACCCCGAATTTTATTCTCCATTTTGAAAGAGAATGTTGAAATGATCCTGGAGGTTAGTTTGAGCAAAAGTGTAAGTCTTTCACTTTCGAGGCGCATACTACCTTAAGCTATAGGATTGGAATTGAATATAAAAGGCAGTGACAGCAGGGTGCCAAGCTGGTCTATCAGAGAGAGCGGTTTACTTTTGCGATAGAGCTTTGCAAGATCGTCGCGATCGGAAAGGATAAGAATTACTATGGGGAGGGGTGATAAGCAAGTCTGCACCAGAGAAAAAATACATTAGCTAATGCCTCTAAGCTTGCCTTGGAAATATGAACATTTCCTCAAGGGAGGGCGCTGTGTCAGAACAAAAGTTTGCTTTCGGAAGAGCCAAGAGTTTGCCAGATATCGTTTTTGGAGAGGATGCCAAGCCCGCTAATACGTCGAAAGAATACTTAAGTCTTGTCATGGAGAACCAAACTTTGTCTTAGGAGATCTACAAGTGTAGAAAAGAATTAAGTCAGAGGAAACCTTCCGTGATTCTCATGGTGGATACAGATACTACGATTAATTACACTCAGTAACGCTGTTCAGTGAAAGTCACAAACACAGGAAGCTATTTCTGGTTTATGAAGCGCAGTATCTGTCAATGTTGGTACATTTTTGAGGTAAATGAATCATTGCCTTTATCATTTTGGTCGACTCAATGACTTTACTTGAATTGCAGTTTATCAGAAGACAACTCTTAAACTGTCTAACAGATGCATACGTGATCATGTAAAGTCTTAGTATAGTATACGTACATTGTATAACAGTTCGCGGTTTTATAGTTAGAAAATTAATTTAGAAACACAATTATTGTGTATTTTATTTCAGGTGCATCTGCCAAACCATGGAGTCCTTGCCGGGTTGTCTGTTTTTACTATGACTGTACAGCTCTTTGTGACTAACTGAAAGAGGATCACCATGCTTCCTGAAAGCCTTCCTAGCAATTTCCATTTTATTGACTTAAATGCCATGTCACGTAACTTATGACCTGAAGGTAAATAAAAGATAATGAATTGTGTGTGAACGTCATGTTACTTCCTTTCTGTGACAGATGAAACCTCCACGCCGACAAATTGATGGGCTTTGAACTTCAACATAATAACAACACATTTGACAGTATATTCTACACAGTGGTATCACATAGTTTTCGTCTGGAGAAAAACGACATACGCATCAGTTGTCAATTAATTTAGAAAACTTGTACATGTATGATAAGGATAAAAAATAAAATAAAATAAATGTGCAAATGAGCCACTGTGTCATGCGTGCATGAATCGCAGGTTTAATCTGATCACTTGCCATTAGGCCTAACATACCGATAAATCTACTGACGGGCAGATATAGATGGTGCAAACGAGGATTAAAGTAGTTTGATAACAGCTGAACAACTTGGTGTTTAAACTAGTGTAAACATGTGCAACAGCGCATGTAAGAGATTCCAGAAGAGAAATGAGAAAGACATTGCAAAATCATGAAGTTTTCGCCAACAAGTGCTTTCAAGTCCCCCTCAAAAGGAGAGTGTTGTACATTAAAATAAAAAATGGTGTCAGCAACCTACATGTCTGTCAGTTATGCATATATGCGCCAGACTTATATTTCTGTTTGGTGAAGCACAGTGCTGTAAATCAAATTCTATAATTGCCATCACAAAAAATTGACTTTTCAGAAGCGAAATGTTTACTATAAGTGGAGATAATTTTGGAACAGCAAGTAGCATACCAATAGAAGTTCTAGATCGTTCTTACATTCTCTTATATAATATTTAAAGTATAAATATATACTGGGGCAGCAGGCTTGCAGTCAGACATTTTGGGATCGTGTCTCTTGCGTGTTACTTCAAGTCTTTGGAAACTCCAGCACTATTAATTTCAAGACTTTTCAAGACCTTCACTGCCACGCTGGATTTATACTGTGGACTTTGTGCAACTTCAAGCCTGCAAGCCAAAGGACTGTTCATTCATCCGACTGACTGTTACAACTCTGAGACTGGAGCTTTGCCGTCCCAGCTGAGATAAGTAGTCCGTACACTTTTACAGTTTGTATTCTATCCCTTGACTTAGCGATTAGTTTTATTCTTTGTAATAAAGTTCGTTTTATACGGAAACTGCTGAGTTCACCTTTTTGTTCGTTTTCTATCACGTAACAATGGTGCAGACAATTGTTGATTATGACATAATACAGATGATAACGATGATCGGGTACCATCTCTAAAAGCTTAACTCACACTAAATCATGTAACATGTTTTGTCTTCTGTCCGTATAATTTAGTTTCTTGTCCTACTCCAAAATATTGTGTATTGAAAAGCTCGGTGTTCATCTGAGCGTCGAATGCTATTTTCTAGATCACGGAATTTTTTTGCCAACATTCCAACTTTTCCCCACACAGAAACTGGGCAGTTTGGATTATTCATACATATCTACTGTTCGTAATGTTTATGTCGTAAACACATCTATCGCACACTTTAAACACCTTTCCCGGGTTCTTGAACCCGGTTGGTCAAAATTGGCTGTTCTGGCCTTTTTGATCACCCCTCTTAAAATGCTTGGATAGTTGACTTGCAAAACAATTAACATTAAAAGTTTCCGGACATCATGAGACACGAACAATCGCAACAACACCAATTCAAAGAAAAGTCAAATTGGACTCCACGAACAGCAAAAATACAAAAACCTGAAAGCTATCTAAAGCTCCTAAACTCGCACTTATAGAGATACCCTTTCAAACAAGGAAACAAAACATGTCGCGTGCCCAAAGAATCGCAATAAACCAGCTTGCAAACAGTAGACCAATTACCAGAAAAAAACTTTGACAAGGGTCGGGTTTTGTCTTTGTCAACACAAAAGATTGCGTACACGAATACGAAAGGCAATTACGCAACACTAAGTATTATACACAACTAGCCAGTGACGACACAGAACAAACAATAAACAAAGTACACGAACTATTAAACAAAATGTACGAGAACAAACACATCGATCATGATACTTGTAAGTATCTTGATCCAGAAAACATAAAATCCGTACCCCGCAGTGGTACTTATTGCCTAAAAATTCACAAACCTCGGCAAAATTCTAAAAGACACATTATTCAAAACAAAATTTACTGAAGTAAAGAAACATAGAACAAACAACTGAACAACCAAACGGACTCACAACGAGACCCAAACATTAATATACTTGCCTCGCTACTCGAAGAGCAAGACCATTAAAATGCATTAAAATAATTTTTCACAAACACAAACTAAAGGAAAGAATCTACACTGCGACTGATGAGAAACCACACTCGGGTTTCGAAACGCAAGCGTCAAAGGGCCACTCTATCAACTCTGTAACACAATAGGTCCGGCTGCGTCTCGCCATAAGCTTTCCCCACACAAACAAAACATTACCGTACACACTGATCCAAACTTCCCTACAAATATCCGAGGCGAAACAAACATTTTTGTTAACACAAACAATCGGATAAGAATGTAGGAACACATTTTTGAAACGAATCAAACACAAACTCGACACAAAAACATTTTGGATAGTTAGGTGGGAGCCTCTTTCACACTTTTTACATTCATTGCTCTTGTGTGGGGGGTTGTCAACCTGATGTAATCGCAAATCCTCAGATTTCAATCTGATATAAGTATGTACGTAAACAAGAAAAGTAAACTCATGAATTTTAATAGACGGGGTGGCTAAGACCAATTTCAAGCGAGATTGGTCTCAGCCACCCCGTCTAATATGCCGTTCATACACAGGCCATTGAAACGTCTCTGAAACGGTTCTGGGCCAATACTGACACAGAAAGTTATGTGTGGACACTCCGAAGTGGTTCTGAAGCGTTTCAGATTTGAGACGGTTTAGTCGGCCCGACCAGAGCCGTTGTAGGGATTAACTCTATCCGCAAATCGCTGTGTGGACAGACTGAGCCGCTTCAGAAGCGTTTCAAACGCCCTCACGCGACAGGTATTTGTAACATAAAACAAACAACAACCAATATACAATATTCACTTTTGCCATGGCTGCCGAACACAGTACTACATCTCGCGGTATACTGGTCCGACGAAGAGATAAGCTTGCTACCAAAAACCCTATCAATTCGACCAGAAAAAATAATTACAATTTGAAAAACGTCGAATTAATAGGAAATTAAAACTGCCGAAATAATTTAGTGGTCGAATGAATTTAATTTGGAACGACGAGGATGAAATTTAAGCGAGACATGTTTGCCATGTTGAGACTGCTTCAAAGCATGGACTGAAATTTTGTGAGGTCGACAAATTAAGTAACAAAAAACCTCAAACGCACGTTGGTGTCACATCAAAATCAAAGTGGCCGCGATTACAGACGGAACAATCTGTGACACTGCCACCGGCCGCTCGACGGACGACACGTAAGTTGACATCGTGTGCCAGCCCTTGGAAATATATTGTAACTCCTTGACAGGCAGATGAGATTGTCTTATAGCGTTTGATGCATTGAAAGTTTGTAAAAATAATAAAAAATGACATCACCGATCATAAGAAATGTGGTGTTGAAGATAATAGTTTTTAAAAGAAGACTATGACGACCATATTTCTGTAAGTATTATCTAACTTTAGAAAACCAACATCTAAAGATTTACTTCAACCAACACTTTTGGATTTGTTCTACTCTTTATTATAAGATTAGTCGAATTTCTGGAAAGTAGGTGTACATTTTCGATGTCTGTGTATCGTCTACACCGAAGTCATATCCGAAAGAGTATAATCAGTTCGCGACAGCGTAAACCTCTCTCTCCCTCTCTCTCTCTCTCTCTCTCTCTCTCTCTCTCTCTCCTCTCTCTCTTTCTCTCTCTCTCCGGCATTTCAATGTTTTATATTGTCGACATTTATATATCAGTCTGAAGTTTCAGGTCACTGCTCAATGCAAGTAGTTGATGTCAATTTTTCCGTATCGGGCATGGTCTCTATCGTCACTCTAATCGTTAGTGTTTTCCTGTTATATTCCATATCAAACTCAAAACACAACGTGAACAACGCTGATAATATATTGCATCTTTCGTATCGAAAACCGGTAAAGTTCGTAACTGGTGACATGTCACGGCCTGGAGTGGAGAAAGTTCATCACCATCGATCGAATGTCCGTGACGCTTTTGCTTCCAAATAGACATATTGAAATGCACAGGGAACTTCGCGGTATGGCAATTATATGAATTTTACCGTGAAGAAAGTCTGTGACTTTAAACTGGCCGTACAACCAACAATAAACATGGCAGAGCAATGATACCGATTTCAGAGACTTCGATTTTTTTTTCATTGCGACCTCGACCGCTGGTGAGAGCGAGTCGTCTATTTTTTTCCCACTGGCTATTTGGCTTTGAATTTTCAATTGCCATCATGTGCTAAGTTAAAGCTAAAAACAAGACGGGCGTTCTCTGTAAATCAATAAGCCTTTTGAATATGAAAAAATCGGACATCTGAACCTCAACACGCAGCTTGAAAGTTGTTCTCCGAATCAGGACAGGGACATCGGCCCGGGACATCGGTGAGGCCGGATTTCACGTAGTAGCTATGGAAACCGACGGCTCATTCGTTGTAAGAAACCATGCGATGTACGCTCCCTTGGGCCGTGGAATTTCGCCGTATCGCCTCTACAGACTACACTATTACCTAACCATGCAATAAACAATCACACGATAGTTCAGTAACATGTATAAAGTGTGAAAGAGGCTCCCCACCTAACTATCCAAAATGTTTTTGTGTCGAGTTTGTGTTTGATTTGTTTCAAAAATGTGTTCCTACATTCTTATCCGATTGTTTGTGTTAATAAAAAATGTTTGTTTCGCCTCGGATATTTGTAGGGAAGTTTGGATTAGTGTGTACGGTAATGTATTGTTTGTGTGGGGAAAGCTTATGGCGAGACGCAGCCGGACCTATGGTGTTACAATGTTGATAGAGTGGCCCTTTGACGCTTGCGTTTCGAAACCCGAGTGTGGTTTCTCATCAGTCGCAGTGTAGATTCTTTCCTTAGTTTGTGTTTGTGAAAATTTATTTTAATGCATTTTAGTGGTCTTGCTCTTCGAGTAGCGAGGCAAGTATATTAATTTTTGGATCTCGTTGTGAATCCGTTTGGTGGTTCGGTTTGTTTGTTCTATGTTTCTTTACTTCTGTAAATTTTGTTTTTGACTAGTGTGTCTTTTAGATTTTTCGGAGGTTTGTGATTTTTTGGGCAATAAGTACCACTGCGGGGTACGGATTTTTATGTTTAATGGATCAAGACACTTCTACGTATCATGATCGATGTGTTTGTTGTCGTACATTTTGTTGAATAGTTCGTGTACTTTGTTTATTGTTTGTTCTGTGTCGTCACTGTCTTGTTGTGTGTAATACTGAATGTTTCGTAATTGCCTTTCGCATTCGTGTACGTAATCTTTTGTGTTGACAATGACGATACCCCTACCCTTGTCGAAGGGTTTTTATGGTAATTTGTCTATTGTTTGCAAGCTGGTTTATCGCGATTCTTTGGGCACGCGAAATGATTTGTTTCCTTGTTTGAAAGGGTATCTCTAGAAGTGCGAGTTTAGCAGCTTCAGATAGCTTTCAAGTTTTTGTTTTTGGTGTTGTTCGTGGAGTCCAATTTGACTTTTCTTCGAATGGGTGTTTATTTATTGTTTTTTTCGGTAGTTCTCTTTTTGGAGAATTTGGTGGCCCTGAAAAGGGCCGTTTGGTATGGGTTTTTGTTTAACTCTTGGTGCGTTTGTTTCGGCGATGTGCCTTGTTTATGCTTCTTTTTGCTGATTCGATGTGCTTGGTGAGTAGCTGTTTTGCCTTTTTCTTCTCACCAGCGTCGCTGATTTCGTTGATTGTATCGTTGGCTGCCTGGATCGTGTTGTCGATTCGTGTGTTGTTTTCCTCCTGATGCAGTGGGAGATAGTTGTTGATTGACTCAACAAATTTAAAAACACTGTGTCTATTTTGTTGACGCCACTTTGTTGTAAGAGCTTCGTCTGGTTTATGGCCCGGTAGTTGTGCTCTTACGTTGAATTGCAAGCTTCGTGGGACCACTATTTCTTGCAGACAACTATGGATTGATGCCAGTTGTTGTTCGATGTTGTGTTGGTTTATGTACATTTGTTGAAGCAGGTTTCTTGTTTTTTCATGTGGCTGAAGATTTCGTTGCTGACACGATCTGTGGTGGTACTAGGGTTTGAGAATGTTAAAATTGGTGACTTACTGCTGATGTTTCTGCAGTACAGCTGAGTTGCTGGGATGAGGGTCGGGTCTCCGTTTTTTGTATACACTACTGTTTATGTAGCAGAAAAACGCCTCCACCCTATTATTATGACTGTGCTTCTTGCGATACATTTTTGTATCCTGAGAAGCACAATGTAAAAAGACATGAAAATCAAGAAATTGCACCATTTTAACTCAACTCACTGATCACATTGTCTCAGATTTCATTTAGAAAATATAAATTTTCATGTATAGATCACTGTTTATCTAGAAAAACTCCTTCACCCTTTTTCTATTACGACTGTGCTTCGAATTCTTGTCCTACATATTTTGTATCATTAGAAGCACACTGTAAAAAATCTGAAAATAAAGAAATTGCAACATTTTAACTCAACTCACTTATGAAATGCTCTCAGATTTCATTACAAAAAGTGAATTGTCTTGTATAGACCACTCGAGTGAGTAGTATTCCTCGAGCTCTCAATTTCCAGGTATTCCTTAAGTAATTAGTAATAATAATCCAATATTCCGACGTTTTGCTTTTTAATTTAATTCAGTAATTCATGATGAGCAGATTTGGAGGAACCCGTTTGAGATGTGTTCGTCAACCGCTCAGTTGTCCGGAATTCTTCGAAACGGTTGAGTTATCTGGATAAGAGCTTAGTGTCCGATGTAAACCCATTGTAAATAGAACTGGTAATTACACAAGAGCGCGTTCCACTTCCGGGATGGTGCATTCTTATCTGAATCATGCGATTTCATATTATAGATTAATTAAGGCAGAACACGCCTCTTGGTAGGATATCCGGTCTTCCAAGGTTTTACAATAGTTTTCTGATCTACTGCTTGTGTGGGTTCATTTTGAAACTCTTGATTTAATTAGTTTTTTTATTGAGAAAATCAAAAATTTCACTTTTCCTTCACCATAGAATTAACACCTGGATTGCGGCCATTTTGAATTTCAAATACCGGTTTCTATGACACCGCAATTTGCCCAGTAACCTCCGATTGTTTTGTTGATTTTGAAGGAGTATGGTTGAAAGATTTCTTGAGGAAAGATTGAGCAAAAGTGAGTCTGTCAATTTCGAGGTGATAGACTGTACACTTGGACGTAGTACATGTAATAGTGCTCCACAGACCTGCGCACTGATACGCAATATTAGTGGTTGAGTAAGTACCGTATGACACGCAAGAAGTAGTAGAATTTTTAGATTTCATCAACGACAGAAATTAATAGTTCAAAACTGACAACTTTGAGTGAACAAAGACTTGGTGGACTTGCGAATTTGATTCGGTTTTACTGCGTTGGCTTCTAAAGTGAATGACGAAACCTGAAAGAGCATTCACAGGCCTGTGTAATGCGATCAAAAGGATATTGTAGATATAGTCGAGGAGAGAATAACTATGGGCGCTACGCAAGGAAGGATTTGCGAGAGAACAGTTTTCTTTTTACGACAAGACACAAAAAAGCCTATTTTTTCACCCAATCACTGCATTCAAAAGCCACAATAGAGGCCAATTTTCACATTTCGTATTCGAAACGTTTCTCTTGTGCAGATATTAATAACGTCATTTGTATAAGATAAATACCACTCATGAGCTCAATGCCGCAAACCAAAATCTCACATTCAGAGGCTTTGTACAACAGTTAACGTTTTGAACAAAAACACTGAAACCATGAAACCATCGTCTAAAAATTAATATGCTGCTTTTCACAGCAATTTAATTTAGCTGCGATAATTGTAGCGCTTGGGCCGTGCGCCGGCTTCTTCTGCCGTGTTGGCTGTGTATGGGCTGTGTGGCACTGGCCCTGAATTTCCGCAATTTAGTCCAATTACAAGTACACAGTTCTGCTTAACTTGTTATCGTTATTTATGGTGAATGTCCTCAATTCCTGATTCCCGCAATAGTAATTTTTGTTGACACAGAGAGAGAGGCTGACACATATATTATACAGTCAGCCTTTCGACAGGAGTAGTGGCAGATTGACAAATATTGTAAAAGATCGATTTTGGTTCTTCGGCCCGGTCTGCACTTTAACCGACGGAACTCTGCCCGAGTGTCACTCTAAGGTCTTAACAATTCCACGTGTTCGCTCACAATCTTGTCACTATATTCACCCTCACTTATCTCCGTAAGGAACTGACTCTGTCGAAAAAAATATTTTTCCCCTATATTTCAGAAATGATACTGAGCACTGACTGTCAGACTTTAGTCAGAAAATGGTCACCAATAATTGTAAAACATTGAGGCTAGAAATAATTTAGCCATTTGCTGTGTCGAATCTGCTCAAATCTGCTTGAATTTCAACGATTTGACTGCATGACTTGTGCAGTTCGTATACGATACTCTTTCGATCATTTTGTGAGATGAACATTGATATTAAACAGCAAGCAAACAGAAAGCGTCTAACTGTATTTTAAACGCGATTAATTGTTTTTGCCCTGAATTGATACTGCATTTTTCATAAAATAAAACTATAATTTTGTAAAAGTCTGGAGCAGGCGTTGAAATATTTTCAACTGCTACATTTGGAAAGACCCTCTTCACACTCTTCTGTAATATGTAATATATTAACACTGATGTTGGGGATTTAACACTGTTTTCCTTGTTAGATTTTTGGGGGTCACAAAAATGGCAGTGTTCATTTAAGCTACCATGCCTTACTATTCACTATATATCTTATAGGAAACAAACGACCTCAACGTCTTCCCACAGCAAAAGTTTGAGCAGATAAGAGGGATTTATTGAGATTGTATCGAGATTCTTCAAAAGAGAGAAACGAGTATGGCTTTTTAGTCCTCAAGGATGTCCGGAGGGACCAGTAGTTTTGGTCATGTGCCTGCGGGCGTGCGTGCCTCTGTCACCAAGCATTTCTCAGGCTATTTCTTTCAAGTTGGTACAACAACATTGACCTATGTCATTCATATGCATGTCAATTAGTTTCACAATGTGACGCAATATGGTCATTTTGTTATGATTTTTTCAAGTCCGGAGCCGTAACTCAGACACATTTTTACCAATATCATTTGTGCAATTCAAAAGTTGAACCACCCAATTCCACCGAGGTATTTAGTTGTGTATGGCTGTCACTGACATTACTATTACTATTTGCCATCAATTACTGTCTTCAAATATAGGACTCTGGGGACTGTGTAATCGACGATGACTCGTTAATTTTAAATTACCACACATTTGTGGGTTAGTTTTACAGCTACAAGAGGTATGCATAGCTGTACGTTTACGGCGACTGACAATGAATTAGCTGCTATATCGAGAAATTACTCACGTATTCAACATTATGCTTAATGTACCGAAAGAATGCTATTTCATTTAACTTTGTTAATTTAAAGTTTCTGAATTAAATTATTAATTACTTACCACAAAACCACTGAAGTGTATTTATGGTAATTTCACTCATTTGAGGGCCTCCCTCTGTCGAGTCAAATGTATAAATAAGCCTCGTACTGGCTGTTGGATAGCACCTTCTGCAGAAGACAACTCAGTAAGTACTAAGGTAGTCCTATCAAGAACTCAATGATAGTGGGAGAAACTATCGAGCAAGAATGTGAAGGCAAGGATATCTATTGGTTGAAACCAGGACGGGTCACTAATACCGGTAAGTACCAATCTAGTTTACTTCAATGACATAGCGAAGTGTGAGGTCAACTTCCATTTGGTAAAAGTCAGGTTAAAGAACGGAGACGAGGCGATAAAACTACGCGTCGATCTGGGATTAAATTTTCCTTGTAAACTTTTAGAAAAGTGCCCAGATACTAAGAACATAAAGATACATTTTTCAACTTATATTATAATTGTATTAAATGATTTCGGCGACAAGAGCAGCAACAAAGACGAGCAATTGCTTTGTGCATTGTCTGTACTTCGAAGGGTCAAGGTATTCGGATCGAATTGCAAATACACGTAAAATACGGGGGGGGGGGCACCAAGTGGTTACGACAGAGGGTGTCAAGCTGGCATATCAGAAACAGTTAATGGTTTAAATTTACTTTTTGTGAGAGAGCTTTGCAAGATCGTCAGAAAGGATAATTTTTACTGTGGGGAGAGGTGGTGAGTAAATCTGCACGAGAAACGAAAAGTTCACTTTAGGTAAGTCACTATGCTAGCCTCAGAAAGAAGAAAGTTTATAGGGTGGGCGGTTTGTCAGGACTAAAGTTTTGCTTTCCGAAGAACAAAGAATTTGCCGATGGGATATAAAAACATCATTTTAGTAAAGGATGCCAGGCCAGCTTTTATGACAAAAGGAAAGTTAAGCCTTGCAAGTCATGGAGAAAAGAACTTTGTTTTGGGGATCAAGAGCGCTAAAAGTGTAGCAAAGAATTAACATTCAAAGAATATCCTACGCTTGAAGTAATTCTATGGTTTGGGAGTTCCTTTGGCGAGGACGGTGGGTCTCTGCCAGACAAATGTTTTAGTTTTTTCATTGGGAAGGGGACTGGGCTGACCTATCGATGGAAACCTTACTTTCCGAAAGGTCACAAAGTTCGCTCGTCAGAAAAACGAAGCGTACCTTTACATGAGATTGTTTGGCTGACATTGATGACAAATGTTTTTACTTTACTGAGAATGACGCCCTCTATGTCATAAAAAGTGAGGTTTTACTCCAGAAGGCGTGATGAGCTGTATGATAGAAGGAAGAAAGGTTTCGGGGCTGAATGAGACAGAAAAGACGAGCTTTATATATCTGTGGGAAAGAACGAAAATATTAACCTGCATCAATCAGGGCACTTGTCAATGACTAGATTTACGGACTTGAAGCATGAGTCTACGTTGACTTGTTGGGTACCGCAGTTCATCTTTGATACTTAATCTATTAGAGTTTGCTGTTGAAAACCTTTTAAATTTATCGCCTTGCAGGCAAACTTTTGAAAGTTGTTTTCATATTGATGTAGACACCACGGTTAATTACACTCGGTGACGCTTATTGGTGAGATTGACAAACACAAGAACGGCATGCCAAGTGCCAACAAGTTATCATTGTAATGTATGTTTCAAGAGTCATTCTTACATTATAAACATTACAAATGAAAAATTATTAGAGTTTGGTGTTAACAACCTTTTAAATTTATCGCCTTGCAGGCTTGAAGGGAAACTTTTGAAAGTTGTTTTCATATTGATGTAAACACCACGGTTAATTACACTCGGTGACGCTTATTAGTGAGATTGACAAACACAAGATCGACATGCGAAGTGCCAACAAGTTATCATTTGTAATGTATGTTTCAAGAGTCATTCTTAAATTATAAACAACAGTAGCTCAGTATTTATCTCTGTTGGTACGAGTTTGAGGTAAATGAATACTTGAACAATCACTTGGCCTACTCACACCTATTTTGAATTGCAGCTGATCAGAAGACAATTCTTAAACTGTCTACGCCTATGTTACCATGTAAAATTTCTTCGTACGTTTAACTATTCGTGTTGTTTTTAAATTAGAAATTTAAAAACAATTAATGTTTATCTTATTTCAGGTTCACCTGTCAAACGGGATCGTTGCTGGCAAGTCTGTGTGGCATCTGTCTGTGTACAGTTTGTGACTCACACAAAGAAGACCGGCGTTCTTCCTGAAAGTCTTCCTTGCAATCTCCATTTTATTGAGTTTATTGCGATGTCATGTAACTTATGATGTGAAGGTAAATACAAGATATATTATAGCATAATGAATTGTGTGTGTGTGTGTGATTGTTATCTGTCACAGATTAACCTACCATCGTGACAGCCTGAGAATGACGGGGTTTGGACTTCGACATGAAAACATTACGTCTGACAGCACATTCAACACAGTGGCATCACACACTTTTCCTGGAGAAAAAATGTGCAGTGATATAAAATACCCATCAGTTGTCGGTTGATTTTTAAAAGTTATAAATGATCACGCAATGTATGATAAAGACAAGAAAGTTTAGTAATTATGCCACTGTGTAAGTGCATCAAGCGTATAGGTTCGATCTGATCAGTCGCCGATAAAATACTGGAAGAAATAGATGCTGCGAATGAAGATTATAGCAGTTTAATAACCATGGCAGAAGGACCAACTTGTTTTAAAGCAGTGCGTGGTAAATATGTGCAGCGTGGCATATAAAAGTTTACGAGAAGAGGTGCAGAAGACATGGCAAAATGATGAAGTTTTCGACAACAAGTACTGTCAAGTCCCCCTACAAACATGTTCTCTCCCCGTACAGATATACAGTCAGCAGCAAGGTGTTATGAATTCAAAACTTGCTAACTTTGGTCAAATGACAGATCCGAGTCAATTCTTTGTTATGTCGACGACAGACAATGGATGGGATCTCTCCCGATGAATAAAATATGGACTCGACTTTGCAGTCTTAACTTTTTGATCTCTCTTTCATCATGATGTCAGAGCAGCCTGAATACGAATCATCATTTCTTGCTTGTGAATGTCCGTGTCCTGTCCCAATCTTTCACGTGAACGTATATGTGACAAAAGTGCGAATTTCAAGCTTATGTTTTTCCAAAAGTTTGTTTTGAATGGGGGATACTGGTTACTGGCTTCAGAGATGGTTGCATGCTGTGGATCCCCCAACCAAATGACGCGAATGATCCCTACCCTCTCCCCCTCCCCGCAGCAGCCAGCTACCTTCTCAGCTTATTCCCTCAATAGAGCATTTGAAACATCGTTTATGGATACGGTGTTCTTAGATATAGTCCTATAGACAGTTGTCAAGGTATTCCTATCAACAGTGGTTAGGAAAACTTTGCTTTAAGACAAATTTTTAGAAAATCAAAACAGTCAAGCTATTTTTATTTTTCTTTCGGTAATTGCGCAGAATCAAACAAAAATGGTCAAGGTAGACTTTGCATCCACGACAGATTTTTAGAAAATGAAAATAGTCAAAATATTTTCATTTTTCTTTCGGTAATACTGGCGCAGATTCATATTCGGAAAACAAAGAGGGCAATCATGGCATGGAATGTCATAAAAAATCACTGTTGTATGGCGCACCAGTTTGAATTTCAAGTTTTGGTAGTCTTGGCGACTTTGTAAGTATCATCAAAGTCGGCAACCTACTCTTATATATATATATATATATATATATATATATATATATATATATATATATATATATATATATATATATATGTCGAAGTATACAGGTTGATGCACACTTGTTTGTCTTGGGTATAGTTATAATGGGGTAAAGTAACTGTGTAATGTTGTAGTATCATATCGATAACTCGGGGTCAATAAAACCTGACTTTCGTCCGCGGGGGAAGTTTTGTCGAACGAATGCAACATTTGACCCGAGTTGCGGAACCTTTGACATATGACATGATTTGTACCTTTTTTATCAACATATAGGTGACAAATTGTTATTTTCTACATTGCGGAGCTGTATCTGATGTTATGTTGCTTGTTATAGCCTAACGTTGAATTCTCAAACACCCATCAAACGGGGAGGTCACATGATCAGTGGCAATGTATTAGGAAGATGTGTAAAAGCCGGTAGCCAAAATTCATGAATGTATTTGATAAACTTGATATGTACAAACACATAATTATGGAAATATGATCCATCAAAACGATCACCAGCAAAATAATAAGTCACAAATAAAAATGTAAGTCATGCAGAAGTAATGAACACTGTATAGTCTCTTCTAAGTTATTGCACAGGTACATGTCACTTAATGACATTTGATATCGTGAAATAAAGTTGTGCATTCTTTGATAAGGTATTAGTATACATTGAGGTCACGTGACAAGCGTCAAAGTGACAGGTTACATGTCTGCGTCACTCTGAGAAAAACGCTAGTTTGTACAACTAGTCGGTGAGTATTTTGATTCAAAGTCGTTTGGCAAACTCCATGAAGAATGGGTCTCGACATTGGTGCTTGGAGAATTCGGATAGGCTGTTTTGTCCAACCAAGAAATTGGAGAAACGTATCCGTCGATTTTTACTGCCCAACAACGACATGGGCGTATGCAAATGAGTTGGCGTACCGCCTCATGGCCTGCTTCATGGTATGTACTTTCACTATTGTTGGTGCAGGTCTACTGATCTACACAACAAATCTATACTGGCAGTGGCTGGAAGACAGTGGAAGATTATGGCTTCTACATGTAACAACAAATTTCTGTCAGTCGAGTTTGACAACTGAAAGTTCATTTTGGAAGAGTTCAAGCTGCACTCCTCAAAGACCGACATCGGAATGTTGTGCGATACAGGTGCGGAACATGGCGCTATCCATGTTTACAACCACTGATTGCTCCGATCTTGGCATGCCGTTTGTTGTGCGATTGTTGCAACTGGCGGGTGATATAGAGCTCAATCCCGGGCCAGAAAAGGATATCATCCAAGCAATGGAGTCACTGAAAGAAGATATACTCAGAGAAATGAAGAAAACAGGAAGAGAACTAAGGCAAGAAATGCAGGACTTGAAAAATAACCAATCCGAACTGAAAACTTCGTGTTCTACTTTGAAAAACGAATTCAGTGACGTAAAAAAATCTGTTCAATCAATCCAGTCAGAAATCAACGAACTAAAAGAAGATAACCGTGTTACTGGCTATGACCTTGCTGCAGTATCGCAAAAACTTGACGACATTTGCGAACGGTTAGATAGTCTGGAAGATGATACTGACAGATTAGAGTCTTTTTCGAGAAGAGACAACGCCCGGTTATATGGTGTCAGCGAAGAAGAAGGAGAGACTTTTGAACAGTGCAAGAAGAAAGTTGTTACGATCTTGAATGAAAAGGCAAACGATAAGATATGGGATGACAGGGATGTAGTTCGAGCGCATCGTGTATCGGTGAACTGGAAAGATCAACCTCGTCCAATCGTCGTAAAGTTCCATCATTTTGACGATAAATTAACCGCACTGAGAGCAAGGCAGAAATTGAGAGATATCGGAGTAGGCATTGGCAACGACTTAACGAAGCGACAACGAAAAACTTTGGCAGACCTTAGAAAGCAAGGCAAGTATGGATACTACAAGAACGGCAAATTGAAAATTTCTGACAAGAGGACAAGTGACAATGAAAGTTCGGTACAGAATGAAACGACTGTGAACAGTAATTTGCAACGTCCACAGACAAGACTACGGAGCCGAATGCAAGCTAGAACGGACTAGGGACTCGGCCGCGGCCCAAACTTAGACAAGGTAACATTCTTAACATGGAATGTACAAGGTCTCAAAAATAAATTGTGCTTTGATTTTGCCAACTATGTTCTGAACTTTGATGTTGTATCTTTCATTGAAACATGGTCAGAAAGTGTGTATCAGTTTGATACAAATTTTCCAGTTTTCATGTTTTTAACAAGATACGTAAGAGAACTACAAATATTGGTCGTTATCCGGGTGGTGTATGTACAATAATTAGAAACAATCTAGTTCCATACGTTAAACATATTGAATCAAAGCTTCATGACTGTGTTTTCTTATTGTTTAATGGCAATATTTTTGCCCTTGAAAAAGATGTATTGTTTTGTTGTGTGTATATCTCACCACGCTATTCAAAAGTTTATGACAATTTGTCTTCTACAGATGTCATCGAATTACTTAAAATGAATTGTCTGATATTCTTACAAATCTTCCAGAAGTGTACATTTATTGTTACTGGTGATTTCAATGCCAGAACTGGTGAAGAACCTGATTATATTATGAATGACAATCCAGAGTATGTAATAAATTCCACATATGGTTATGACAATGACCCTTTCAATATGGTACGAGTGTCAAAAGACAAAGATGTAAATTTGTATGGACGTTCACTGTTGTCATTATGTTGTACCTACAATTTGCATATTTTGAATGGTAGAGTTGGTTTCGATGCAAACAAAGGAGAATTCACTTGTGTTGCCAATGCTGGAACAAGTGTGGTTGATTACACATTGGCGTCTTCAGATCTTTTCACAAATGTCAAAAACTTTCCATTGAACTACGTAGCGAATCAGACCATTTTCCTATGTCATTTTCTTTAGCAGCAACCTTTATGCCATTGAAACCAAATACAAGGAGTGTAGTACATATGGGTGGCCATGTTTTACAAAAATGCACCTGGCGTCCTGAGAAAAGTTGGGAATTTTCAAGCCAATTACAAATATATATGAAAAATCATCATTTGGAAGATAAATTTTTAGATCTTTCTGTTGATGTAAACAATTTAATTGAAAATGTACATGATGCTCTTATGAGTGTAGCAGAACAATGCAATATGGTTAAGGAGGCTTCGTTTCCCATGTCAAATCAGAGGCAGCAACTCCTTGGTTTGATAAAGAGTGTGCTTTTTTGAAGAAAAAGAAGTATGGTTTACTGAGAAAATTTAGAAACAAGAGTGATACAACGGAGTTGAATCTTTACAAAGACGCTAGGGATGAGTTCAGAAATACCTGCCGAAACAAAAGACGTAATTTCTTTAGTGAGCAGAAGGCAAAACTGGGTGTTCTTGCCTTCACAGATTCAAAACAATTCTGGATGACTGTGAGACGTGCTACGTCTATTCGTATTTTTCAAAAGACTTGTAATATTACACCAGAAGTATTTATGATTATTTTAGAAACCTTTTTGTAGAAAATGTATCTGTTGAAGATGATTTTCCTCTGTCTGACGACTTTAGAAGTACCTTGAGTTCAGCAGATGAGCCTGTAAATGATATAGATTGGGATATTCTCAATGGGCCGATTACTAATGATGAAATAGAAAAGGCAATCAGAAAACTGAAAAATGGTAAAGCAGCGGGTCCTGATTTGCTCTTAGGGGAGTTTTTTAAATCTACAAGTTCTTTTTTGATACCTTACTTAAATGTCCTGTTTAATAGACTTTTTGAAGCAAGTATTTTTCCAAAAGATTGGTCGAAAGCAATTATTGTCCCCTATATAAAAGCGGTTCAGCCGACTCTCCCGAAAACTACAGAGGTATATCCCTGTTAAGTGTTTTTAGTAAAATTTCACTTCTATTTTGAATAGTCGTCTCACATTTTGGGCTGAAGCATTGGGAAAGATTGATGAAACTCAGGCAGGTTTTCGACACGGTTATTCTACGATAGATAACATCTTATCTTACAGTCTGTTATTCAGAAATATCTATCAAGAAAACGTGGAAAATTTTATTGTGCCTTCGTTGATTTTTCTAAAGCCTTTGATACTATTGAACGTCAAAGACTGTGGTTTATACTCTTACAGGGTGGTGTAAAGGGAAAAATGTTCAAAATGTTGAATGCTGTCTATAAAGAAGTCAAATTTTGTTTACGTACAAATATGCAATATTCAGAGTACTTTAGTTGCCCTGTCGGTGTCAGACAAGGATGTTTGCTCAGTCCATTTTTGTTTTCCTTTTTCATTAACGAGTTGACACATGAGATACAAAACAGTGGACAGCGTGGTATTCAACTCTCGCCTGATTTGACTGAAATATTGTGTTTACTTTTCGCTGATGATGTAGTTCTCTTTTCAGACACAATTATTGGCTTACAACTTCTTCTTAACTGTTTGAGTAGTTATTGTAGTAAATGGAAAATGACAGTCAATCTGAAAAAGACGAAAATTGTTGTTTTTAAAGCTGGAGGATATCTTTCAAAACACGAAAAGTGGTTTTTCAATGGTGATAGTGTTAATGTTGTATCCTATTACAAGTACCTGGGTGTTATGTTTTCTTGTAGACTTTATTGGTCTGTGGCTACGAAAACACTAGCACAACAAGCTAAAAAAGTGCTTATGAGTATACATAGAGCGAGTAAAAAGACAGGCTCTTTCTCATGTGATGTATATTTTAAGATTTTTGATGCTATGGTCTTACCAATCCTTACATACGGTTCAGAAGTATGGGGATACACACAATACGATTACCTAGAAAGAATCCAGTATCTAGCATGTAAGCTATTCTTAGGAGTCTCATGTAACACACCAAATGTTGCCATTTTAGGTGAGTGTGGCAGATATCCTATTTATCTGCATATAGCGAAAAATGTGTGAAATATTAGTGCAGGCTTTTAAGAATGCCAAACGATCGCTATCCAAAGAAATGTTACCAGATGCTTTATTATATTGACAAGTCTGGTACGAGGTTAAAACCCACATGGGTACATCATGTGAAAAATCTACTTTATCTGTGTAATCTACATGATGTATGGGATAACCAGGAAGTTCTTGATGAGAGCATTTTTATGAGTACTTTTATAGAGAATTTTAAAAGTTATTTGTATAATACCTGGTACAGTGAAATATGTACTCTCGACAAACTTTCATGTTATCGGGAATTTAAGAGCTCTCTTGTACCGGAAAAGTATCTTTCCACTGTGAAAATTAAGATACATATGGTTATGCTAGCCCGTTTAAGATGCTCTTCTCATCACTTACGAATTGAAACAGATAGGAAACTAAAAATGATGTACATGAACGAATATGTTTGTTATGCGATAGGAACGAGGTTGAAAACGAGTACCACTTTGTTTTACTGTGTAACTTTTTCGATAGTTTAAGGGTGAAATATATTCCCCGTTATTATTTCAATCCTCCGACAGAGAGAAAATTCATATCTCTGATGCAATCACTTGATCCTAATATAATTCAGCGTCTAGCAGCATTTACATTTCATGCTATGAAATTAAGAAAAGAGACTACTGAACAGTACTAAGATTGTTGAGTACGTTTTTGTACTATGTACCTGTCAATTTATGTACTTTCCTTCATGTAATGTTAGAGTGTATTGGGCCGATGGCCTTAAATCACTGAATAAAAGACCTTATAGTATACATTGAATATTCTAAAGGTTTGTCGTTTTCTAAATGAACCTTTGTAAAATTATAGCAAGATAAGTGCCGATTTGCTATGGGCACCCATTGATAGCAGAATGCACTAAGGTCAGTTGGCCATTCACGTCAATTGGAAGGCGCCCTGTAGTAGCACTGTGGGACTGCAATTTCTGCAAAATGATGGCAACAGAATTACTATAATGGTCAAAAACGAAAAAATGGGAGGGGTGTCAATAGTCAAATAGAGGACCCCTAATGACACCCATTGGTGTTGGCCGCCTGCACTATGGGACTGCAAAATGATGACTTGTGAAGCAGGTGAAGCTATAGAATTGTTTTGGTTTTCTAGGTAGAATATATGTTGTGAAGAATAACTGAGCTAAGTTTGGATGAATTTGGAGGCGAAACAACGGGAGGGGTGTCAATAGCCAAATAGAGGTCCAGTTTGCTATTTACACCCGGATGTCGATAGACTGGCCATAAACCAACAACAACGTCGATAACATTCTTCAATTCATCCCTGAATTCATTTAAGCTTAACGATCTTCTGTGCATTGCTGAGTGCGATTTCCGACGGAACCTTTGCTTTCGCATTTTGTGAGGAAAATTAAATGCATACCGCACAGCGGCCGTCGGGTATCGATTCTACAAGCGGCTGCGGAAAAATGCAGAAGCCACGGATACTCTTCAGCCTGGCCTTCGCCTGTGAACTGGGATCCCGGTATGAGATACGCATCTACCGTGATCTACCGGGCGCAGCCCAGCTCCAGTTGTGCACACAGGCGCCAGTGGGCTAAGTAGTTTGCTCGATCGATCGATTTTCTGCTCTATCTATCGATCCCGTACTCGATCTATCCGCCACTGTATTAAACCTTAGCTGCCTAAAGTTGCCTGTGGTTGTGCGTCTTATCAAATTCGTTTAGCTGAAGCTGGAGGGAGCAGCTTGTCAGCTGGTGGACTGTGAACTCTTCGGAGGTCACCGGGCATGCTCACTGGATCATACATTACACCGGTCAAGATTCCAAGATGGCGGGCATCAAAAGTAAGAATGAGATGTTTACGTTTTGTGTCGTTAGCTCGTTTACCTTCAAAACCCGATTCTGAAATTACGTGGCTGGAATCAATGTTATTTTCAGTCGATATTGAATTACATGAAAACATTATCACGCGTCAACGATGTCCACTTGATGATATTAATGTTTGGATGTGATAAATAGTGGTTCAGCTAAAACAGTGACTCATTTTGATTTTCTCTGCTGATTGTTTTTCACAGTATGTTAGTTTAGAGTAAAATCGAGACAGACTACGTCTGTCCCAATTTAATTTTTCGCTGAAGAAATTCGAAAGAATGTCGCGATACGACAAAGTGTCTTTGATACTATCATCAAAGTGGTATAGATTGCAACAGATGATCGTCGACAAATAAAACAGACACTTCACAGTCTAATAATGAGCCAGTCGTATGACTCATAGTCATTCAATACGCGGTCTCCAAGTACCATTTTCTCAAGGCGTAATTTAAATAAATTGAAAATAAAAACTATCTCTATTTTACTTGTAGATATTTATTGGCTTGTATAATTAAACCGGGGAAACTGCTAATTTGTATTGAAAGCGTGCAGGAAGTAGTATGAAATGTAGCCCTGCGTACGATGCTGTGTGTTCCGCTACAGCTAATACCCCGCTCACCACAAGCGGGGCTATTAGCTGTAGCGGAACACACAGCATCGTACGCAGGGCTATATGAAATGTTATGTTACCAGTCTATATCGAAGCTGGGTTAGGTTAACTTAGGGTCAGGTAACGGTAATTTATTATCAGATCATATCATTTTGACATTAATGTTATATTAATGTTGAGCATCTAACTGGATCACAAATATTAGAAAATTCATGGATATGTTGAACAGGGTAGTGGAATTTTACTTCAGTGGATATGCATTGCCCCAGACTATGATTCGGCAAGACTTCCTACAGCCTTTCAGGGGAACTGTCCTTGGAGGAAGCACATCAAATCCAACCTTGAAAGGATTTCGAATCGAGGTTATGGTTAGTTAAAGGGTTGATTAAAAACGTTGTGCATCCCACCAAAAGAAAGAGGATTGGGCAGGGAAGAAGCTTGTTCTATCATGTAGGACATATTCTGGCTCATTTGATGGTTTCAATTTGGAAATGTGGATAATTTTCCTTTGCTGAATCAGTGTTATTAATTGTTGCAATGTACATCATATCACACTCAGTGAGTGCCTTGTATGAGTGCCTTTGTCCTAATAGTGAACTCTAAACATGCATATTCATGAGCCAAAGTGACACTATTTATGTGCCAAATGCATGTATCATTGTGATACTAAAGATGAGTGAAAATTTAAAAAAATCAAACCGGGGATCATAAAAAAGGGAAAGATATTTCAAAAAACCTTGCAAAAGTGGCTCATTTGACATTTCCAATGCATGATTAAAACAGGGTTTGATGTTTTCAATACTATGTGAGTGACACTGTGATAGTTGTTCATTTCAATGTGTTTGAGCCTTTGTTGTACCACCCCTTTCCTGAAATGGATTCTGCTGTATGCAAAGGTTGTTACCTACACGCTGTGACATGAAACAATGAATATTCAGTAGATTCAACTAGGCCTGAGCCAGACTTGCAGGTTAAAACCAGACTGAGAGAAAGTACAGTACAGCTGGTATGATCCGCCATGTGTGAGGCAGATAAGAACACTGTCTGTGGTAAATGAAATGTACTTTCCATGTTCAAAATTAATTTGATATGTTTGCTAATTATCTTAATATCATGTCATTTCAACTGGACATCTACAAATTTGGCATACAATGATACATTAATGACATTCATCACCATGATTGATTAGAAACTATTTCTAACCGTCATATCAAAACTGTGTCACTAATTTAGCACTCTCCTGGTTTTGTTTCTCTTTCATGTTCAATTACAACTTTCTACTGCAATATATGAATAGGGTAAGTTGTAATTTTTCCCTCGTTGTATATTTTTGTTGAATTTATTGATTTACTCTGCCAATAGTGTTTTGCATTTGCTTATTCTGTTCTTAATTTAGCACATTTCATGAAAACGACCAGCAAAAGCTAACCAGCAGTAGTGAGGCTGTGTTACACTGGTGGTGGAGAGAATGTTGTTACAAATTAGAATCAACAAAATAGGTCATACCATTGTCGTTTGAAGTCACATGAATCAACAGTTTTTACAAGTGGCAAAGGAGCTTGACTGTTTGGATACACCCTCTATGCTATATGTCTGTGTAGAATTAGATCAGTTTTACAGTATTACACTTCAAATCACAGTATTAAGACATCTATTCAATGCATTTATTACAGTTTGATAGTGTTGGCATTCAGTCTTTCCTGTGGTTTAACACTGGTAGTACTTGGATGTGCTCTGAAGCCATACGGGTATGTAATATATATTTCATATCATTGACTTTCCATTCGATGTAGTCAATGCATGGTTCATGAACATCTACTGAAATTTGCGATATCACCTTCCCTGTTTTTACAATTAAAATAAATTACTGGTTTTGCTGGTAGGTACATGTAGCGTTTGTTGTAGGGTTTGCAATGAAGTTCTATCAAGTTCAGTTCTCAACTATTCAATTTGATTCATTTACTTCAGATCAACATGCAGGCCATTGAAAATGACTTGATAATGAATACACACGTTATCTAACATTTCCATTGAAAGTCATCAGCAATTGAAATTATCTGACTGTAATTTGCATGATTGTTGTATATGTGAGTGAAAGGTTTTGATAACATGGAAAAAAATAATTCACCCATTTTGTTACTTTCTGTGCGCCTCAAATATGAGAGAGGCAACAGTGTCAAGTTCATGTATGATTCCATTGTTTTGTAGATTCCATGCTGTGATTAGGCTTTATATATATGTATGTATAGCACTTCTATATATAACACATATTATATATGATTATTTACAGACAATGGTGGCCACTATTTGTCCTATTCTTCTACGTATTGTGTCCAGTACCGACTGTTATAGCAAGAAAATACTCCCCTGATCTGTCAGGTGGCGCTAGCAGTGCACTTATTGAATACTGTATCTTTCTGACTACTGGTATTGTAGTTTCTGCCTATGGACTTCCACTAGTATTGGCCCATACAGGCGCTGTAAGTTGTTTATAATGTACATTTTTGATGTCATCAACTTTTCCCATGGTTTTCCACATATTAACAATTACTGAGATAGCACATTATGTTTGTAAATAAGTACATGTAGATTTTGGTTTCAAGCTATGTTTTATGGTAATAGGATAAGATCCCCTTTGATCATCAGTCAATAGTGGTGCCACACTATAATAATAATAATAATAATGTTTTATTCCCATTCCAAAATGTGAAAAAATACTTATAAAAACATTCATATAAAGAAAGTATCACGACATGTCTGGGAAAACGAGAGTGAAAAATAGTTGTCTAGCAACTAATCTGGTTCACTCCCAAGTATCTGATTGTTTGACAAATTCCCAGTACAGGCTGACTATTATGGCTGAAATTACATGAATGTGCAGATTAACCTTTAAATCAGTAGCTCAGTATCGAGACGTACAGTTCTCAGGAAGACAAAATAGCAGATGTATATGACATATACTTGGACAGTTATTATAAACAGAAATCATTTCAAAATTTGCTAAATCGAAATATATGTGAAAATGAAAACCATGGGACCAAACTATGTTGGTGCCATGACTGGTAGTATGATCATTTAATACCACTTCATACATCCAAACTGTTTGTTCATTGTTTGTTGCCATGTACACATTAAGGAAATAAGAATACTGGTACACATGGTTTTAAACCACATTGGTTACTGCCTAGTGCAATGTTGAAAACAATTGTACTGACCTCAACATGTTTGTCTTATATGCCAAAGTTTCAAACCATAGGCATAACTTTACTCATAGCTGTGAAGAGTCATAGCAATGCATATACCAATACTGAAAAATCCTCAATGAAAATTTATGTAATTTACTGGTATGCTTGAAAGAATTCTGCTTTTATGTGAGTGTTCAAGATGGCATAGTTTGTTATCTTGTGCGGTGACCATAGAGTGACTTTGTTGACAGTAGTGAAACTCAAAACAATTGAATATACAACAATAAGTTGAAAGAAATCCATCATACATGAGTATGGTCATAAACGTTACTACACCTACATAGGATTAATTGAAAACATGAGTTTTAGGGAAGTCTTTGCAGCCTCAATGAGGAAATGAAGTGACAGAGGTCAAATATGTTAGTGAATGGTACTCAACATTGTTCCTCTGTGTCTCAGGGTTTTGTTGTGTATAACTGTGTAGCTAGATTGTATTACATGTTAGTGAAAACAATTTTTTTTGTAGCTCCCATAGCCATATGTATATATGGCAATGGAAGGTATTCTTATAGGCTAGGGAAATGTCTGTATGTCTGTATGTCTGTATGTCTGTATGTCTGTCCGTCAACATCAAAAACTCCAAAACCGCTGTACATTTCATCTTGATATTTGGTGTGTACATGGATGATGGGCTGTAGATGAGATTTTGTTCAAATGAAGTTGTCATTGCCAAAAATATGCAAATTAAGTGAAAAAATGTAAAAACAGTCAAAATTGAAAAAACTCAATAACCACTGAGCAGATTACATGAAAAATTAGCATGTAAGTACTTTGGGCTGACATGAAATGATTGTGCACATCTTGGGTCAGTATCTTGGACTTGCTATTTTCATGAATTTTTTGTAATTTTCTCCCATTTTTGGTCAAAAAATCTCCTGCTCTGAAACCACAAGTCCGATTGATTTGAAACTTGGTATGGAAGTGCATAGGAGTGACCTTTCCCAAATTTGGGCAAATCGTGGTGAAATTTGCATATTTTTAGTTTACACGTCCATAGACTCCCATGTATAAGGCAGATCTCCATAGACTCCCATGTATAAGGCCATGAAAAATAAAAATTTAGTTTCTCATCGTATTCATGTTGCAAAAAGGATGCAGTGCCACAATTTTTAGTCCCCATGGATGAAGTCCAGTGAGCTTATAGATTGGATCATGTCCGTCTGTTCGTCCATCCGTGAGTCCATCCGTTCACGCAGATATCTCGGATATTTTGACAAAATGTCATGTGACCTTGATGACCTTTGATCTCAAATATACATATTTGTCCATAACTCAGTAACCACAAGTGCTACCACCCTTCATATATGGTATGATGGGACAGCTTATGACGCCACATATTGTACCTCATTAATTATGCACATATCTAATTTTGAGCGAGCCAATAGAGCTAGAGGTATGATTTTTGGTATATAGGGATAACTTAGCAAAACAATTTTTTTGACAAAATGTCACGTGACCTCAGTGACCTTTGACCTCAAATATACATATTTGTCCATAACTCAGTAACCACAAGTGCTACAGCCTTCATGTATGGTATGATGGGACAGCTTATGACGCCACATATTGTACCTCATTAATTATGCACATATCTAATTTTGAGCGAGCCAATAGAGCTAGAGGTCTGATTTTTGGTATATAGGGATAACTTAGCAAAACAATTTTTTGACAAAATGTCATGTGACCTTGGTGACTTTGACCTCAAATATACACATTTGTCCATAACTCAGTAACCACAAGTGCTACACACCTTCATGTATGGTATGATGGGACAGCTTATGACGCCACATATTGTACCTCATTAATTATGCACATATCTAATTTTGAGCGAGCCAATAGAGCTAGAGGTCTGATTTTTGGTATATAGGGATAACTTAGCAAAACAATTTTTTTGACAAAATGTCACGTGACCTCGGTGACCTTTGACCTCAAATATACATATTTGTCCATAACTCGGTAACCACAAGTGCTACACCCTTCATGTTTGGTATGATTGGACACCTTATGACGCCACATAGTGTACCTCAATAATTATGCGCATATCTTATTCTGAGCGAGCCAATAGAGCTGGATGTCTGATTTTTGGTATATAGGGATAACTATAGGAGAGAAATTTTTTGACCAAATGTCATGTGACCTCGATGACCTTTTACCTAAAATATATGTTTATGTCAATAAATAAGTAACCACAAGTGCTATGTCCTTTGTATTTAGTAGGATGGGAGACCTTATGACAACACACGCTTTACCTCATAAATTATGTACACATCTAATTCTGGGCAAGCGAATAGAGCTAGAGATCTGATTTTTTGGCATATAGGGATTAATTAGCAATATAATTTTTTTTTTCAAAATGTCATGTGACCTCGATGACCTTTGACCTTGATTATACATATAATGCATATTTCAGTAACCACAAGTTCTATACCCTCCAATTTTGATAGGATATTAGACCTTAAGATGTCACATCTTGTACCGCATTTATAATGCGCATATGTATTTCTTGGCTGGCCAATACTGCTAGAGGTCTGATCTTTTTTCCCGATTTAGAACCATAACTTAGACATGCCTCATGTGTTTCAAATTGGGAACAACGACATAGACCTATGTGCCCATAGATCTCAACATATACACTCCAGTGATACTCCTTAATGACCACATTTTCCTGCCCCATCAAGACTAATACTCCTATTACAAGTGGGGACTATGTCATTGTAAATGACTTGTTGAGTTAATGGTTGTATCACAGTATTCGATATATCTAATTTTGTATTTTTTCCATTTTATATTCTGAATAATTACATTAAACATATTTCACTGTCTCCAGTACATTTCATTTAAGTATTTTCACTTCATGCACTTTATCCCTTTCACACATGTTCAAATATCTGACCAGAGAACAAACACTAAATAGTCCAGGATGGGAGCTACAGTGTCATTGACACAATTTTTTTTGTATATTACAGGGCCTACCCATACTATGTAGTTGCAACTTAACATGGGCATTTTACTATCAAAGTAACAAACTGATATTTGTTTTCATTTCAGATTCAATGGGGAGCAGCAGGATTGACACTTGCCGGCAATACTGTATGTTTCTTCACAATCCTTGCTTACTTTGTTATCTTTAGAGGAGATGATGAATTTGAATTCTCAGTTTTCTAATATTCAGCTGATTCTGAAACAAACCGAGTTTGATATTCTCATGCACTCTCTGGTGTTCCACAAGATGGCTGTCCAACCCACAATGCAATGCGTGGGTCTTGAGACATGGGAACAAGCCCTCGGGAAACATTGCATTATGGGAAATGAGAATAATCCATTGAACTGACACCATTGTGTGCATAAGAATATTAAACTCAGTGTAGTTGTAGGAGTACACAATGTACATGTTTTTGTTGCATGGCGAAGTGTGTCCATGTATATCTATCTTATTTCATGCCATTATAGTGCATACCTCATCTGCCAAATCACTTCAGTGTACAGTTAGTTTGTAATTTGAAATTTTTCTCAAGACTCAGTCATTGTCAAGTTTAAACAGAAGCTACAGCAGCTCACGAATTCTGTGCAAATCACATGATCTGTATGAAAGACATAAGTGATAATGTTAACAAAATAGAAGTAGCTAATATCATTGGCTGTAATCTGTAGTCTTGCTTTGAAACATTATCATAATTTCCTGTCAAATCTTTGCCGTTCCCTTCAGTTATAAGTAGTAGTATGCCACTCAATGATACCAGCTTTATAAGCCATGAAAGTGTGCACTTTGTGCAGCCTTTCAAAAAAACTTTATTAAACAAAAAGTTACTACCATGAAATATAATTGCAGGAGAATAAAAAGACTAAGCGTGCAGAGTACATTGAACAGAGATTGGTTTGTACATTATTCTAGAGTTGTTGTAACTTGATGAAATCTCTGTCTTGCCGTCACTGATAGCGCATTCTTCATTTTCATTCAACCAGATTGACAAGCGAGAGCGTTGTTGCTAGTCATGGCTACAGATTAACATGACTGGATTTTTAGAGCTAGAGTTCATAGATAGATTTTTGCTAATAAATCTGTTGCTTTTGTAATTGTACATGTCACTGAGATAATCTGGTTTTATTGTGCTTTATAAACACAAAGTCATTCCTTTGTGACCCTCTTTTGATGTTAGAAGGAAAAAAAGAAAAGAAAAAAAGGTGAAATACTTAATGTTGGTCAGTTACGGGAATAATGTCAGTGCATGAGTTGAAGAGTGTCAAAAATCAGGTTTTTGTGCTTTGCAAGGAGTAGCTTTTCTTGAAATGTTGTGACCTCAAGATGGAATGAGCTACTTATCATTTTTACATTGTCACTTACAGACTAAAATTGCTACATCAAGCAAATTTTAACCAAAATCTCTTTCACTTTGTTGGAAACTTGTTCTCTGTATTTATGTGAAAAGCACTGCTTATTTCAAATCTTGTTACACTGTGTCAAGTCATGGATGATGTCAGTGTAAATTATCCACTTTGCTTCTCATTGAAATTTCTGGTATTGATCACAAAAAATATTTCATTCAGTGCTTTATCTGGTCTGTCTGCAATCAGGGTTGATGTTTTGTATGGCTGACTGGTATTTCAGCATATTTCAATAAGTCAAAGAAAGTAAATTACTGATCAAAAGATATCAAATAAAAGAAGCTTTGATCCTTTAAATATGGAAAGTCAAACTGTTATCTGGAAATAATTAATATAGCTTCTGTTTCTATATATGGCTTTGAGAAGTCTTGTGTAATGTTAAGTAGTTAAGTACATATTTGAATTTTTGAAGTCAAACTTTTTAACTTGTATTATCTATCTTAGAATTGGGAGACTGTCAAGTGGTCCACCACACTTAGTCTATTAATATGCATATGGGAGACAAGTTGATTATGTGATGTGGAAATTGATAGTTTTATCGTTGCAGGAAAAAAGCTAGGTGAATGTTGTCTTACCAGGTCACAGAGTAGAAAAATGTTCTGTACCCATGCCGTCAATTCATTTTCAAATTTATTTGCCCTAGTAAGAAAATTAACAGGTCAGAAGTTTTGTCTTACTGTGTGCTTTAAAATTCTTCTACCTCTCTGCCATCGTGGATATGTTGTCAACTGTCACTAATTTCAGAAATAACAGTACCTTTCTAGAATGTATAATCGCACTGTTGATTGGAAGAATTATTTCATTCTGATATTGTAAGTTGACATCAATATCATCAACAGTGGCCAGTTCACAAAATAGTTGGATCATCCCATCGGAGTATGATGCATCTTGATTTGAATCAACTAGTCTGCAGTAGAAGGTAACGTAATTGTGTAATGTCAGGGGTCATTTGATAGTAGAGTTCATTTATTTGAAGGTAGATCTACTTGACAAACTAATCTCATTCAACTGAGATGTAGACATTGGCTTTGTCTTCACCACTAGAAGCTTCATTGCTGTGCAGTGGTGACAGTCCCCAAACAAGGGGAGCAAAAGAACCAGTACAGAGGAGCCAGTCTCTACATCTGATATTAATAAAAATGTTGGACAGATAAATAGACAGCAGTGCCTAGGAATAACATTACACTGACTGCATACCAGCATCTTGTACTTTGCTGTAATTTGAATCGCCAGAAAGGTCAACAATTATTTCACAATTGAAACATGGTTGACACTTACAATACATGTTTGTCATATTATTCAGTGTGTACTTTCTGTGTGAATTTTCAAACACAAAAATATATCAACTTTATAAGACAAACGTCATGTTTTATAAAAGTGTAGGCTGCTTATATTTGTATCTTGTCATCAAAAAAAGTGATGTACATTTTGAATTGAGACATTTTAGCAAAATGTATTGCAGCTCAGTGAAAGATATCCTACACTTTATGTCTGAGTTTATACAAGATAACATTATTGTAATGATTGTTATTTTATAGTTAGTAATGATGGCAGTTATGGTAAAAATATAACTTTGTATAACTAATAGATGGTTGTAGTAAAATATGAAAATAATGTGCAATGTAATCATAATCATTATTATGACTGCTATAATGTCCATTCCTCATTTTTTGTAGTTGTTCCGAGTTCTACATTTTCCAAATATTAAAACAATTACCAGTTGAACCTGATGGAATAACTTCCAAGTTGTGTGATAAGAATTGTCAACTGTATGATGACATGTCTGTCATATTCTAAATACTGAGTTCTTTTTAAATCATGGACTCTTTTCAATAATGGATCATATTTCTCCATGCCCTCTGAGGGACAATATTATTGTTAGAATTCAACTCCTGTAATATACCAGATTCTCTTTATCTACTTCACAGTGTATAGTGTCTCCAGGAGCTAAATTTAACCCCAATACATCATTTGGACTTTTATTTGCTATGGCTTATATTTAAGTAATTTTTTTTGTTACTTTATTTTACAAATTTTTCACAAATGTTAATAATGATGTAAACTGATAATATACTTTATTCTTTGAGATATGTAGTAGAGATGACAGACCTGGATGTTTGTCATCTCCATAGAAACAGATGTTCTACAAAACCTAGAACTACCTGTATTTTATGATGATTTCTCACACACAGTATTTACAAAGCAGGCCAGCAAGTACACAATATGGACTTCAAAGTATTCATTGAATGAAGTTGTAATTTTCCAGACACTCATAGTTTTCAACTGTTCAAGCAGTGTTAGATTAATTCTGCTGAGAAAATGGACTCCATCTTGCTAAGTAGTGTTGAGTACTGGCTGTTAATGTACATTTCCACCCCTAGTAACCAGTGTTACATGGAGCCAGCCCGCCTATCTGTCACTTCTCCCTGTGCAAGGCTGCAACATATAATGACTGTGATTGATACATTCAACAACAGCAGTACCAGTACTCAGAGTTCTCATTATCATATTTATGAAACGGGCAACAATGCCTATAATATAATACTAGTATATTGATGGCAAATACAGCAATCTGATTGGTCAAGATATGAAAATAAGAGTGCTATATTTGTGATATAGCATGGTTGGACACGTGAGGCCTTTCAATTAGAGAAAAAAATCCCTTTTTAAATGTTTCATGCCAGAATTTTAATGTACTGATATGATATGGTAGCAATAAACCACCTTAGCAATGGTATACCACTGGACTTTGACCAGTTCACTCCATGTATGTACTGGCTGTTGCTCATGCTTTGATGTAGTGATTTGGTCAAATTATCATGGTATAGTCATCACCTGATGAGGTTTATTGCTTGTCTTGCCTTCATTCAACACCCCTTTTGGTTTACTTATCAAGATGTTTATCAGACAATGTAATTTGTAATATACCAATAAATTGTAATTTAGATGTACTGGTATTTCTTAAAAGGGAAAAAAAATATTAGCCAAGACTGACATTCTTTATCACCGAGTTGTAGCTTCTACGAGATATGTGTGTCATTGCCTTAGAGCTGGGACTAATAATAGAACAGGTACACTAGTCCCAGCGTAGACTCAGATTGTCTGTGAATCCATCGTGCTGCCTCAACTGAGACAATTTTGAATATTCTTAGTTGAGTAGAATGTTTACCATACTATGTGATTTCAAAAAGAAATTACAAGAAATGTCCTATTCCTATTTTACTGAACAGTTGATAAGATAATCTCTTGCCTTGATGAAAACAAAACAGACTGGTACAAGGTTTGTGGATGAGTAATGCAATTCAGTAAAATCAATTACAATGATATAAAAATTGTTATTATTTTCATCTTTATGAGATGTTATGCCATATCTTGGTATCAGAAAATATCTTTACTATCTTCTTGTATACATGAACCTTTGTTGAGTGTTTCCATTGTACAATATTCATTGTTTATGTAAATTAAAATAAACTATGAATGTATACAATCTTGTCACATGGTGTGAATATGCAAACGATCTTGTCACATGGTGTGAATATGCAATAGCAGTAAAGGGGCTTGGGTAATTACTGTACGATCAGCTGTCTGAGAACTGAAATGCAGTCCACTGTATACATGGTGACATTCAGAATTTTTCTCTCGTCTATAACAAAATGTTTTCGGAAAGATTGTACGATTGGCCATGATTGGCAGACAGGAACATGGAAATATGTGCAGTCATAGGGCAGGGTTAGGTAATGGGTGATTGGACACACTGCACCGGAAAGGGTATGGGGAAAGACAATTGAAGAGAAAAAATCCAGGAGTATTCCCTGAAATTCCAATGCAAAGGCAATCATGTCAGTATGACCATTCTATGATCAGCTGTTATGGCCAAAAATTGACATCAGAGGAAGGCATATTTCAATACTCGTCCAAGGAACAAATGTTATCAGCTGAAGATACAGTGGATATTCCACAGATCAGGTAGATATACAGTGGTAGAAACCAGCCAATTTAGAATGGTTAATAGTGTGTCAGCTAAGGGAACCACATGTGGTAATTATTGAAACAATTGATTAAATTTCAATGTTTTAAAATATTGATTCCACCTCTCTACCCTATCCAGTCACATTACTATCATAGTATGCTATGGTAAAGACAATGCACATTTTAAGTCTAAATCTTCTTTACTAGTCAATGCTAATTATATTACCAATATCGGTGATTATTTTGCTGACCCAAATTTCGAATGTAATGCTCAGTTTGTGCAAAGCATCCCCTGAATGTTAATACCGATATCACTGTGCCAAGAAGGTGCCATTCCACTAATTATGCATAGCTCTCTGATTTTGAAGACTCTCTTGGCATCTTTTTCAATACAATCACAGACAGTTCCCTGGAATTGCGTTTCAGGACAAGCCATGAGAAGCAACACATTTCTTCCAAGTGCATCATTTTTCCTTTGTCTGAAAAGAATTTCACAGTTTTGACCACGTTAGATGAACTGGCATAAGAGTCTATTTCCCTCAATGAGTGTTGCCAACAGTGCAGCTGAAAGCTTCAGACTCCACTTTCAACGTCACTGTCATGAACAACTTGATAGTAAAGTGAATCAATATTTTGAAGTGATACAGACTAAATCAACTATAAAACTTGATTGTATTATCTCCCTGATGACTATCTATCACCGAATAGAGATGACCGTTAACACAATGTGATGTATTCAAAGTTGACTGTTCAGATATGCTGTGTCTCCATAGCTGATCTTGCATCAGACTTCATCTATATATTGTTGTCAACATGCCCATACTGCCAGAGTGACAAAAACCTTCATCAAGTTACTTTGACCAGCAACATCTGGATGTTTTCAGTTGTTCTGGGATTCAATGTACGTAAACAGGTGGATTTCACTCCTATTTGTGATTTTGGTTATAGTGAGGGGCTGGGAGTGGTTATAGCGAGGGGCTGGAAGTTTATAGTCCATACACAGAGCACATTGTTACGAAAGTCAATATTTCAGTAATTGATGCAGCTAGGTTACACTGAATGTCATCATTTTCTGAACTGTGTAGAGCCTACACAAAGTGACGCCCTTGTTATTTTATAACTTACTGAGGCCAGGTGAGATGAATTTAGGCTTTTTGGAAGAGAAAGTCTGTAGGATGAAGAGATAGTGGTGTAGTATGTTGTGATATATCTTTCCCATTATTATCAAGTTAATACATAACTCTTATCTCTATACCAGTAAATACCAACACTTCAGTGCTTCAGAAAACAGGTCCAATTCAGTTTATATTACTGAATGACATCACACATGTTTGAATAGACATGGAGGAATGTATTAAACATTGATCATACAGAGACAGTGAGAGACATACACTCATTCATGAAACACAGCACCGGAAGAGTAACCACAACAAAAGTACAGATAACTGGGTTTGGGGATTTGGTATTTTTTTCTTTAATTTTTCATTTACACATAAGGTCATGAAATGTACAAACATTTTACAAATGATGTTACAAAAATGGTGGCGCAGCATAAAATAAAAAAGATTTTATTTTACCGTGTCACTATGGTGACCTGTAAAAGAGTAAAACATGACCACACTTTGATCTTTAAAAACTGTAAGACCAATGTCATCTTCCTGTAAGTGATATTATTGTTTTGTGAGTTGGGAATTTCTACCATGTCAGATTTAAGCAATCATGCTATTTGGCTTTGGAAAATATAATGTGTTGAAAGGAAACTCTGATGCATCAGATTTGAGGAATCACACAATTAGGCTTTGGAAAATATAACACAATCCGTCAGCCACCAACATATGGAAGCCACTAAAAGCAAAGATAAAATTCAGGTGAATAATATATTTTCAAGTCTTGTCCTCAGCCACTCTAAATCTACATCACCACATGAGATATTTACATCTTTCCTTTTTGCCAATTAATCTATTTCCATACTTGTTTATGAAAGATGTAATCTACACTGAACCAATCACTACACAGAATGTTTGTACTTGTAATCTTCCCTGTAACCATCAGATGTGAAGTAAGACATGCCTAATAATTGTCTTTCAAAATCTTACATTCCACAAAGCATGTGAAAAAATCTGCTTTTCTGACCTACATGATCTGTACAATCCCTCTGATCATGTTTCTAGTTAGCTATACTATTACATCACTCAATACTTGTCTTTCTGCAATATTGGTAAGATATCTTTACAAACTGAATTTACATGTCTTGATCGAAACATTTCAATTGCAGCTCACTCTGCTCAGTACACCTTCAAAGCCTCTTTCATTGCATTTATCATACAGTAGCTATGACTTATCTTTGCATTGCAAAATAATATCCTACCTGATGGAAGAATTTGCCCTCCTAGCTTTTATACTGCTTGTAAGTCAACTCTGACACATTGTCCTTGACACTACACTATCCATATGTCATGTGCTCACACTGTTCATTTCTTTCCACAAACTGGGTGAACCTTACAGATTTCCCAGTATGCATGACAACCTTATTAAAGATGTAATCATATTGAGGCATGTTGGAGAAAATCTTGTATTGTGTCATGATACAACAGATGCTGGCAGTTTTCTAGTTTTCTACAACATCTCTGCAAATAGAGTTATCAAATGAATGGATGTCTACTTTCATTGACTCTAGGGTTATGTCATAACATACTGCATTATTGCTTTTCTGAATAAAATGAAATGGCAACACACTGACCAAATGCAAAAATGGACTGAACACAGTAAAACTTTTTTTTTTCTACCGCTACTTTCCTGATATGCTGAGACTGATTGCAGGAAAGGACTCTGTAAACACCAATGGCTGATGGTAATTGCTAGCTGATGATAAAATGCCATCATAATCCAACAGCTGTTAAATGCAAATAACATGTGTCTATCAATTAGCTGTCAAGGAGGTAACATGCGACTTAAAAATGATCAAAACATGGTGTCATTCAAGTGAGACTAAATCCAACACTCCTTGTGAAAGCATGACTGGCATCAGACAAATCTTGATTTTGCTACACTGCCATATTTTTTGAGATCTTGTAATCAGGTGTAGATCTCCAAGTCTAATCAGATACATACTAATAGTATGGAAAATTGAAACGCAACTCATAATATTTGGCAATATGTGGGAATACAAGAATTGAGGTTGATATTATGATACAGTCTTGAAAAAACACAACTTCTGAGATTATTTTCTGTTTAAGCTTATCTCACACATGTTTATAAATGCTATTAAAATAACTAGGGACACGCAAGAAAGACTTAAGAAATGGTGTTTCCTTAAAAACAGATCTGTTGCATTGAATATAAACCAGAATAAAAATGGAAAACTGAAGTCAGTGCAACATTTGTCTTAACAGAAATACACAATGGGAAATTCCATGTCAATCTTTGACTGATACAGTTAGTCTATATACACAAACCTTAACATTACAAACAGACGTACACATATTCTACTTGATATTTTGTACCTTTGGTGATTGTGACAGCATCTTCAACAAAACTGTGAAAAGATCAGCTATTCACTGCTCTGCTGATATGGCCTACAATAATTGCCATAAACCTGCGCTCATCACCTGGCTGGGTAACCAGCATCTTCGCTTGCCAAGGTCTCCGCTCCGGGCAGCTGGATGCTTCCCGAAATCAGAAGACTCCGGTCTGGCTAACGAGCCGTGCGAGCGGACGCTGGGTAACCAGATGCAAATTGTAGTAAAATACAAACACTGTAATGTACTTTTTGTCACCTGTGTGCCACTTTCAAGGTTGTTATGCTGTCAATGTATGAAATGGAGGTAGTCACAATTATGTGCATCTTGAAAATTTATAAATATTTACAGGACTATTGATATATCAATCATTGTGACAAAATAAAAAGTGGATCACGTCAAACTGTTCTCTTTTTTTGGTCGAATGATGCACATTGAATAATCATATCATAACAAGATATTATGAGCTATGCCTGGTTCTTATTGGACTTATTCATATAATTTGAGCTACCATACCACAGCTATAAAATTCAACCTCAATTGTAGTGATTGAAGCTTACAAGTGATATAAATAGAATGACAGAACAGCTGACGGGGAATGCAATGTGTAAGATCAGATGTAAACCTGTGTGTTGTGATGTCATGTATTGAAGTTTTTTACCCTGTAACAAGACAAATTGGCAACATACAGCTTTAATAATCAGTGACATATTTTTAGAGATGCAATGAACAAAACACCTTTGAAAGATTTATTTACATTACTTTGGAGTTTTCTATGAAGCTAAATTTAAGGGAGGGGAGAATGATTGCAAAGAAGTCTAACGTTGATAACAAGTATTCTAAGCTCCACGTCATTCATATATTCGATCTCATACCCTCATCAAGCAAAGGACAACAAAGCATTACAATCATGTCAACTCTGCAGTAAATGTTTCAGCACACACTCTGAGATTTCTATTCAGGTTTCAATAATATACTCTCTGCTGGTCATTGTCATCGGAATCAACTGAAATTTAATCCATGGACCCGTCTTAAGTGAGGGTGCTAACTTGTAATACTGACCTTGTTAATGGATTTGAAGTAAAATGCATCTTCAGCTCCAAACAAGAAAAAGACAATTTTTTGAAATATAAATGTGACCAAACTGAAGTAACCAAAGAAAAATGATAGCGGGGGATTAATAAAACATTCTGATTTCATGTATGCAAATTGTTTCCATACAAACTGATTAACCCAGAAAGCTTGTAATTAGAAAATAATGTTAGCACTGTTGATGATTGTAAATGTTGTATCTAAATTGTCATTTTAGATTTTTCTGTATTTTTTTTTTATCTTTGAGTCATTTACAACATTATTGTGTCAAGGTTTCATTGTTTCTGATGCTAAACCAAAGGACTGCACTAAACACTACAGACGTACAAATCTAGTTTGTTGTTTTCAACTAAATTCAGGTGATCAGAATATCTTATGACATAGTTTACAACTATGGTGAATCAGATAACATATCTATAAAAATATGACATAAGTCAATTACTATTTTTTCAAAAGATACTGACTTAATTTCTTTGTAAAATTATGCAAATATATTGAAGGCTATCACACAGCATCTGTTTTCTGAAGTATTCGTCTACCTGGAAATATGCAATGACAAAATGGAGGTAGAAGATTTTTATAAGTCAGATACAATATGTGTGATGTGATTATTCACAATGCAAAGTAATCTTTGGTGGGAAATCAGGCAACAGGAAGTACTTGGGTCAAAGAAACATACACACACTGAAAAACATCGTGTCAACATTTATCAACATCCATATTATCTCCAACTGAGACAAAATCACTTGCACTAAACGTTCAAGTTGACTGGTATTACACGGTCCAAGTTATTTTATAGTCATTTTATAAATACTTCCATAGTCATTTACATATTTTACTTGGCAATAATTTTCATAAACTCTCCTATAAAGTTGTCCGTTTTGTAATATCTGAATCAGTAAAATTGTTGAAAGGACGAATCAGTTGGTCATTTAGAAGAGCTGTTATGGACAATATGTAATTTATACAATGGCAACTTGAAAATGCTGTCTCCGTAGAAAAATAACTCAGAACAGAAAATTTGATATCTTTAAGAAAAGAAATTATTCACAATTGTGTGGATTTCTATTTTCAATCAGCATGATAATGACATGGTTACACCACAGTGGTTGTACACATTTTTGTGAAGTGAAGTTATTCTTTTCAGACTGTGTTCAAATGTAACAATGAGAAATCCTTCAAAAGGGTACAGGGAAATCACAATCACTTTTTTAAAAAAAGGGAGAAAGGAAATTGCTGGCCACACTTCTGGAAAATGGCATTGCCTTTTGGAGAAAAAAAAAATTGACATCCGATAAAAAAACTGAGATAGCAAAGTATGTCACCTGCTGTTGCAGCTTGTAACATCAAATATGAATATTAAAAATGTTCATCAAAATGTTAGTTTCAGAATCAGAATCATGAACAAACACCATAAGATTTCCTGTTAATTATTTTCAGCATTATATTCCTTGGTTTATGTTTAATAAAGTATTTCACACAATCTACAGATATCTCTCTTCTCTATAGATTCATGGACTGTCGAAGACTGTTTGACATTTTCAAACTGTTGTCAACTATTGCAAGTAACAGTCCCATTGCTGACATTATGGTCAGGAGGTGAACTCTAAACAACCTACTCTGAGTTTTGTGCAACCATAAATTCAAATTTTCATTCTTTTTTGTTCAAAGTCCATGGAATGCGACTTGCAGGGTTCATGAATGAATTCAATATTTGCAATAATCTGCAACATTCTGTGTACCCTTATCACAATATACAGAAGTTGCCATCATCTGAAATCTAACTTAAACAAGCTTGAAGAGAACTTACAGCAACAGAAGAAATATTGAAATTTAAAAGAAATCTATCATGACATTTAGGGGAGGTGTTCAATAGAAATGTGTGTCTTTAGAGTCCTCTGAGAGTCTGGTTTGTTTTCAATAGCGTGTCTGGTTACCTTGGTAGTATTGGTTACTGGCTGATCCCTGGTGGTGCTGGTATTGAGGATTGTTTCTACTATGTTGCCCACTGTTATTTCTATTGTAAACTTGCTGGGCAGTGTAAGGATACCCTCCTCCCCCACCATGCTGGCCGATAGGAAATCCTCGACCTATAGGTGGCGCCATTCCAGTGCCTTCGTCATGCGACCACTGTCCTTGGTAACTGGGTCGTTGGTTCCTTTCAAACGATCTTTGTCTGTTGAAATGTTGTCTTTGTGTCATTGATGGGTTCGTCTTGTATCCTCTTGATGGATATGCACCACTGTTCCCTGATAACAACAAAACGAGACACTTCATACATTCATATCTGATGGTAAACATCATCAACTATGAAACTCAAACCTTTGTTAGGTGTGATTGGTAAATCCTGGTCAAGTATGGAAGAGATAAAATACACAACATCATAGCAAATATTGTTTTATATCATGTGCCACAAAATTGAAATACTTAAAGGTCTGGTGAAATGGTCCCGGTCGTGTGACAGAATATCTTCCAGGAGGTCAATACTATTACACTCGCAACAAAATTGCAACCTAAAAGTACGCGCAAGTGTTATTTTTTTGATATTTCTATGCACGGCTTTCATGGGGTCATTTTGCGACACTCAGGTCACGCCCTCAGCGGGAGTCAAGGTTGGCCGTCTGTGACGTCACAGGTGTGTTCATTTACATCGAATAGCGGTCCAACGCCGCCTTATCTCTGCCCGGTATCCGCTAACAAAACAGGCTTCGCGCTGCCCATCGCCACGTTCGCCACTGCGAATCGAAATCCGAAGTGGCGAAAAAAATCGATCCTAATTCACCACAGTGGCGAAACTAATTTTTGTTTAAAAAATATGGTAAATAAAGAAAAAACGTGGGTTTTTAGTCTTTTGTTTAATCTGCGCTTCTCTCTCGGCGATTCGCAAAAACTGTGTCTACTTCCGTATTATTGCGTTCTTTCCGTCGCGTCGTACGTATTTGCAATCGAGCCAAGTCTCGCGAGAGATTTGACGTCATCTAGTCTAGTGTACAGCATGCATAAATGGCTCTCGCGAGAATTGAAACTTACACACACGCAATCGAGCCCTTGTGATAAATTTGACGTCATTTTGTCCAGTGTACAGCGGGCATAGGAACGCTCGCTCGCGAGAATTGAAACTTTTGCTATACATAGCAGACATACGCATTTTAATCGAGGCAACAAGGTTCGGTGTTATAGTTGATTTACACTGATTGCGGTCTAGATGTTCTGTGTTGTGCATTTTAATCACGGTCTTAAACATTCCATGTTGTGGTCGAGTTGCATCGCGTTCCTCGTGGTCCGGTATTCCCCGTTGTTCTTCAATTTAGCCTCAGTAATTGCCGTCCCAACGACGCGTTCCGTGTTGCTGTCGATTTGTATAATGGAGGACTCTACCTCCATGATTTGTATCATGAGCTCTATTCCCGTGTTGTTGTTCGTTTTTAATGGTAGTCTCAACGTTCAGTGTTGCTGTTCATGCAGCTGATTTGCATCGTGGTTCCAACCTTCCGTGTCGTAGTTGTAGTGCATTTTAATCACGGTCCCATTTACGTTTTTTACTGTCGATTTGCATTGCGGTCACGACGTTCCGTGTTGTAGACTAGTGCATTTTAATGGCAGTCACAACGTTCAGTGTTGGTGTTCATGCAGTTGACTTGCATTGCGGTCCCAACCTTCTGTGTAGCGAGTAGCGTGGCAGGCTCAGCCGAGGGACCGTGGCCGATCGTACGAACCAGCCGAGACAAGCACATTATGGTTCAAACACTCCACACTTGACGGGAACTTGAAAAAGTTTACAGTTGAGCCGTTCATGTTCTTGCCGCTGTCACAGCCACCAAAAGAACAACGTCTTCCCAAAGTGAAGGAGGACACTGTCCTGATCATGTAAGCGGAAACCCTAGAAGTTACCCCCCGTGGGGAGCTTATGGAGGTGTGAAATACTTCACTTCCCGTTATGAGATACGACGTCTGGCAAACTTCGGAAAGCCGAAAAAAGTCGACTGGAGAGGCTCGGGGGACACGCCCACATTGCATTTTTCTTTTGCCATATTTCATAATCACGCGCGCTAAACGAAAAAAGAAATGAATGCAACTGTTTTATAGACCATCAACTGTATTTTGTGATTTTGCAACATGGGCATTTCACCAGACCTTTGAACTTAGCTCAAGCTTTCTGTTAGGAAACTTTTGACAATTCCCTTTTGAAATTGAGGATCAAAATCGGGGTCACATTCCAAAATTTGGCAGAAGAGAAACAAATTACCCAATATTTCAAAACACTTGAAATTCAAAATGGCCACTATCTCAATGTTAACTCTATGGGTGAATTAAAGTTTGATTATTACAAAAGCAGGTAAAAACTTAATTCACTCCATGAGTTTCAAACTGAGCCCAAACAAGTGGTTGACCAAAAAGTATTGTAAAAAGTCTGAGAGGCCGGATATGTGTCACAGAGGTGTTTCTACCTTAAAAGAAGAGACTATTTTGAAAATTTTGACTGAATTTATGATGGCAGGGTAAAATAACTGCAAGTCTGTTTGCCTGCTTGCTTCAAGTAACATTTAGCCAGCCAGGTGTTTATACTTGCCTGATTGACATGTATGGAAATAATTTTTGATTTTTTGATTTCCGAGATCAGCTGTGTATACAGCATGTGAGATATAATAATTTTGATTTTTGATTACCAAGATCAGATGGGTATACAGTGTGTGAGATATAATAATCAGGGCAGGTACTTGTTTGCTCTGGCAGGCAATGTTTAAAAGTTTTAATAACTGCAGGCATTTTTTCACACATTTTCAAGGTTGCTGATGGAAAATAGAAAAACGTTTTGGTTGTGTAGAACTGCAAGTACAGAAATTCAAACCGCCAATAGCATAATATATCACAGAATATGCAATAATAATGAGTACTAATCGGCAAATAAATGTCAGGGTACACAGTTATCCTAACATAAAAATACAATTCAACCTAAAGTTGCAGCATTTCTTTGTTATATGTTTGGTCAGATAAATACACATTATTTACAGATGTCAAAAACATTTTTATGACTTATGCAATCACAAACAAAACGCGAACATTTCCCTTACATGGAACTTTCTCTCACCTACGGTACTTGTTAATATTCATGACTTGTCATCAAAGATGGCCACCGTCAAATGTATTCCATAATGAATATGGATCTACAAGCTCTTGTTCCATAAAATCAGTCTTGTACTATTGGTTTTCTTTGGCCTTTTCCCTCTCTGAATTTCATAATTTGTACTTTACAGAGTATCTTACTCTGCTAGAACTTTTTAATAATGAAACCACGCAAGTGCTGATAGCTTTCACACTGGTACGTGTAAGCTTTAAAATGGTAACTGTACACAGTGCAAATTCAATCGTTTCATCCCATGCTCACAATAAATGTAAAAATGCAATCTCCCATTTATTATGATTAACGTAGCTATTTATACAGTATAAACTACATTCATTTCCAGCATAGAATTTTTAAAGAACAATGACATTAATTCATATGTTATCATATAGTTTGTTTGGGAAGTTGTTTCAAAATTTACCACAATATTTGTATTGGTTATTAAGTTTGAGCAAACATTAGAATTATAATAGTGTTGTTTCACGGAAGCATTGCACTGTAACTGTTTAGCAATAAAACCAGTCAGCTGATTGGATCTGATTAGCAGTGTGTATGTGTGGAAGTATTTCCAGTGAACTTATACACTTGTATGTAAGTCCTTCTCTCTCCCAGATAGCTTGTGGCATAGGCACACAATCATGATTTTTTTGGCAAGAGACTGGAAGAAATGGCAAGGCACAGAAAAGATCACAACTTGACTCTGACTCTACTGCTATTATGTGACGTGTGACAGTATTCTGTGTATCTGAGGTGTACCATATAGTATTCTCCTCAGTGTGTGTTGATTATCAGTCAGGATACAATTTCAACACTCAGTGCCACTATTGTGGCAAAATTTGAGCAACTTCTCAAACCAATTACAGTGTTGTGATAACATTGGAATTGAATCCATATTTCCATATTTTGTTCTTTGTTTAAAATAAGTGTAACACTGAACATTGTCAGCATAAGTCTTTCACTGGTCATAGTCTTTCACTGTTTAGATTCAGAGAATAGGACTCCTTGCAACACATCAATGCTGTTACCTATGAAGAACCAAGTATTGAAAGTAGAATGTAAGCTATCATACCTGTGAATTGAGGAGTCTCAGATTGGTACTGAGATGGTGGTTGTCTTGGTGACTGTGGTTGTCTTGGTAACTGACCTGTACTCTCACTGGAAATGAGATACAAAGAGTTATAACAATGGCTCCTTTTTCTTAACATTATGGAAAGTGCATTGGCAACACAAAGACACGTACTGGTAGTTATCTAAATGGGAAGTGTTGAGATATCTTAGTATCTACAAGTGATTCTGTGAAGCATAGGCAGTTTGTTTAAAGAAAGCAGGGTCTAGACTAATCAAAGTAACACTTCAAATTTGAATATGGGTTAAAACTGAACACCATGGTTTGGCCTTCACCAATTATTATCAATGGTGAGTGTGGACCTGCTAAAGTGCACTCATGTATTTGGTAGTACATAGAGGACCTCTTTGGGTAAAATTAGCAATGTTTACTTTAATTAATCTCTTTGTTTCACTCAGTTATTATTTCCTGCCAAATATGCTAATTTCTCCCAGCTAGTTCTTGTATCTGCAGTCATATACCCTTGCTTGGTGTTTATAACCTCTAAATGATGCACTGACAAACAGAAAAAAAATAAGATTTGGACTTACCTATCTTCTCTAGCGTGACTCATTCTTTGAGCTGAGTTATAGAAGACAGAAGTAGCAATGGACTGAGGTGGGCTTTGTCCATACCCCATGTAAGCTCCTTGTTGTTGATGATGATGTTGTCTGTAATGATGTTGATTTCCTCTGTTGCCAGAGTAGCCTTGATTTGGATAGAGTGGATAACCAGTGAAATCCTTGGCACTACCGTGTTGTGGATGTCTGGCCTTTGCTTTAGGATGCGGAGAACTCAGTTGCTGATGCTGATGATGTTGATGTTGGTGTTGATGCTGTCTTTGTTGGTATTGTTGTTGTTGTTGTTGTTTGATATTTTGTTGTCCTGAATGATACCGATGTTTCTCCGTGATCTTCCTTTGGTCTGACTTCCTGTCATCTCTGAAGTCTACATCTTGAAAAATCAAACAATGTAGTTTGCATGATTAGAAAATATTTCTTAACTCATCTACACATTCTGCAAGTCCGAAGAGATTTGCTTTGATTCTCAGATAAACAAATACAGGTTGTATGATAGCTTTCACTAATATCTATTGTAATATTAAAACACAAATGGTATTCACATTAATTTCTTCAATCAGAATTTCTCTGTCAAACACAATCCCTCTGGCCTGACACTGTTCAAGCTCCAGTAGCTGTGACTTACAATGTATTTCCAATTTTTGTTTGTAAATACACTACCGCATTCTACTCTACAAATCATGTTAATATTCCTATTGTTCAATTTGTCAGCACAGACTCTATCTTTGTAACACCGCAATGCTATTACAGACAACTGAATTTTAGTCCACTCTGAAATTCATTTGTCATATCAACACTGCATTGTGTTGGAAAACCTAATACTTAGTATTGCAATATACTTTCAGGAGAAGAAAATGTATCTGTGGTCATTTCAGATCTAAAAACCAAAAATGCAAAATATCATTCACTTACAACAATGGATAAAATTATGGCTGCACTGAGAATTACTGTATGACAGATGATTTACACATCACAGTGTGTTTAAATTTAGGATTACTTTATCTTTTCAACTGATTCACTTACTACTATCATGATCATCCTTGGTCTTTTCACCATCTTTGTTTTTCTCACTATTTTTCTTTCTTCGTCTTGGACAATCCTTCATATAGTGACCTATCTTGCCACAGATACGACATCCCCTGTCATTTGGTGGTCCCCCTTCATCCGTCAGGTACTTCACATCAAAGTAGTATTCCTATATAATGTACAATATGTTACTACTACCGTTAGAAACCTTAAACTCACAATGACTCACACCAACAACTTGGTTACACCAGAGGTTGATGGGAATTTGGTAAAGGTCACACCATTATGAATTCTGCTATCTGACATTCGCAAACCAAAACTTATCATCATGAGTAAATTGCACCCAGGCTGTCATACAGATGTCAGAGAGATGAAGGCTGAACATTATGTATTGGATAATAGTATTATCCAGGGTTATCTCTAAGTTTTATTTCAGGCGGCAGAAATAAAATAACAGGCGGCTTATGAAGAGCGAGGGAGTGGAGCAACCGAGCGGGGGAGGGTTTGGGAGGGGGGTATCCCCCTCCCAAACGCTGGCGATTTTTTGTGTGACTATGTGTGATTGTGCTTATTTGGTGACACTTGAGCACCTGATTTTCTTTACAATTTATTACCAAAGATGTTGTTAAATTGTATGAAAGTAAGGTTTTTAGCATCTCATTTCTCATTTTTTGAGAACCTTTATCAGTAATCATAACCGTCGATGGATGCTACAGCTAACACACAGCATCGTACGCAGGGCTAGCGAGAGAGTTGCCGACATCGACGGTTATTTACCAGAAGTGAATAAAAGACTGGCATTTTTGGAAGCGATCGAGTAGCTGAGGTAGGCAGGGATACGACTTGGGCCCAAGAATGCTGAATTTCGGCAGTAATTTGGCTTTTTACGTCAAGTCCCAAAATGGATTTGAAGTCACCGACCCTACGTACGGGTCTTTGCAGGGCTGTGGTGAGCGGGGCGATTAGCTGTAGCGGAACACACAGCATCGTACGCAGGGCTAGCTACCGTTTATTTTGTTGTTGCAAGCACCATAAAATTGTATTTTACTGGCGATAAAGTACAGGAAATAAAACAGAATGCCGAGCACATGACAGGTTTATGAAAATTCGTTTTTATGAAAATTCGTTTTTCGGCCCAAGAACGCTGAATTTCGGCAGTAATTTGGCTTTGTACGTCAAGTCCCAAAATGGATTTGAAGTCACTGACCCTACGTACGGGTCTTTGCAGGGCTGTGGTGAGCGGGGCGATTAGCTGTAGCGGAACACACAGCATCGTACGCAGGGCTAGCTACCGTTTATTTTGTTGTTGCCAGCACCATAAAATTGTATTTTACTGGCGATAAAGTACAGGAAATAAAACAGAATGCCGAGCACATGACAAGTTTATGAAAATTCGTTTTACGACAGCCTTAAAACGACGCCGTCAGAGTGAACGAAATTCGTTGATCGTTCGTGCATCGTCCGGCACGATCACGATGTTGATGGCATCGGCTCGACATTATACCCGGTACAATCAGCAAATACAAAAATTCGCTAGTTACATTTTAAGAATGCATGATTCACTTACGTTTACCTTTGTCTAATTTTTGTTTTTTTCGTAAAATACTGCTGAATATTGTTAGATTTCTTTTGGCACTTCCGATCGCTCGCACTCGTCCGCGTTTGTTGTTTGAGAAAATTCACCTTGACCTCATGATCTATGACCCGCTCAGAACATGCTAGAGGGCGCGAAACAACATCGGCCAATCACTGCAATGATTACGTCGTGGTGAGATCTTGTCCTATGTAAATTTCTATGCATTGGAAAGAGTGAGTAAGAACGCTTAATCTGATTGGGCGTCGTATGTAATGCATTTCTAGATTGTATGTGTTTACGGAAGTACGACGTACGAGTTTTATCGGGACATTTTGGCAAGTTTAACGTCGTTTTCTCTGTTATTCCAGACATATGGGCAAGGCTTCAGTGAAAATGCGATATATAGTACTTTACTAGTGTATCACCAGCCGGCAGGTCACATGCTTTTTTGACTTGCCAGGCGGCTATTTTCGCTGGCTGCCGGCTTTTAGCGAGAACATTGATAATAGTACTATCTATTCAACATCAACTTCACAACAAAATTGTGGCCTGCTACTAACTTACAAAGCTCTCAAAGCTCAAGCTCCAGTCTACATTCATAATCTACTCATCCCTACAAATGTAGCTCATCATGCTTTGAATCTTACAAATCAGTTGTGCATATCTCAATATAGGTTGAAAACATATAGAGGACACACTTTCTCATCTGTGGTCCCAATAAGTTTGGAATTCACTTGTAATATTTGATGAGTATCTACTGTGAACAGCTTCAGGCAGAAATTAAACAAGTCATCGTTGATGACACAGTCCCCACTTGTTAATGGGTACTTTGATTACTGTAAAACATGTTAATTTAGCGAGCATGCTTTTTAGCGAATTTAGCGACCAAAGAGAGTTCGCTAATTCAAGTGCCGCTAATATTCAATGCCTTGAGCATAGTAATATTCAAATGGCCGCCATTGAAACAAATCGTCACATTCTCCCACCCTTTTACGCAGCACATACTGTAATGCAAACAAAGATCATCACTCAGTATCCAGTTCTAAAACAAGAATAATTTATTTCAAAGTAAGTATTTAACTAATAAATAAAAGAAAATACAAAACAACTGGGATTGGAGCGTCGTTTGTACATAACATCATAAACACAGCCGGTATAGTAGTTTAGTATAAGTTAACGAGTGTATACTACAGTAACTATCGAGTCGGGTAATACCACAGTATACAACAGTCTATTCCATCGATATCGCCGATGCAATACCAGCTTGCCGGAAACCGCCTCGAATGATTTCACAGTCCTGTCGAAGACGATCGAATGAGTTCAAAAACCAGTTTGCGTGTATCGGTTTAATGCGCGACAGAGAGAGATCGACGACGGGGTTGTTTTCATCAACTTCACCGCAGATTTCAGCTGCATACCAGTTCGTGAAACTTTCCGCCAGATAAATCTTAAACTTGCCATTCACAGTCAAATCCAGGGGTTGGAGTTCGCTCGTGCAACTGGCAGGGACAAAGACGGGCTTAGCACCAATTTCGTGGAGTTTTGTGAGCACGGAGTCGCATCTGTGAGCACGGAAAACGTCCATAATCACAATGGCAGGCTGATCATCGCGCAGGTCTAGTCGACGACGTGTTGACTGCAGATACGGCGCAATCACTTTATCAATGTAACGGCACATGGTGGATTCGTTGCTCCAGTGGTTCTCTGAATGCCAAACATCCCAGTCTTCAGGAAAATTAAATTGTGGATGACACTTCTCTGTCTTCCCCTTGTACAGCAACTGTGGCGGTAATAATGTCCCGTTCATCGAACTGGCGAGAACTGCCGTCATCTGTCGTTTATCATCGAGGCCGATGATCGGAACTTGCTTCGCGCCTTCTTTCTCGAGGGTCCAATTTGAAGTCGGGATGATGTTGACACCAGTTTGGTCAAAATTGATGATTAGGTCTTCCGGAATCGCGTTGTCTCTCTCGCAGTGCTGGCTATTCTGTCGAGGTAGTCGGCCTTCATCTGGGTGAAGTTAGTGGGAAGTTTACGTGCCGCCTTGGTACCTTTACGCTTGACAAAGCCATGGCGATTGAGAAACGATTGGGCCCAGCTTCGGGTGAGACTTATGTGGCCACCGAATTCTTGAAGTAGAGAACGGTTCTTTTTCATCAGGAGCCCTTTACCAGCCGCAATCAATATCTTCCTGTTGACGATGCCCCCTTTTGATCGTATGATGTTGACGTAGTTAACAACGTCCCGCTCATATCGACCAAGCAAGGGGGCATGACCTCGTGGGTTGCGTGGCAATGTAGAGACTGTATCAACTTGCGTCGCTCTCTTGACCTTCAGATATGCCGATTTCATGTTTCGGACGGTACTTTCGTTCATCTTTTTACCAAGCAAATGGCTAAAATGAACAGCAGCTCTGCTGCAACCATTGTCAATGGCGTACCGTGCTATCTTCGCCCGGGTTTCGTCATCGTAGTTTGAGTACGATCGTGGTCGCTTTCGATTCAGTTTGTCGACTTTGAACTGACAGTCAGATGGTTGCGTCGAAAACGTGTCATCGACGACAGCTTTGTTCATCGCTGCAACCGCTGCGGCACTCTCGCTCGACTTCTCATCATTTGGATTTGGTAGACACAGGTTAGACTGCGCTGGCTCTCTTCTGTACTGTATGTAACGTAGCATGTTGAAACGAAGTTGTCGACTTGAAGGAAAATGATTTCTGACTGAAATGCCCAAAATGCAGTGAATTTATGAAAGAAAAAAAAAGACTTTCACAGCTTGGGTTCTTTTTTTAGTTTCGTTGCTAGGCGAGTGATTCAAGACATCGTCGTGTCTGATGACTCACTTTTCAAAGATCATTCATTTAGCAGTTTATCAACGCAAGAAACCAGGTGCCGAAAACAATAGGGCCTTGTCATGGACTCTCACTTATCTTGCCGCTGAAAATGCCTTCGACCAGCGTGTTTGATTAACCGCTAATTTCCGATGAGTCAATCAAACCATTTACCGCATGCGGTGCTATTGTTTGCTGATACCTTTGACACGCGTGCATATGACGTTTGGGTCCCTTGTCCGCTAAATTAAGACTTCGCTAAAACGCTTGTCAGTGCAAGATCGCTAAAAAAGCATGTCGCTAATTCAAAGTGTTTTACAGTACATGTCCTCAGAGAGGATAGAGTCCTCTTCATTAATTAGGTCTGTGATAAAAATACTTTGATACAGATGGCGCTCAATGGCCAAGAATGAGTTCCATGGTGATGAAAACATAAACCAATGTAGGCCATCATCCTAAAGTTCATAAAATGAGTCAACTAGGAATTAATCAACAGGATATTGCAAAACATTTTTGCATACAATTCTAACACTTAACAGATTATCACTGGTACCATATTTCATAAAGTTTGATGCAGTATTTACAACACTATGAGATCAACATCTGTATCAAGTTTCATCACATTTGATGCTGTATTAATTTGTGGCTATATCACCCTAATTAGGAAAGTTCATTACTTATGCAATTACAAATTAATAAAATGACTGTTTCAATGTTAAAGCAACGTGAGCTTAACATCAGTTAACATCTGTATAAAGTTTCATGAATTTGATGCAGTCCGTATTTCTTGACATATCAGCCTACTTACGAATCTTCAATAATTGACATGTTACTGCTACATTACGTGAAACAAATTGACGAGCATATGTATGAAATAGGTCAATGTCCTTGTACCAACTTTGAATGATACTGGTGGAAATATGTCTGATTATGGCTCTGTACATTTGAAAATTGTAGCAAAATCACCGCCATGCAGCGATATTTGATCTCACTGTTTAAAAAATCAACATGTATATGTATGACGTAAGTCAATGTACATGTACCAACTTTGAATAAGATCAGTTGAGACTTGCCAGAGTTATGGCTCTCGACATGAAACAACCATAACAAAATTGCTACCATGTGGCCATATTGGACCATCTCGTGAAACCAATCGACATACATACCGTATGTATAAATAAGTCAATGTCCTTGTACCAACTTTGAATAAATTTGCTTGATACATGTCTGAGTTATGGTTCCTGACATGAAAAAATTGGAAAAAAAATGGCCACAAGGCAGCCATATTGGATCATATCACATAACAAACTGACATGCATATCTATGACATTAGTCAATCTCCTTGTACCAACTTTGAATAAAATCGGTTGAAACATGTCTGAGTTATGGCTCTGTACATGAAAACATCGTAATAAAATGGCTGCCTAGCGGCCATATTGGATCGTATCACATAACAAATCGACGTACATATGTATGACATAGGTCAATGTCCTTGTACCAACTTTGAAAAATACCGTCAATGACGCTGTACCTTCTCTAATGTGTGGCCAGGTCAGGTAATTGGTTGTTGGCATGGAGTTGTTGGTAAATAGTTGATGATGTAGGGGCATGAGGTGGGATATGGACCCAAAGAACCCAAAAGATGATTAAATATATCAATCAAAAAAATTCTAAGCTACAGTATAAACTGCCTAAAGATAGTTCAATGTGGAAAAAAGTTAAATAATTCAGAATAAGAATTAACAGTCCAAAATAGTAATGACGCACTTCCTTACTGACCTGAGTGCATGTGAAATACACAACCTGTCATCTTTAACCCTTTTCCTGCCAGACAGTATTAAGACTATTACTTCCCCATCAGCCAAGTCAGTAAAAAGCGGTATTGAGCCCAAACATGACGTATTTTCACACGCTTGGCTTGGTATGTTACAGCATCTTTAGTCTAAAAAATCAAGTTTACAGTATTTATGTTTTCAACAGCCTTCAAATGTACAGTATTATGTTAAAATACACCATATGGAATATGTTGCGTTTTTAATGTTAACCATCTTGACCTGATGGTGAAATATGGACTTGGCAGGAAAAGGGATAAATTAAATGTACCGGTATACCAAGTGATCATTTTAAGTCACTTTTAACTGTTTTAAATGGATTTTCCAAAGAGTCCTGTGGAAATGATGAAAAACGCTTATCTGGTATTGTGTTTGTAAAACCTCATGGCTGATAATTGTCATAGTATTGAAAAAAATTGAAAGTGAAGAAATTACTGTTTTTGATAGGCATATTTACCTTGAAATACATGACCGTGTAAAGAATATATGCTAAAAAGTGTTTAAGAGTAAATTTCTTTTCAAAAAATAATTTAATCTGTGACCAAAGGATTTTATTCTTTGAGTTTACAAATTCAAACATTGCAATTTGTTCAATCATCTTGTGCAGTGCAAATTAATAAAATGACTGAAAATTAAAAAAATTGGCAGAATTACAGTCTTTGTGATGTAAAATTATGGGTTGACATCACGATAATTGTTAATTTGTTTGAAGTACTACTATACTATAATTTAAATTAAAAAGGAAAAGTTCATGCAGAAACGGTAACATATATTGTCAGCAATGTAGTGTTAATTTTGACTTTACATCAAAATATGCCTTTGCTGGATACCAAATATATAGGGCGAAATATTAAAATCAGCCATGTTCAGCAAAATCCACACAACAGCATTGATCCTTTTCTAATTTGATTTGATTTGCTTATGTTATCCTTGTATGACAGTCAGTACAATATGGAACTTGAACACAACACAGTGAATAAGTATGCTGTAAATGAAATGGTGTGGCTGCATCCACATGAAGCAATAGGAGTGTCTTTGTCTCTCACCCCTCATTTCCAACCTCTCCCATCCCTGAAAAATAGTTTGGTCTTATATTTATAATGTTAATAATTTCTGTATTTGTTAAAATGTGCGCATCTCAAAAACTTTTGATCATAAACATTTTCATTTTTATAGCTGACCAGTCAGTTAACCTGTTTATTTTGAATATTTGCGCATTTTTCCTCAGTTTTTGACATTTTCAGAATACCTTCTTATTCAATTTGTCATTTTCTAAAAGTTAAAATGCTCCTTTGTGTGGTCAAGCTTTCCACAAGCATCAAATGTGGTACTTCATATAGGAAGGTCTGCCTCTAGAGGGCGGGCATCATGAACAGTGTTTGTTAGTTACTATATTTCCTCCACATAAATTTCTGATTGTACTGTAAACATTGAACATGGCCGACGTCCGATTTTCCTGTCTAAAACTTTCACTCATTTTCGTTCATATGACTCTGAAACTCCAGGAAACGATTGGGAAGAAAGAGTTATCTTGAAATATTGAGATACTCGCCGATATTTTGCAAAATTAAATGAGAAAAAATGCAAGGAAAATGCCGACTGGCTAACATCTGCAGATTATGCAACAGGCCCATATCACGTGAGGCCATGAGGGGATATCCACGCAACTCAGTACCAAACACTAGCGCACACGTACACAGAGTGAGCAAACACAAAGTGAGTACCCCTAACGTCAGCTCAGTAGTCTGTAATAGATTGTAGTCAACTAAGAAACCTTGGAGAAAGGCTTAACACTGGCTATGCCGCTAAGTCCCATTTGATTTTTGTCACAGCTCAAAATCGTCTCCTACACCTCAACCTGAACCATGAACACCCCCACCAGTTTATGATATGACCCATCACAATGGCATGACGTCAACGGATCTTGACAGACGGAAGTATTGACAGACGGAAGTAGTTGACACCAGCATACTGGTTTTCAACTCTAATACCTTCTCTGTCTATAAATAGACACGAGAAGGTAATAAATCGGTTGAGATATGCCTGAGTTATGCCTCTGTACATGAAAAAATCGTAATAAAATGGCCGCCTGGCAGCCATATTGGATCGTATCACGAAACAAATTGATGTGCACATCTATGACATTGGTCAATGTTCTTGTACCAACTTTGAGTAAAATCGGTTGAAACATGTCTGAGTAATGGCTCTGTACATGAAAAAATTGTAATAAAATGGCCGCCTGGCAGCCATATTGGATCGTATCACAAAACAAATTGACGTGCATATCTATGACATTGGTCAATGTCCTTGTACCAACTTTGAATAAAATCGGTTGAAACATGTCTGAGTTATGGCTCTGTACATGAAAAAATCGTAATAAAATGGCCGCCTGGCGGCCATATTGGATCGTATCCCAAAACAAATCGACGTGCATCTGTATGACATATGAAGTAATCCTTGTACCAAGTTTGAATGAAATCGGTTCTTGCATCTCTGAGATATCTGCGTGAACGGACGGACGGACGCACACACGCACGGACATGACCAAACCTATAAGTCCCCCCGGACGGTGTCCGTGGGGACTAAAAACTCATGTCTTTGCAAGGCATACACTGTAGACTGACTTTTACAGCCATCGAGGATCACATTGCTTATCGATTTTGATATAGTATATTTTTGATAGATTGATTGATAATTGGTAAAAAGGATAGAGCACACAGGACTTTGTATAGAGTTTGTGATGTAATCTTCCTAGTCAGATACAAGACCTACCACAAGAAGCATAAGAGGTGTAATGTACCCATGCACAGCAGAAGATTTACTTACGCATACATCAGCATAGTGAGGATATTCTCGGAATGGCATACCAAATCTAAGTCTTCCTTTCTGAAATGCACTCATGATGTAATTATTCACTGAAAAACACAAGAAGACAAAGGTAATTAAAAGGAAATTTTCATTGAGATATTCCTGGTATGCTATAATTTAAAGAGGGCAATGAGTGACTTCAAATTTGTATAATTGACTTTGAACTACTACTTATTCACTTAAACTATTTTTATTTGACACTGAAATATTTTATTTATAAATCACTAATTGACAGAAAACAAACATTTGATTCAATGATACTTGATTGTATTTTAAACAACGAACAAACATTTGATGTATTCATATGTGAACAAGTAGCTCTTGAAAATAAACTTAGATGAATATATACTTTGGGATTGCATTATTCCATATTTCACTCCCTGGACATCTTGTTTTTGAGGTCCGATACTTGTTTTACACAGAGGGAGCAATTATTCACCCAGGACCTACACTGCAAATGCAAGAGTTTCCCCATCACAGGGATTTGCCTTGAGAAATCATTTGTGCAAACACTGTAATTACTATGGACACTCACTCTTCCTAGAGACTCCAGCACCTAGATTATGTGACAGATCAAATGGATCCTCAATGGCAATACACTTGGAAGTCCACATCTTTTCAAATCTTGTCAAAGGCTGTAACTGTCTTATGCTGATAACATGCTCCTTGAAGTTGAATTCTTCTGTATAGAATTTCAGCAATCCAAGCCATAACTGACCAACTGATTCACGGTTTTCACCATAGTAAGACCATACATCTCTCTGTGTAGAGTATGTCAAAGTCAAAGTTATTTCCAAAAAGGTAATTCCCTGATATCTTGATAGCTTGAAATATTTTCAAAGCTATGACTGGCTTCCTTATTATGTGTCAAAGTGTTATACCATTATTGTAACAAACAAACATAATTATGGCAACCTGACTCATATGAACACAAAATCAATTGTCACAAATGAGTGGTTTCCTTTACATCATACTTAGATCATATTATCTTAATCACAGGACCATGCCTAGGACTAACATTGATACTACAATGAACAATGATGCAAGTCACCTCTAAATGTCTGTGTTGTTAGCATGAAAATACAAGATATAAAATGTCAGGAATACCCCTTTTCCTGCCGAGCGCCCTTGTCCGTTATCCTCCCAAGTCAGTAGAAAACCGCCCCATAATATGTGCCTGCAAAAGATTGGCTCTCCTGCATGTTATCCTGCCAGGCATTTTGGCAGAAATCGCCCATTTTCAGGGTTGTTTTAGCCGTACTTATACGTGTTAGACTTCGATAATTTCTACATGCCCGTAGACAGGGGAAGGAGCTCAAGGGTTACTGCAGAAAAAAATTGAGGTCACCGGCTTTGTTTGCCCCTGGGAGTGCATCATTTTATTGCCGTTTCATGTTTATTTTTTCGGAAATAAACTCCTTCAGTATTACGCACGTCCGCTAGGCACAAACATCACCTCACTCGTCTGTTAGTCAGAGACCCTGAGGGTCGTGCTAGGGGTGCAGCAGCACCGGCAAACCTGTCCTGTTTCCCCAGGGTAGGGTCAATTGAATACGTACCTTCAACGACTTGGCAGTGTAGCACAGAAACTACGTTTTTGCCGTTGTATTAACGACATGGCTGAGCCATTGAAGCACAGCTCGACGTAGTTTAGCCAGCTCAGTTGGGAGTTGGTTTACGAGTGTTACCGTTCATTACTGACTTAATCGAGTGGTCCTCAGTCAGGTACGGGTTTGTACCGACATGGCTTGGGCTGCAGCTAACCAGTGATAACCAGTCACTACACCCAAGTCGTCAGTCTCACTTTTGCGATGCATGGGTACAACGCAATATGCTTCCATTGTTCTAGCCATCGACGTGTCCACATGCCTGGCAGCCATATTGTACTGCTAGCTGGTTTGCATAACAAAAGCAGTCCCTGCTAACTGCAGGCGGTATCCCCGTAGCATATTGACCTTATGTCACCTTTTGAATTCTCTGTACGCAAACAGCGTACGTAGTTACTAATGCGTCGGCAAGAGGATACGTTTGCCTGCAAACCAGAGCAAATACTTCGGATGATGGAATAAATAAAAAATCCAAAGCTACGTCCATTGAATGGCACGGCCAAGGCGGTGAAGGACGTTGCCTGGCTTGAACTTGCAGAGCTGAAGCCCAGCTTAGTACGTCGGACACCAGTTTGTAATGGTATTTCCAAGTCGTTCATATCCGTTCCATCGGAGGAACAAGTCGAGCCGTCCCGTCAAAAATACGTTCTCATTTTCAGTCACGCACAACTGAATAAGTGACTTTCGTCTCGCACCATCGGCATATCTGCCAAGTCGTTTGCAAGAGGTAGCCTTCTAGATTAGCATTGTCGAGTTGGTCAAGTTCGGCAGCAATCTCTATAGTGCCAGGCAGCCAAGTACGTCCAACTCCGCCAGAAAACGTCACCATGCTATCCTGCCAAGTCCGCTAAAAAGCGGTAAAAAAAACCCAGCCCCCCTCGGGTGTGGGGGACTGGCGGACAGGTTTCTGCACCTTTCCCTGTCTATCGACTCCCTGCGAACCCATTTCGAGGGGAAAAGGCGTTCCTTGTCAGAAAACCTCTCCTCGGATGACCCCTAAACGCACAGGGGATAGCAAAACGTAGTGCCGTCGACTTGGCAGGAAAGGGGGTACCCAAAAAGGGCCCGATTTCCACCGGGTTGGGAGAATAACGGTCACCAGTGCTTAGATTCTGGCTACACCGAATTCAAGCGGATTTTCACCGACTTGGCAGGAAAAGGGATACATGAGTCATGTGATATATTGTCAAAGAATTTCAAATGTACAAAGGAAACATCTTTGTTGATATTGGCATTAAGGTAGAATGTGCCTTGGGGACAGATATTTGGACTCTTCAAATTTCTACAATTCTTTCTGATCTATCACTTGTGGAGCTCAAGCGACTTTCCTAATGTGCCCCTGTGCAGAAGTATAAAAGCAGAACCTCATAAACAAGTTTGTATAACTTTTCTTGGTTAGGGTATGTTACATGTGACTGTAAGAAAACCACACAGTCATCCATTTATTTCCACTACTGTAGTATAAGTTCAAAATCACTTATTTCACTTGTTACAGAACATGAACTTCGTGCAATGAACTTTTTTGACATGAATAATTATAAAAGCTATTGCATGTGAAATACAAAGTTGAAAACTGTTTAGAAACTATTCCATTCAAAAGCTTGTTGAAATCTGATGTTGAATTCTAAAACTGATGATACATGACTGTGTAAGCCAACTCCTTTGTCCGCTAACCATATGTGCAAGAAATTAAAAAATGACACAATGCAAACAGTGAGAGATTTGCAAGACACTGACCGATTTCACATTTAAACTGTAGTAACTTGACTTACCAAGTTCTTGATGTCATCAAAGAACCACGCATTCCAATTATCCACAATCCTTTGAGGTTTTTCTTTACCAGAATACAACTGTTAGATAGAAACACAAACACGCCAATTCAGCAAAGTTTTACCTACACTCTACTATCTCAATCACAGAGATCATTCATTATGTTTCCTGCTGTTACCATTCAATATAAAGCTTACAATTGCAGTATCACTTTTGTATAAATGAACAGAACAGTGCATGCATGGTAAATTACTAATAAAATGAGTCTTGACTTTGCACAATTCTGTTGTAAAGTTGAAAATAGTTTTAGTTAGTTTCTGTGCAGCCTGCTACACGTATGTCATCATCAAGTCACCATTGAATCTTATGGGGCTCACAATGCTCGATATATGAGGCATGTAATAAATATGAAATATCGTAAAATATTTTCAATTCATTGAAGCACATCTTACCTCTTGGAGGACTGGTATGACTGGAGGTTTTCTTTGTTGTAAAAAGTAAAGCAGCATCAAGATATACGCATATGAAGATAGACTTCCCCGGCTTGCATCCCCGATATCACAAATCTGAAAAGTAGAAATATATAAGTCTTGCAGGATATAGAGCCTTGTATGAATAAATATCAATAAGCACACTATTACATATTTGATAGAGGTAGCAGTTCTAACATCCTAAGACGTAATTCCCATTGCTTGTTCTGCGGGCAAAAATGTACCCTTTTGCAAAAGTTGACAATAATCACTCATCCGGTGTGCTCAATATTTTTGAGCACACTATTAACATTTTGAAACTCAACTCAAGATACTTTGAGAATAGCATTGGAGTATAATTATTTTCTACCTTGTGTACTTTTGAATGTTACCTACCTTAGCAAAGACTTTGATGGTATACCCAAGTTGTTTAACTCTGACATCAATATCAGCATATGCAGCCAGCATCCGTGTATTGTGTTGTGCCAAAGTGTTGTATAGACTAATATCTCCCTCTAGTTGAGTTCTCCTCAGAGTAAATTTCACAATGGGTACTTTAGCTGTAGGGATTGGTACAACTCCATATAGACCATTGTATTTCTTGATCTTTCCTGCCAGGTTTTCAATGATTTCAGGTGCTGGTTTTGACATCTCCTACAGTTCAATGAGGGAAGAAATACAATTCATTACATGACTTTTCAATGATTTCAGGTGCTGGTTTTGACATCTCCTACAGTTCAATGAGGGAAGAAATACAATTCATTACATGACTTTTCCATCAATGCATTCAACACACCAGTAATGTTTGTAGTTGTATCCAAATTGCTTTTTTTACTGCAGTGAAACATAACGATTGACAGTGCATGCAATGATGATCACTGCAATGCAATTTACTAATTACGATATCAGTATGCTTGATTCAATACATCTAGTGATATGTACCAACACTGGGATGTACAAAATATTGGTTACAGGTGGCAATAAAATTAAAGTATAGGTGGATACATGTAGTGTGTGAGGACATTAAAATCATGCAAAATGTCCTGATTTTATATGACACTAATTATTTTCACAGCTGGCAAATTTCAGCTAACAGTGAGTTGATTTTGCCAGCTACCAGCTATTTTCTATGTCTGAGTGATTCCATGTCATTACATTCTATAGGAAGCTGAGTTACTGATAGCAAACCTTCACTGGATGAACATCTGGATGAACAAATGAAATGTGGTCAGTCATGAACATTAGACATATAACTATACCATATATGTGATAAAGCAGGGAGGAACCAAAATGGAAGGGGTGGATTCTGTGGGAAAATATTACTTTGAGGTTTTCACAAGGTGCAGCATGGAAAGTTGTCCTGGAAGGTGGCACAGACAAGTTGATGACTGGGCAGATGGAGGACACTGCTTTGTAACATCTCTGTACATCATACTGATGAGAAAGTCTGATTGAGTTGGATAGAGAGATGTGCTGGTAAGACACTAAAACAAGATAACAATGATGTATGGATGAATGTTCATATTATAACAAACGTAATAGCAACAATTGCATGAGAAGACTTTACCTCTGCTGTCTGTACATCTTTGAAAGTCATACAGATGTCCAAGTCGCTGAACTGAAATCCAAAACCATTTATGGAAGATCCAAAAAGACACAGCTGGGCATCATCTGTAGACATGATGAAAAAATAGTGTTATTGTGATATCAATGACAAATTCAACAATCTAAGATTTCATCATAAGTTGAAACCCCAATAGATGTTAAAGGGACAAAGTCGACCATTTTTCATGAATTTTGGTTGATACGAGATACAACCTATATTATTTGACATGTTGAAAGATACTAAATGAATGGGTGACCATGCATATATTTGATCCCGGTTTTAGACAAATTAAATGAAACCATCGCGAAAAACAATTAATGGTCATGACCATTAATTCATTCTCGCGATGGTCTCATGTATCGTATCTACAGCCGAGGTTGAATATATGCATAGTCACCCATTCATTATCTTTCAACACGTCAAACAATATAAGTAGTATCTTATATCAAACAAAATTCATGAAAAATGGCCGACTTTGTCCCTTTAATGAATTGCAACTGTGGCTCAAAACAACCTCTGCAATGTTGAGTACACACACCACACACACACACACACACACCCTGTACAATCATACACTCTGGCAGTAAAATGATTTGTACACTCACAGGATTTACATTTATGAATGAATTGTGTCTCACATTGTAAATTCACAGTCTCTGTTGATGAAAATTAAGAAACTGTATTTAGATAAGGTGATATATAGTTTCAGATCCAAATGTTTAGTAAACAGATTAGTTTGCACTCCCTATGCAGCATATTGAGATACACAGTATTCAGCTTGTCAACTTAGCCTGTTCATGTGAAGACAATTGTTGCTGTTGTTGTTGACAAGTACATTCTGGTCCAGGATAGAATTCAAAGGTAAACAATGACACTGCATTTTAACTATAGAGATGGGGACAGTGACAACAAGTTGAACAACTATACGAGGTCTTATCTTATCATTAAAATTGAGACCAGGAGGAAGTAATTCATCTGTGGACACTTGACATACCAGTGGACAGACGGCAACACAACACATGGTGTTCTAGTGTTCCATTAAGTGTTATTTCTGTATTGTGGTCTCAAATATAGAAACAAAGTGTGAAAGATGACACACACCTGGAAGATTCAGTATCTGTTTCTACAATGTACCTAATACAAATGTGAATGTTTTACTAAGAAAACCTTACCGTGTATATGCTTTTGGATGTACTTTTCCAAGTCCCTCAAGATTTCTTCTCTTATTTTGACTTCTATATCATTTGGGGCGTGAATTTCTGAAAAATTAAGTACATTATCACTGTATCACTACCTTGGGAACATTTTTGAACTTTAATTCCATACTCTATTGAGTATAACCCCTTGCTCATGTATAAGCCCCTCCACTAATTTTCAAGGAATTTTTGAAAATGCTGTGTATTAACCCCTACAAGTACCTCAGACTAGTTTTTCTCAAATATGAAAGAGTTCAGAAAGTGTGATGAATAATTCCAGTTGGTAAAATTACTTTTTAGACCAGAAAAACAGGTAAAAGGTGTTAAAATAATGTGGTGCTGGAGTTTCTTCAATGAAACATAAGGAAAAAGTCATCGTTGATGACACAGTCCCCACTTGTTAATGGGTACTTTGATGATCAGACCTCTAACTGTATTGGCCAGCCAAGAAAAACATATGCGCATAATAATGAGGTACAAGATGTGACATCTTAAGGTCTAACATCCTATCAGAATTGGAGGGTATAGATATAAAGGACATAGCACTTGTGGTTACGTATTTATCGACATAAACGTATATTTCAGGTCAAAGGTCATCGAGGTCACATGACATTTGGTCAAAAAATTTCTATCCTATAGTTATCCCTATATACCAAAAATCAGACATCCAGCTCTATGGGCTTGCTCAGAATTAGATATACGCATAATTAATGAGGTACAGTATGAAGCATTATAAGGTCTCCCATCATACCATATATGAAGGGTGTACCACTTGTGGTTACTGAGTTATGGACAAATATGTATATTTGAGGTCAAAGGTCACCGAGGTCACGTGACATTTTGTAAAAAAAATTGTATTGCTAAGTTATCCCTATATACCAAAAATCAGACCTCTAGCTCTGTTGACTCGCTCAAAATTAGATATGCGCATAATTAATGAGGTACAATATGTGGCGTCATAAGCTGTCCCATCATACCATATATGAAGGGTGTACCACTTGTGGTTACTGAGTTATGGACAAATATGTATATTTGAGGTCAAAGGTCACCGAGGTCACGTGACATTTTGTCAAAAAAATTGTATTGCTAAGTTATCCCTATATACCAAAAATCAGACCTCTAGCTCTATTGACTCGCTCAAAATTAGATATGTGCATAATTAATGAGGTACAATATGTGGCGTCATAAGCTGTCCCATCATACCATACATGAAGGGTGTAGCACTTGTGGTTACTGAGTTATGGACAAATATGTATATTTGAGGTCAAAGGTCACTGAGGTCACATGACATTTTGTCAAAAAATTGTATTGCTAAGTTATCCCTATATACCAAAAATCAGACCTCTAGCTCTATTGACTTGCTCAAAATTAGATATGTGCATAATTAATGAGGTACAATATGTGGCGTCATGGTGTAGCACTTGTGGTTACTGAGTTATGGACAAATATGTATATTCGAGGTCAAAGGTCACCGAGGTCACATGACATTTTGTCAAAAAATTGTATTGCTAAGTTATCCCTATATACCAAAAATCAGACCTCTAGCTCTATTGGCTCGCTCAAAATTAGATATGCACATAATTAATGAGGTACCATATGTGGCGTCATAAGGTGTCCCATCATACCATATATGAAGGGTGTAGCACTTGTGGTTACTGAGTTATGGACAAATATGTATATTTGAGGTCAAAGGTCACCGAGGTCACGTGACATTTTGAAAAAAAATAGTATTGCTAAGTTATCCCTATATACCAAAAATCAGACCTCTAGCTCTATTGGCTCGCTCAAAATTAGATATGTGCATAATTAATGAGGTACAATATGTGGCGTCATAAGCTGTCCCATCATACCATATATGAAGGGTGTAGCACTTGTGGTTACTGAGTTAATGCAAATATATATATTTGAGGTCAAAGGTCACCAAGGTCACATGACATTTTGTCAAAATATCTGAGATATCTGCGTGAATGGATGGACTCACGGACGGACATGACCCAATCTATAAGCCCCCTGGACTTCATCCGTTGGGACTAAAACTGTGTCACTGCATCCTTTTTGCAATATGAATACGATGAGAAACTAAATTTTTATTTTTCTTGGCCTTATACATGGGAGTCTATGGACTGCCTTATACATGGGAGTCTATGGACTGCCTTATACATGGGAGTCTATGGAGACTGCCTTATACATGGGAGTCTATGGAGGTGAAAACTAAAAAGTCCTCTAACACGGCCAAATTTGATCGCATTGTGAAACAAATCGACGTGCATCTGTATGGGGTAGGGTACTATCCTTGTGCAAAGTTTGAAAGAAATTGACCTGGGCATGTCTGAGATATCTGCGTGAACGGACGGACGGACGCACGCACGCACGCACGGACATGACCAAACCTATAAGTCCCCCCGGACGCTGTCCGTGGGGACTAAAAAGGTATGTTTTTCGAGTACTTATGATTCTGTGACCCTCCATGAGCCTTTACCTAACAGAACAATACTGTACTACTCTGACGTCACACACTGCTACTTTTCATTTCTATTCAGATCTACAATGCTGGTTGTCATTGTCAGATCTACAATGCTGGTTGTCATTGTCAGATTGTGAAATGTCGTTGTTTGAAGCAATTGTTTTTCATCTTTGAAGAGTTTTGACTGGTGATTTATGTTGCTTTTAGAAGACACTGATTGTTTGACTTTGGAAAGTTCACTTCCTAAAATTACATAGAGCAAATCCATGTTGACACATTGTGAATCAATGTCGATTGAATACATGGACATCTTTGTTCTGAGTTTTCTTCTTATTTTGAGAACAAATTCACTGTGAAATTTCACCAAATTGTCACTCTGTATCCAGGGATTGTGCAATTAATTTGATTTGGAACAGTGATATAAAATAGTGTGTCAGTATGGCTAGTAAACTGTTGCAGAGTTTTGCTGTCTCCTGCCAATAGTTGTCTGTCAGAATTGATTTGCCTGCACATGTGACTGTGAGAAATAGTTAATCAAAGCTTGTGAGTACCAGTATATTTTTTAGTCTTTTACAATTTCTGTTGGACGTAAATAGATTTTTGAAAGCGGTTTAAAGTTCAAGTAGTGTTAAATAATCATGCACAAATTATTATAAATTAAACATGAGTGGCAGCAAATATCTGGTTGCTATGGTATGAGCCCCTCTGCTAGCTGTATCATAATTAGGTTATTACAAAACTACTATCATAAGTTCAATGAGTACTTTCAGAAAGGCACCATCCTTTACTGTGCTTCACACAATATACATCACCAATTATCTAATGAACAATTCATAGTAGTATTAATGACATGTGGCTTACTTATCATTTGCTGGCATGTGTGATCAATTCTTCTCATATCTTCGGCAGATAACTTTGGTAACTTTGGAAGATTTGGTGGTCTATCATCTGGACAACTCTGTCAGAAAATAATGGAAAAGAAGTTACACATAATGTATTCTGTACAATAGCTGTCTTCTTCATGAAAATTAAGCAAATATACTTTCCACAAAGGAAATAACCAAAGTTATGGGAGGCACAGGAACACATTCTATGCTTTAAAACTTGTCCAAAAATAACATACTAAAACGTTTGATTGAGCGGGTACACTTATCAAAGCGTTAATGAGTTTCAAACCTACACATGCTTAAAATCGGAAGATGATTATGAAAGTTTAGTATTGAAATGATGACCTACTTCATACAACTTTTTGACTGACTTAGAAATTAGATTTAAATTGTAGTATGATGGCCCTCACTATCTACGAGGCACTTGGGCCTGTAGTTTACATTCCATTTTAATGTGTGGGCAAATAATGAACATGATTTGTGCCTCCCTTTTTGTGTAATGTCTTTTTTAGAACATGGTGAACTTCTTTGGTCTACATGAACTGCTACACAATATAAATTGGTGACACAAATCAAACATATAATACTCTACCAGTATAGCATGTGAGTGTTCATAGCTTAAATGAGTAAATTTGTAAAAATCGTGTTGAAGGAAGTTCCTCTAAATTGTGTAAGTGTCATCTTTGATAAACTTTCTGCAAAGCAAAGCCTTTGATATTTGTAAGACATACCTGATAACTATGACCTTCTCTCTTGCAAGATTTACACACAATGACTGGTTTCTTCCCTCCGTTTGTTAAGATTTTCTGATCAAACATAAATTCCATCAATGCATTATCATTTGTGTCTTCAACACTACTACTATTAACATCTACTTTGGTAGAACTTGCAGCATCATCAGTGACATCATCAACGGTCATTTCTTCTTTGATGTTTTCCTCCTTTTTCATTCCATGGTCATTGTCAAGTGCACTGTTGTCAGCGTCATCTTCATCATCACCATCATTACCACCATCATCATTTACACCTTCACTTCCACTCTGACTTGCACTTTCTGATTCATGTTCAACAGTGACATCCTCTTCTGTCACTTCATCATCTTCAACTGCCATGGCAACATCAACATCCTCCTCAGAAACAGTTTCATAGTCATCATCATCATCATCATCATCATCATCCTCGTCATCTTCTTCTTCTTCTTCATCTTCACCATCTTCACTGTGACTGGGTTCTACGTCATTTAAAGTTTTTTCCAACATGTCCTGTAACAACACATGGACAACCTCCTCTGACGTTAGATCTTCTTTAACTACACTACTCTTATCTACACAATGGTCTGATTCTTGTGGCATTCTATCAAAGCATGCTTGTTGTTCCTGATGAAGATGTGTCACAGAATCACCTGCATCTTCAGTGTTCTCTTTGGTCTGCAACATCTGATTATTCTGTGCATTGTTTGGCATTGTATGGTTATTAATTTGAAGCCTCTTCATATCTTCATCCAATGGACTGCATTGTGAAGTACTGTTGATTATTGTACTTTCCCCTGAGTGGGCAGTGTTTATATCTTCACTAAAGCTAGCACTGTCCTCTTGTTGTGTTAGCTTGCTCTTATCAATATTTCCTAGATGCTGTTCTGGCACTGGTTGACCTGACTCCTCTCTATATTCACTCTCTGATGTTCTTGAGTGCACAGTTAAGTCTACATCTTGATCACTGGTTGACTTCAGTGTGAGTTCAGTGTTTTCATCACTAGCACCTTGTGTTGTAAATGAAAGCATCTTGGAATTCTCACCATCATCAGCCTTTGCACTCTGAGCTTCACTGGAGTTGATAATTCCTACATCAGCTTTGCTGTTACCAACAACATCAAAAGTACTGCATTCTTCACTGCCTCTGTTATCACTGTCAACAACTTCAGTTCCAGCTCTGTCTGTCATTTCAATGTCACCCTGATTACCAAAGTCATCAGCTGTTTCATTACCAGGTGTTTGGTCACATGGTTTATCAGCCTTGACAGATTCCTTTCCAAGAGCAACAGCGCCCTCTATGGCTTTGATATTTTCACTGTCCACAGTTGTCTGAGCATTTTGCTCAGTACCCACAGATTCTTTCTCCTGTTGTGTTTTATCCTCTGTCACATTTCCATCATGAACACCACTGATGTCTGCACTGACTGCTTGCTTATTGTCCGTTGCAGTAGATTCTGAAGCACCAGTGTCTCTAACATTGTTTTTGCTAGGTCTTTGTTGATCTTGTTTATTGCTTGATGAGTGTGGTGGTGTTCCAAAGTACTTGACACCGTCTCGAAGTCTGTCCATGATGAACTCAAATACTAGCTGACTATTCACAGATCTTGCTAGGTTACGTTTTGGCATGTATGGATCTGTGGGAAGGAACAAAAACCACTGTCATGTTGAAATGATTCATACAGATTCACATAGCTGATTAGTAACAGTTATTACATATATGTCTTTGCCTGCTAATATTTTGCTTGAAACCAATTAATCTCAACAATGCATCTTTCCATTGGATGAAGTAAGTGAAAACATTACAATGCACAAATTTCAGCTACTTATATGTAAGACTCTGGTGGCATGGTACCTGATGCTGGGGTCAAATTCAAAGACACTGAAATGTGGCATGGCTCAAAAGTCTACTTTTGGTGACCAAATTGAATTTCATAGAGCAATATTGTTCCTTTTCAGAGGGCTGGAGAAACTACTGGTACTTTCAGTTGTATCCCAGTCTTACGGATTTTGATTCCTCTTTAAAGATGAAATAAATAAGCAAAGATCCATTGATCAGTGAAAATATCCTGACGTAAAATGATTTACGTCTTTATTAAACAATATGTGATTCTCATTTAAAAAAATATAAGCCCTTCAACCAAAGACACAGGTATTATGAATTTTAAGGAATTAATCATCTGTGAGCGAATGAATTATGGAAAAAGTGATAGGAAGGGAACCTACAGGCTTAAGGAACAATATATGTTATAATCTGTGTTACATGTACCGGTATGTCCAAAATTGTTTAAACCTTTCCTGCCGAGCGCCCCTGTCCGTTATCCTGCCAAGTCGGTCAAAACCGGCCCCCTTTTCCGTGTCTACAGAAGATAGGCTCTCCTGCACGCTTTCCTGCCAGGCATTTGGCGGGAAAATACCGCATTTTCGGGGTACGATTACCGACCATATACGTGTTAGACTTCAAAAATTTTTGCATGCCCGTATAGAGGGCAACCGCTGATGAGGTTGTGTCCAGAAAATGACGAGGTCACGGGCATTGTTTGCCCCGGGGGACGTGCACTTTATGCCCTTTTCTAGCTTACTTTCGCGGAAGTAAAGCTCGTTCGCCGGCACGCACGGCCACACCGGGGAAACGTCACCTCTCTCGTGGGTTAGTAGAAGACCCAGGGGTTAGTGCTATGGGTGCGGGAGCACCCTCAAACCTGTCCTGTTTCCCCTGGGTTGTGTCACTTGGCCACGTACTTTGAACGACTTGGAAGAGTCGCACATTGCAGTCTGCTTTGACGTAGTGTCAACGACATAGTTCCGCCATTGAAGGAAGGCGTGTACGTAGTTTGGCCAGTTCAGTGAACACTTAGCTCGTTAGTGTTACCGTTTCCTAACACGTTAGTTGTGCAGTTGTTACTAAGGTGCAGTTTTGTACCACCTTAGCTCTGGACAGTGCAACTGCTCTATGCACTAACCCCAACGACAGATGGTTGGTACAACGTCTACGTCGCACGAGCACAGCCTCCGTTGGGCTGTGCCCCTCCCACGTGATACAACGCACGTTCATCCATTACTATAGCGTCCTTACGGATCTGCCAAAAACGAAAGTGGGGGTAAAAACAAAACAAACGAAAATATGCGATCCATAGATAGTATTTTATTCGGGAATAATTTACATTATGCCGAACAATAAATCTCGGAGTCTGTCTCGACGTCCGAGTGCATGGTCCGTGTTTCAAAAATTACAATCGGGGTGGCAGATCCGTGTTTCAAAAATTATAATAGGGGGAATTGTACAAAATAATCCGTCTAAACAAAACAAAACAAAACGAAAATATGCGATCCATAGATAGTATTTTATTCGGGAATAATTTACATTATGCCGAATAATAAATCTCAGAGTCTGTCTCGACGTCCGAGTGCATGGTCCGTGTTACAAAGATTACAATCGGGGGATTGTACAAAATAATCCGTGTTTCAATTTACAATCAGCGGGATCGTAAAGCACAAACAAACGGCACAACCGTGCTCAAAATGTGATCATGGTCCGTGTTCAGAATACAGTCAAGCCACTGTTAGGCGAAGCTGTCCCCTGTCCGTTATTTACGTCGGGTTCTCTTGCTGATGGGTGTCGTCGGGGCTGTGTGAGTAGAGGTCTGCACGCCAATGCTCCTCTTACCTCGTAGCATCATGCGATGATGAAAAGCCGCAAAACACTCGCCCTCGTGAAGATGAACCCCGCACAGACTACATCCTTTGGACGTCTCAGACAGTCGTCCGCTCGCAGTGGTCTTACCCTCTCTGCTACATACTTTACAGCATTTCTGCCGCCCCTCCAAACGGCTGACAACGTGCATCGGCTGATTTTGTGGATTGATGTACGAGGCAAGAGAAACAGTGGCCTCGACCTCTCTCACACTGGGCTGCGATCGCCCACAATAACCGCCAATGAGTTGTTTCCCGACACGCAGATGAAACATCTTATGGGTCAGCTTACTATCAGGGTGTACATGCTTGAAGCATATATATGCATTTACCAGGGCAACATCAATCAGGTAACATGCCAGATATGTCCACCATCTGTGGTTCTTGCGCCCAGTGTGAAAGTACTTGCGCTTCTGGTTGGCTCGGTCGACGCCTCCCATGTACGGCGATAATTATACAGCGACAGAGGCACTTGTCGCCGCTCGTCTCCCTCCCCCACTGGCACGCACTCCAAGGGTGGATAGACCGTATTCAAGATCAGCACCTGAGCGTTACTATCCTGATAAGCAGTGATGTTAAGACGAGAGTCCGTTCTGGTCGTGGCTTTCATATCCCCAACAGACAGAGGAAGGCGCTTCCTCTTACCCGGCGGAATTAATTGAGGGGGCATGGTGCGACGATTACGGCGGTTGAAACTCCCGACCATGTAGATCCCGGTCTCCATCAGCTCTCTAGCAGTAACGACCGTGCTAAACAGGCTATCACAGAATAGGCTGTGATTATATCCACAGAATGGCTGGACCAGCTCCATCGTAATTCTTTTCACCACACCTCGCTCCTGCCGTCTCCCATCAGTCCGATCCCGATATTTCACACCTAGGTACGGTGCAAAGTTAGCTATGTATGCAGTGGTGGAGTCGCACAGCTGCCATATCTTGAAACCGTCTCGATCAGGCTTATGCGGTAATCTCTGCTTAAATTTAGAACGGCCCTTAAATCGCACATGCCCTCGTCGATGGAGATCTCTCTACCCATCTTATAATTATTTACGCACCGGTCAACTATGGGCTCCATCCATGGATTGATTTTATACAGGGGATCCTCCTGACACCGACGTCGGCGGCGTGCCTCATCAGGATCACGACGTGGATCGTTCTCTGGGTCTGCCAGATGAAAGTATCGCATAAGCTGCTGAAAGCGACTGCGGGTAATCACAGTAGAAATACCCTGGTTTCTCAGAAAGGGATCGCTAGACCAATAATCCTCCACTGATGATTTACGGTCGATACCCATACAGACTAAGACGCCAATGAACGCCTGCACCTCTCGGTAGTCAGCGTTACGCCAGTATTTATCTATTTTCCTAGCGATATGTCGCTGGTGGAATTGGCGTATTTATTAGTCTCGTCCTTGGCCAATCTGATCAGTGTAGCTGGAATAAACTTAAAAAAGTAATCGAGCTCACGGGCGTGGCTGGGCAAGGTGAAAGTCGGTCCTCTCTCATGGTCAAAATCGGTCTCCTCAAATATATTAGCATCGGTAGTCTCCGACATACGCCAGACAGGAGGTGTGTCGTCCTCCGCCAACACAGCAGCAGCGTCATCATCGTCGTCAGAGCTTGCCTCACCTACGTACTGCCTGTCATAAAAGTCATCGTCCTCTGCCGCATCCTCGTCAACCTCCGAGTCGGACTCAGCGGTGATATCACCGTCGTCTGGGCGTCTGGGCCTGAATCGCCCGTAGCGGCATCAAGGATCATATCTGGCTCAAAATCAGGTGGGCTATCCTGATAACGAACCCTCCGCACTATCTTTTTCGGGGGGCGGGGACATCGCAGCACACGAAACTATGGCAGGAGCGGGCTCGGCAGCCTCTGCTGATGACGAGGACTCAAGCTCTTTCGCACTGGGCACAGGAACCTCTCCTGACGCAGGATGAGGGCTCATAGTAGCAACAGGAGGTGTCTCTCCCGGAGCAGCCGGGGGAGAACCAATGGCATCAGCCGTCTCATTACTCACTGTCTCACTAGCAGCAGCAGACGTAGTCTGTGCAGGTGAAGTATCTCCCACAAGAGCAGATGTAGTCTCTGCAGGTGAAGTAGTCTCTCCCGGAGCAGCCGGGTGAGAACCACTGGCAACCGGTGACCCGTCATCATCCTCATCGGCAGAACGATCGGTCTTACGTTTACGCTTACCACTGGGTTTTTCAGCCGGAGATGGCTTCGCCTTACGGGAGCGTTTCTTGCCCGACTTCTTAGAACGTTTACTAGGGACATCACAACGATCGCTACCACTACCGCCCGGAGACTCTGCATCTTTGAGCTTCAGTCGTCTGCTCGCCTTCAGAAAACTATTGCGGTCCGTCAAGCTCATGTCTGGAACAGTGTCGACAGACTAGCAGGTCCCTCCTTTTAAAGCCACAGGGAAACAAAGCCCTGGACATGATTGGACGCAGGGGTGTTAATATATGCATCCACCTGTTATTATAATGGACCTACGGCAATCAGTCCACCAACCGGCGCTGACATTCCTACCCGTCATGTAAATTGCCTGTCCGCACCATTTGATATGCTAATAATACTCATTTGCGATGCAAATCAATCGAGCACTTAGCATAACATAGTCAATGTCATTAGCATCTCAACTTGACATTCCGTCCAGCTGGGTACGTGGCATGCGCACCTGCCACCCAAGGACGTTGCCCCAAGCCCATGTTTAGTACGGGTGGGAAACCCGTATCTTTAACCTCATGTCCCTTCTAAGTACGCCTGCGCAGGGTGTATTGTCATCCAAGTCGGTGACAAGCCAACCCGACAGATTGCCCATTAAGCAGTAATGGACTGGCCGTCTCGTTCTTGTACGGCAACGAACAGTGCTTCAGCGGCTTGTTTAGGTCATAACCGTCGCCTGCCGAGCGGCTTACCCAACTAAGGCGGTCAAAGATGAAGGATGCCAAAATTGTCAACGGCTGTCTCGGCCTCGTCCGTTGGGCAAACATGGCTCCTTCAAATAACGTGGCCAGCACGTCTACGTCATCAGCGGTGATGACGACCCGTCATTGACGCCCGAGTGCGTAAAACTCGAATATACCGACAGGTACCTCTACCTGAGTCGGTCATACTACGGTATAAACCAAACACAGGTCTGCCAACTCCCGTTAGACTCGGCCGTTAGCCGAACTTCACAGGGACAACATAGGCGTAACAAGTCGGTGAACAACGGTTCACGCACCTAACCGCAGCTGCCAAGTCGGTGAACAATGGTATCAAATTTTGAGGCCATGTTCCTGAATGGCAAGGCTGAGGCGGTGTGTTTCGTTGCACGGCTTGAACGTCTAGAGCCAAGTGCAGCCGACAACGTCCGACATCTGAGTGGGTAGTCTTTTCGAGAAGGTAACAAGTCGGTTAAAAGCGGTGGTTACCCTTCACAAATGTCGCTCAAGTCCGTTCGGATCAGTTCCATGTCAGGGACTAATCAAGCCGAGTCCGTCAAATCCGTTCGCACTTCCCGTCAATCAGGACCAAGTCCGTGATTTTCGTCTCGCACCATTGGCAAAAAATTGCACCGCCAGCTGAGGCGGTCTTAGGCGGTTGCCTTCGAGAAAGCCGAGTCCGTCAAATCCGTCCGCACTTCCCGTCAATCAGGACCAAGTCCGTGATTTTCGTCTCGCACCATTGGCAAAAAATTGCACCGCCAGCTGAGGCGGTCTTAGGCGGTTGCCTTACAGATTAGCGTTGCCGAGTCGGTCAATTTCGGCCGCAATCTATGTAGTGCCTCAGAGCCAAGTTACCCCAAACTCCGCTAGAATACGTCAACGTGCTAACCTGCCAAGTACGCTACTCGTCCCCCAAAAAAAAACCAGTCCCCCACCGGGGTGGGGGACTGGCTGGGTAGCTTCCGCACCTTTCCCTGTCCTTGGACTCTCTGTGAACCCATTTCGAGAGCAAACGCCGTTCCTCGCCCAAAACCTGTCCTCGAACGACCCCTAGCGCGAGCAAGGGTTTGCTACACGTAGTTCCGTCGACTAGGCAGGAAAGTGGGTACCAAAAAGTAGCCCGATTTCCACCGCCTTGGCAGGATAACGGCCGTGGCTGCTCAGATTCTAGCTACACCGAATTTCAAGCGGATTTTCACCGACTTGGCAGGAAAAGGGTTAAACCTGAAAATGGTATAAGTCATTCCAGGTCTAAATCAAATGGATTACAAAGTGTGCCTTCTTTTCACACTGAAAAACTGTACAGACCTGAGAGGCTATTGTGAAGGTTATGCAATATTGAAAAATCTCACCTTCCACAGCGATCTTTTTGGTACTCCACTTTTTGGCCTCTTTTTCAAAAGGTGAAGACTGTCGAATACAGATAACCAAATCTGCCATTTTAAACTCTAGCCCATAAAATCTGAACAACTGAATCCAGAGTTCACCAGTACTGCTTTATTTTTACATTTCCAGACATTTGGCTGAAATTAAAAAAGCAAAATTTATAATTAATATATCCGTCAACCATTGCTCATTATATTCTGCTACATAGCACAGACATGGCAAATAAATATTTCAGTCAAACAACTGTGGATGAGAAGAAATATTCCAAGGTCTACCAGAAAATCAAAATGTTCATACTGATACACAGAATTCTATTTACTTCAATGCTCTCAAAAAGTTCCTGTAGTATGATATCTTTGATACAGTACACTACATGTATTTACTGATGTTCTCACAAGACAGTTCATTTGTTGAAGGATTGTTTTGTGCCTTTTTTATTGAGAAATTATATCAACACCTTATTACATCAATCACAATTCTGAATTTATAGACTTTTTGATATCATACACTTCAACAGTCCCATAATATAGGTCTATAAAGAAAGCACCCTTCAAGTTCATTCTTTATCACAACTCAGCTTAGTTGTTAAAGTATGGCAAGTGCAATACTAAAAGGAAACCCCTCTACATATGCTATGTACATTTTATCAAGTTATAAGGTGATATTGCTTAGAAAAATTTGAATTTGTCAACCAGATGACAGTTAAATTTCACTTTCCTACACATCTTTTTTGTAACAAAGCATACATGTATGAGTACACATTGTACATAAGCATGCCCATACTGATTGGAGAGAGCTTATGTAGAACTAGGCCAGCATCACGCCAAAGGGCTGTCATTGGTCAGATGACATGGTTCCCTATGCCATGACATTGATCTATGAAGGCAGTATCTTGGTTGTGTAGATTATTTCAATGAAACCATCTAAGGTAACTTTCCTTCTTGGACAATTTTTTTCAGCTACACATATCAAAATCCTGTAAAGGTTCTCCGAGGCCGACATGTCAGCGAATTTTGCAAGGCTTCCCAATTGACACTTTATCAGGGTTGTCATTGGTCTGTGACTCATTAACATTAGGAATGAAAATGTCAAATTGGTGTTGTGAACTTGCTGCAATTAATGAGTGAATTGGCATTACAGTACAGAATGCAAGGAAAACAATGTAATTCATACATACCAATGTCTCTAGGTTATCATAGTAACTGCACACAACATCCTTGCCAACCAATTTGTTCCTTTCTGTTTCCCCTTCACGTAGAAGCTGTAACATAGATACAGATAATGGTTTTTAAAGACCAAACACAGAAAGCTTTATTACAGTCAAATTTGACTTTATTTCAGGTCCTCCTATATTTATGAACATGTGTCTGCTGCAAGTCTATTTCTTAGTGATGTCTTCATATTATTTTGCACACTAAAGACATGTTTGTAGTCTGCAGTCTAAACAGGGAGTATAAATCCAAATTCACCAAAATTAACAAGTTTGAAACAGTCCAGTATGATACTTGCACATTAAATGCCTGACTGACCTTTGACTGACCTTTCCATATATCGTAAAACTCAATTATATGAGTATGAAGTACCCAAAATTAAACTTTTGAAGCATACTTTGTGGTGGGAATTTAGCTGAGTGGTTCTGTTGCTGATGTCTTTGTTTGGTAAGTACTGTATGTTGTGATTTTGAATCTGATTGTGAGTTTGAATTTTGTGCTGCAATTTTGTAACATAATGTTTAGTTACAAAAAGACCTATACCATTTGTGATTCTAATACAATCAATATAACAACACACTGATGAGTCACAGGAAATTTGGATATAATCATCTCTACTCTTCAGCTCATAACTAGCATTATTCTAAATTTGAAGAAGAATCTCTTCATCATGATCAGTCTATGGAGGCTGATTGCCTCTTCTTTGCAAGATACTTTTGTTGGAAGTGTATAAACTAATGGCAAAGATATCATGGCAAATTGTATGGTAAAGTAATGCCTTTTATTCAACACTGAAATACAGTTTGGAGTATTTTGCCATGACTTATCACTAGAGTTTGACAATGGGGCGCCAATATAGCATTACTTCTTGTACAATTACTGAACCCAGCAAAGATACAAAATATTGAATGTCAGTATTTCTAATGTCATCTTGGCCTTCAAAGAGTGGTTCACAGAAACTGTGTTACTTTTGAAATGGAACTCAACTGACAAAATGATGATAAGCATGGACAACACATATTCCAGTCATATTCTACAGACATTGAATGGTTTGTTTACTGTAGACTGTCAATTATTGGAACCTTTAGGGGATAGGGATTTCGTTGAGCTATGCACACAGTTATTAGTCGGGTTGTTCAATCAGATCATAATTGGATGGTCAGTGCTCATTTCTCATATTCAAAGCTTGCAGGCATGCATATACACCGTTGTACATTGAGTGAAAGCTTGATGCAACTGCTGCAGATTTAAACACTGTTTACTTATTTTACAGATTTAAAATATGGGAAATGCATCACTTGAGTGACTATCAAATGCATGTCTGCATAGCAGTCAAATACAAAGCCCAGAATAAATAATCTAGACAATGAGAAGTGGTTAAAATATGATTGAATGTTTTAGTTCTGGAATTTCAAATCAAAAGACCCCACCATTTTATAAGTGCTATGGCCACAAACTGATGATGTCAAATTGCCATACACAAAACACAGACGCCTGGTAATCATGGCACTGTGTATTGTGTACGGCGATTTGACATCATCAGTTTGTGGCTATACCACTTCTAAAATGATGCCCAAAAGAGTGCCCAGCCAGGCCTTATCCAAACTTCTGATTGTCCAAAGGTCACACTTTGATCATCACTGTACCAGTGAACAATAACATGTCATTACATTGATCAAGTTTCCTTCAAGACATGTAAGTAATGCAATATATTTAGTAGAAAAGTATAGCAACCACTATCACCATGTTGTACCATGAAAATGAAGCAGACACTGAAATGAACAACTGGGATAATTGACATGTGGATGATCAAAGCTTAACTGTTTTCACTGGCAGCTGTAGGCAATAATTACATACGATGTACTCACCCCATGTAGTACTGGCAATACTGGTGGCTGGCACTGTTGTAAGAAGTAGATAACCATGAGAGGAAATGCATGTGGTGGCAGGCTACCTTCATCCTGTTTGTCAATGTGACACAGTCTACCCCAGTAACGGAATGCTACACCAAGAGTTTTCAAGCGTGGATCAATCTTGGCATACGTAGACAGCAACTCAGTTGTTTGTTGGCAGGCAGTGGTCTCTGTGTAGCACAGAGTACATTTCAAACCACTGTAGAAAGAGCATCATGGAATAAGAGTAGAGCAGCAATTAAATCGGTTATCTTTCCTTGACATGCTTTTCCCATATTTTCTCTTTGAATAAAAATGCCATTGCTACATTTCAAATATGAACTGAACTTGACATCGATACCATGTACAATCATACACCATCATATTACATGGAAAATCACACATGTACGTACAACACTTTCACTGCAGAAACAGGTAAATGTAGATAAAGTGGTACAGATCAGCTTTTGTGCTTTCACTTTTGTCTCTGTCATCAACAGACACACACATAACAGTCTACCTGTGGATGAAAACATTAAATCATACTTTTAACCCAGAAATTTCAAAATGGAGAGGTATGAAATATGTAGTTTGAAGTATAACAAAACTTATGACAGAAAGTATTCTGTCAACTTACCTTTTTCTGTCTATGAAATAAATCGATGGTATCTTGATAGAAAACTCACTTTGAACATTGGTATAGGCATCTGAAACACAGATATAGTATGTATAGGTAAACTTACATCAACATTTTTAGGCAACACTGAAACAATGTATGGTATATTATTGGCATGTGAGACAATAACCACATAAAGCTTGATGAACCATTAATTACAATATCTTGTTCTACTGCCACAATCATGTTTGAAACGCCAAGTGTTCAACTTGTCTATACAGCTTGTATAGCTGTGATTTCCTATGTCATTGTTGACAAACAACTTCTTGTTCAGACTGGAATTCAATAGTAAACAATAACACTGCGAATTCTATCACTCAGTACACACAGTATTCTGTTAGTATGGCTTGTACCTTACATTTAAACATGACAATGAACTGTTTTATAGAACAAAAACAATGGAAATATATTTATAAAAAAAACATTTATTGTCACTTAAATATTTGATTCAAGGTCCTCTAGAAACCCTAGCCTAGATGAGGATGACATTCACTCCTTCATGTTTGTGCTCAAAAAACTGAAAGTGATGTACAAGTCCATGATCGCATAGTTTACAATAATGAATGACATTCATAAATAGAACTACAACAGTACAGAAAATCTGCATATATTGTGAACTCTCATTTACTATAAACATTACAATGTAGAAGTTTGACTCACCACTATGTGATTTCAGAATTTCGTGTATCTCCAGAAGTACTTTGGAAATCTGTAGACCTTTAGAAATGTTGACGTCAATGTTGACATCACTGTCTTTGAGGCCAAAACCATTAGCAGAGGATCCATACAAACACAGGTGGCAATCTGTTCAAGGAATATCAAATGGTAAAGTGTTGATACTAAAATGCTACAGACAAGAATAAAATGTCTTTATTATCATGCTATTTGAGTTTTTTTGTTTCATAACTGTCCTTTTCGGAATAAGTTGTTAGCCATGTTACAATTTTAAAATCAGTATTTAACTTACCACAGACATGACATGGACATTTCAGCATGTTTTCAAAAACTGGTGACACATTTTATGTAACAAAAATTACAATTTGGTAATGTTACAGCTCCAGCATGGGACTACCTGCCCAACCAAGGATTGGTGAAAATATTAGAAGTACAGATGGTCAATGTTTTTTATTTGGATTTGATTTGTGAAGGACAATTATTTGCTTGAGATTTCCAAGATAGATGAAAATCCATGAAAAAGACAATTTCCATCATTGAACAGAGCATGGACATATTTGAATCATGGTTATATGGTTTGTTGATTTTCCTATACGGTTTTAAAACACAGGATTCTCAATGTCATTCATGGTGGATGATGTTACACAATAGCTATCTGTCATGAAAAATTGTGTTATTGGATCATTTTTAAATATTAAAGTTGTCGTCAAGTTGAAAATAGTTCAGGTCAGTATCAGCCAAATGACCACTATGGGCCCACAACATTGCATGTCATCAACAAGGTACCTTTGAGTCACATTGGAAATCTTGCATTTGACATGTGAAGCATGTAATAATCAACACAACTGACTTGACAGAAGACGGGGAAGAAATGTGAGGTACAACAAAACTACAAAATATACTGTGAAAAAGGCATGTGTAATGTTAAGAGCAGTGCATTGCAATGACACACACAAGGCAATTTGTAATGAAGTAATTAGTACCGTAATTTCATAAAAGAAAGTTGACACAGACAGTGAAGTAGCCGTTACACCTCAATGCTGTTATGGTCCAAAATCTTGCAAAACAAAGCAAATGCACATTAGAAGACACCATTCCTTCATTACCCATGCCTTCTACTTACTACCTGCAATGCGAGGCTTTACAGCTTGGTTGAGTCCATGGATGATCTCTTTCCTTATTTCTAGATCCTGAGTTGTCAGAGCATGTTCTTGTTCCACTGCGGTTAGGAGGGTGTTGATGGCTTCTAAGTGTGCTTTGTTAGGTGAAGGCAGATTACGCAGGTACTGATCTTCTTCCCATGCCTACAAAATAACCATGCACTTGAAAATTACATCACAACTTAACATTCAAAATGAGAAACAAACGTACATGAAAATAAAACATAAAGTTGGCAGTGTAGGAAATGCTTTAAGGGCTACTGTTTGCTTGCTTGAGTAATCTTTGATTTAAAAAGTAGGATAGAGTGCACTGTAGATGGAAATGAAGATTGTTGACATCTTGCCATTCTGTGTTACACGTAAGATTGTCCTGAAGTACTATCAACTGGATCTTTCAAACAAATAATTTCATGTTAACCCTTTTCCTGCCAAGTCGGTGAAAATCCGCTTGAAATTCGGTGTAGCCAGAATCTAAGCACTGGTGACCGTTATTCTCCCAACCCGGTGGAAATCGGGCCCTTTTTGGGTACCCCCTTTCCTGCCAAGTCGACGGCACTACGTTTTGCTATCCCCTGTGCGTTTAGGGTCATCCGAGGAGAGGTTTTCTGACAAGGAACGCCTTTTCCCCTCGAAATGGGTTCGCAGGGAGTCGATAGACAGGGAAAGGTGCAGAAACCTGTCCGCCAGTCCCCCACACCCGAGGGGGGCTGTTTTTTTTTACCGCTTTTTAGCGGACTTGGCAGGATAGCATGGTGACGTTTTCTGGCGGAGTTGGACGTACTTGGCTGCCTGGCACTATAGAGATTGCTGCCGAACTTGACCAACTCGGCAATGCTAATCTAGAAGGCTACCTCTTGCAAACGACTTGGCAGATATGCCGATGGTGCGAGACGAAAGTCACTTATTCAGTTGTGCATGACTGAAAATGAGAACGTATTTTTGACGGGACGGCTCGACTTGTTCCTCCGATGGAACGGATATGAACGACTCGGAAATACCATTACAAACTGGTGTCCGACGTACTAAGCTGGGCTTCAGCTCTGCAAGTTCAAGCCAGGCAACGTCCTTCACCGCCTTGGCCGTGCCATTCAATGGACGTAGCTTTGGATTTTTTATTTATTCCATTGTCCAAAGTATTGGCTCTGGTTTGCAGGCAAACGTATCCTCTTGCCGACGCATTGGTAACTACGTACGCTGTTTGCGTACAGAGAATTCAAAAGGTGACATAAGGTCAATATGCTACGGGATACCGCCTGCATTTAGCAGGGACTGCTTTTGTTATGCAAACCAGCTAGCAGTACAATATGGCTGCCAGGCATGTGGACACGTCGATGGCTAGAACAATGGAAGCATATTGCGTTGTACCCATGCATCGCAAAAGTGAGACTGAAGACTTGGGTGTAGTGACTGGTTATCACTGGTTAGCTGCAGCCCAAGCCATGTCGGTACAAACCCGTACCTGACTGAGGACCACTCGATTAAGTCAGTAATGAACGGTAACACTCGTAAGCCAACTCCCAACTGAGCTGGCTAAACTACGTTGAGCTGTGCTTCAATGGCTCAGCCATGTCGTTAATACAACGGCAAAAACGTAGTTTTTGTGCTACACTGCCAAGTCGTTTAAGGTACGTATTCAATTGACCCTACCCTGGGGAAACAGGACAGGTTTGACGGTGCTTCTGCACCCCTAGCACGACCCTCAGGGTCTCTGACTAACAGACGAGTGAGGTGATGTTTGTGCCTAGCGGACGTGCGTAATACTGAAGGAGTTTATTTCCGAAAAATAAACATGAAACGGCAATAAAATGACGCACTCCCAGGGGCAAACAAAGCCGGTGACCTCAATTTTTTTTGCAGCAACCCTTGAGCTCCTTCCCCTGTCTACGGGCATGTAGAAATTATCGAAGTCTAACACGTATAAGTACGGCTAAAACTACCCTGAAAATGGGCGATTTCTGCCAAAATGCCTGGCAGGATAACATGCAGGAGAGCCAATCTTTTGCAGGCACATATTATGGGGCGGTTTTCTACTGACTTGGGAGAATAACGGACAAGGGCGCTCGGCAGGAAAAGGGTTAAACACTTAGTCTGAGTGTGTAACTACTAAACTGTATGACCACACACCTACAGTTATAGGCTGTACTTTTAGTGCAACAACCTATTACAGATGTACTCAGAAACCATCTAACACTGTTGGAGTATTCCTACCTTCTACATAGTAAATGATACACGTCATATGTTTGTAGGTTGCTACTGTCTCATTGTTTGGATCATGTAAACAGTAACCCTTTCAGCAGCAAAGTTTGACACAACCATAATATTTTTATTGGATAAGGTGGACCTCTACACATTGGTATAGGGTTGATATGGTAAAAGTATTATATTTGACAAATTGTAGATCCCTACAGTTGTTTGCAATATCAACTTTTCTTTGAAAGTCTTTATTGTTGAGATATTGACTAAAATCAAGATGTTACCAGTCAAGAAAGAGCCATTATATACAAGTAATAACTGCTACAGTGACATCATACCTGGAGGAATCTTTTATGTTTTCTGTCCTTGATATGACGCTGACATACAGTAATGCTGTCACAGTGATAATCACAAACTTGACATCGAAACTTGGCTTGAGGAAACTTGGTGGATTTCTAAAACAACAAAAATTCATACCATTGAATGAATGTATCACGCTTAGTAACATGACAGGTAAGAATGGCAACACACACAGTGTTTGAAGTCTAAAAGGAAAATTTGCACAAAAGTTCAAGTCTATCGCTCTCAAAGGGAATTGTACATTTCTCAAATCGGCGATGAATTGGTTTTGTTTCTGGGCATATATTTTTCCACAAAATTTGCACAGATACATGTATCTTCAATGTTTATATGTCTTTCCAAAGATGTAAAATAAGATAACAAAATGCTGATAAACTTAAAATATATCTGAGCATTCATTTGAATGGTAGCATTCCTCATTAAGTCCTGACTTTCTGGGAATAAATGCAAATTAACCATATATTGGGGTTTCACCCTGAAAGGAAAATCATTATGTTGAATCACTAAATGGATTTTACAGAGTGTACATCTTGATTGTGATAATCAAATTATTGTACTTCAGTGATCCACAACTATACATGTACCTGGTTATATTTTGGCTTTCTATTGTTCAGTTTTGTGCATCTTTCCTCTCCTCACAAATAGTAGATTTTATTCTAAGCATGAACACAGTAGATTGGATTATGGGACTCTAGTCAGACTTACCTCCTTCAGCTGGAATACATATTCTTTTTCCAAAGTCTTTAATGCTAGTTCTGTTGCATCGCTTCCAAGTTGATCTTCACTTTGACTGTTGATACTCTTTGCAGAAGTTGTATCAGGGATGCTCTCGGTAGCATTGTCCTTGTTTCCTTCTGGATGAATTTTATCATCCGTCACAGAAGTCTCAGACACAGCAGCTTGTGTTTCTTGCTCTTTCTTTTTCTTATTTTTTCTTTTCCCCTTGTTTTTCTTTCTCTTTTGAAAGTAGGGATCTACTTCAGTTGATTCTTTATTACTGGTATCACCACTCTGTCCAGACGTACTGGCCTGTCTTTGTGGCTCTCTATGTCTTCCATCATTTGGAATTGCTGTATTCCCTCTTGGTTCATGTCTAACCACTCTTTCAGTAACCTCACCTCTGTCAGAAGTGCCAGGATTGCCACCTCTTTTTCTTGACCTCTTTCTTCTTCCTTGTTTACTTTGATTTTCACTCTGTTTTCCTGGAATTTCAACTATAAGGCTTTCCAGGTCTCTTTTACTGAATCCCATACCTGGTGTTTCTCCTTGATCCCCCCTCTTGTATTTCATTTGGTCTCCTGTTGCTGCCATGTTGCAAATTTGGCAAGATAATATGAATCTGAAAAAAACAAACATTACCCACAATAATTATACATCCAATATCTAGTGACTGGATTAACTTATTTGAGATTGGCAGAACTAAAATCTGAGTGAATCCTTTTATTGAACAGGTACTCCACCACTGTGTAGTTATTAGTCCCCACGGACATCGTCCGGGGGGACTTATAGGTTTGGTCATGTCCGTGCGTGTGTGCGTGCGTCCGTCTGTGCGTCCGTCCGTCCGTTCACGCAGATATCTAAGAGATGCCTGGAGCGATTTCATTCAAACTTGGTACAAGGATTACCTCATATGTCATACAGATGCACGTTGATTTGTTTTGTGATACGATCCAATATGGCTGCCAGGCGGCCATTTTATTACGATTTTTTCATGTACAGAGCCATAACTCAGGCATGTTTCAACTGATTTTATTCAAAGTTGGTACAAGGACATTGACTAATGTCATAGATATGCACGTCAATTTTTTATGTGATACGATCCAATATGGCCGCCGTGCGGCCAATTTGTTATGATTTTTTCATGTACAGAGCCATTACTCAGGCATGTTTCAACAGATTTTATTCAAAGTTGGTACAAGGACATTGACCAATGTCATAGCTATGCACATCAATTTGTTTTGTGATACGATCCAATATGGCCGCACAGCGGCCATTTTGTTACGATTTTTTCATGTACAGAGCTGTAACTCAGGCATATCTCAACCGATTTTATTCAAACTTGGTACAAGGACATTGACCTATGTCATGCACATGCACATTGATTGGATTTGTGATACGATCCAATATGGCCACCGTGTGGCCATTTTATTACGTTTTTTCATGTCCAGAACCATAACTCAGACATGTATCAAGCAGATTATTCAAAGTTGGTACAAGGAGATTGACCAATGTCATACATATGCACATTAATTTGTTTTGTGATACCATCCAATATGGCTGCTGTGCGGCCATTTTGTTATGATTTTTTCATGTACATGCCATAACTCAGGCATATCTCAACCGATTTTAATCAAATTTGCTACAAGGACATTGACCTATGTCATACATATGCACATTTATTTGTTTTGTGATACGATTCAATATGGCCACCGTGTGGCCATTTTATTACGATTATTTCATGTCCTGGACTACAACTCAGACATGTATCATGCTAATTATTCAAAAGTGTTTTTATCACAGACCTAATGAAGAGGACTCTATCCTCTCTGAGAACCTGTAATCGAAGTACCCATTAACAAGTGGGGACTGTGTCATCAACGATGACTCGTTTTTCAAAGACACAGTATGGCATTTGTTCTTTAACTTTACTAGTGATAGTAACATTCAGGTTGACATCAAGAAACATATGGCAAAGTCAGAGAGTAACATTCAGGTTGACATCAAGAAACATATGGCAAAGTCAAACTCCGCTTTTTACACTCAACAAGCGTGTAGCTTGCATGTTACTGTTAGGAAATTTAATATATCGTGCTTATTTAGCATGTTCAGGTCAGGATCAGAATATGTGTTGGTTTATTTTCAGTATGCAGTATGCACATTTGTCTGGTGATCTATGCCCACAAAGGTAACACAGATATGCGTAATGCGGTGAGAACCTCAGTATAAGGATATGCTGATTCTGTAGAAATGTCCAAAGAAACAATTATCAGTCAAATCATGTAAATAAACCAGAAAGCAGTTAGCCATTATTTAGTAGGGAGTTGTGATCATCTCACAAATCAAAGACTTTTTTACAGTTTTCATAAATGTACGCTTTTGCGAATGATCAATCTTCATAACTTGTCAATTTCTGGAAAACTTCGATTTGCACATGGAGATTGTGATGATACAAAATGCATCTATAGAGCTCATATCCAAACATGCATAAAATGTGATAGTACTTGCAAACTGTTTATGTACTATATGTAGGTATCAATGAGAAAAAAATATGACATTGAATACTGTAAAATGTTTCTGAAAGTCACATTTGTATTTTGCAACCGATGGAAAAGCAATTCAAAATTAAAAAATATTTGTCTGCTTGAGCCATGGAAGTGGTAATTTTACAAATATATATCCATGCTTGAGACTGAGTGTATCAAGGAGGACGGAATGGATCTTCCTCCCTCATCCTACTGTAGCTGCAAAATTGTTCCATAAACATTTCTGAGGGCCACCATTACCAACTTCCAGTAATGGCCGCTCCAAGAAATACAGATGCCCCACACTCAATGTTTATGGAACGGGATTGATGTGTTTGATCAAATTCCAAATCCCATAAACGACAAGGTTAGTGTAGTATAGTTTAGTATTCAGTAGCGATAAATTGGTACCACCAAATGCAGTAAATATGTAGGATTTCATGTCAACACGCCTCATCCAGTGGGATGCGCTTATTTTGAACCTTACAGGGCCATCGGCATTGTAGCTACTGGTGAGCGAAGTCGCAAAAAACCCAAACTCACTGACCACCTCACTGTAGCGCTACAATTTTGCAGCTACCCTCATCCCTTCTTGAGTGCAGAAATCTTCCGTACAGAAAGTGACCCTGAATGCTTGATATCTATTTGCATTTGAGGTTTATCACACTATCTTTTTCAGGGTCTATGATCACACACATGCACACACTTGCTCTCTCACACACACAAACTTTTATACACACGTCTGTCATGGAAACGATGCCACCAATCACCAAAGGGTGGGGTGGATGTGGGTGTGCGTGTGTGTGTAACCTGTATAGAATGATAACCATGCACAAAGTGGGCTCTGCAACATATCTTTCATCAATGTGACAGTTTCTAGTCGACTGGACCCTAAGTATGACACCATGACATGGTCCATGTACATGATGCATTTAATAGGCCTGTACACAGTAAAGCAACCGAAGTCTGAATAATCGGTTAGACGTGCATACATTATCGTCACTACTGCACATTGGAAGAGCCAGCAATTCAACAGCAAGTCGCGGGCCAGTGAGAAGCGAAGACGATGGAGTAAATGTTTTTCCTCGAGTACTATACTACATGTACGTTTTTTTGATATCATTCATTGCAGATTGCCTGTTTGACTAATTTTAACCAAAACTGGCTGGTGTACAGCACACATCTTTATCAAAATTACACATTTTCTAAGCCACAAAGATTAATTCATTCGCGGGTGTGTACATATTCTTGCAAGTACACTCGTTCTGGGGTTTACAATTACAAAGCGCTGTGTATGCATAGTGGTGACGCTCTCGTATGTCCATGTGTTTTGAATGAATACTAAAATGGTACAACTATTTGAAATAAAATAAACTGGCTCTTACCATGCGGTAACAAATCTCTGGTGCAAACATACACTCATTTGAACAGTTGCACAGTTCTTAAATTATCTGCATTTACGTTTTGATTTCCATGAAATTAGTTCTAACGAGGGCGCCATATTGGAAATTTTAGGCATGATGGGAAATTAGACTCTTTCACAGCCTGCATATATAGTTCAAAATTAATGGAAATTTGAGTATTTTGTATATTGACGTTGTCGTAAAATTATGTTCTGAATCATACATAATAAAAATAGTCTGCTTGGCCAATTTCTAAAAGCACCAAGACATGGTGTGCGCCAATCTAGTCACCACAGTAATGTAGTCAGGAACGAGGTGGCAAAGGGAAAGAGAGCGCACGACAAACCAGCGGCGTCGAAAAACGCATGCCAGACGTAAATTTCCCCACATTTTAATTGGTACAGCTTAAGGGTTTCATCAAGAATTTTCTTACCAGTGTTTATACTGTTCCAGATCGCTCAAACCTGACCGTAGTCGCAATCAGCACCCAAAATGGGTGGCACAACACGAGTCATCCAGGTGACAAATGTTGCACCCGGTGCAACATTGGATCAAATGAAGACATTGTTTGGATTTCTAGGAGATATTGAAGACATCAAGCTATTTCCCGGAGAGTAAGTAACCTCATCTCTTGATGTAAAAAATTATTGAAAAGCATTGGCCAAAATTACCAACATTCCATTCAAATCATGCTTCTACTACCGCTAAATTAAACCATAATTTGCAGAAACATTAAAATAGGGCACTACTAATATTATACTACAGTAGCCCCTCTGCTGTCTATGTGTTGCTTCCTTCATTCAGTACAGTACAGTGGCTCAAGTATTCGCCTGGTGTAGTCACAACCTCAGGCAAAACCTCGAGCAAGTCTCCTGCAGCAACTGTCTACAGTACCAGGAGCCTCACGTACACTGAACATAAATCAGCTAAAAATGGAAAATAGTCACCTTGTGACACCGTCCAATCTGTCAGTACTATTTTCAAAAGTTTTAATTGAAATTTAAAACCTGAGTTTGAGACTGAGAGTGCAATGATTGTCACAATAATGCTCACAGCAAATCATCCTGTTTGGCAATATTTTAGAGAAATACGATACTTCAAAGCTTTTTCAGATAATTCAGCATCCTCATATTATACATTCAGAACAAAATGGAGGAGTCGGAGTATATTGCATTGAAATCACTGTGAATTTTGTATCAGAACAGCTTAATATTGCAATGATGCTGTAGTATATGTACTATGTATTGTATAGAGAGACACAGAGGCCGTTGTTCACTAGTCTCAAGCATGAGGAGAGTCATACTTTATTCCGCACATGCGCACTACAATAATACGTCACTACATGAATATATTAGCATATATTACACTGCTTCCCCTTTCAAAAGAAAAGTGTTACATGCCAGTTTTCTACAAATAAACTACATTGCAAAATCTACAGATCTAATTTCACTACTGGTTTTCTAACTCTATTTGATCTTCTAACTGGTTCAGTAATTAGGGGCCCAAGCCGACCGGCTGGGACCCTATTGTTATTGCTCAAGTTCTACTACTTCCTCTTCTTTAGGGGCCCAAGCCGACCGGCTGGGACCCTATTGTTATTGCTCAAGTTCTACTGACTTCCTCTTCTTCTTCTTCTGCCGTTTCTTTGCTCACCTAGATCTCTCGAACGGCTGAACGAAAACTTCTCAAACTTGCAGGGCTAATAGGAGCCAATTAGTACTCGTGCACCTGACCCTTGAAATTTTGATTGGTCACGTGACCTGGCGGCCATATTGGATTTTCCAAAAACCTAAAGATGGCTTCTCCAGAAGACGTAGGGGTCTAGTCGATTTGAAATTTTTTGTATAGCAAGCATGACCTAAGGTCTTTAGAATTTGCAAATAAAATCGCATGCGGTCACGTGACCTTGGCCGCCATATTGGATATTCTAAAATACTCATTTAATCTTTAAAAATCTTCTTCTCCAGAACCAAAACACCGATTGAGCTCAAATTTTACTCATGTCATCCTTACAGTGATCTCTTTCAAGTTTGCAAAAATCATTTTGATCGGTCACGTGGTTTGGCCGCCATATTGGATTTTGTGAAATCACAATTTAATCTTTAAAAATCTTCTTCTCAAGAACCGATTCACCGATTGAACTAAAATTTTACATATATCATCTGAAGTGTGATCTCTTTCAAGTTTGCAAAAGGCGTTTGGATCGGTCACGTGGTTTGGCCGCCATATTGGATTTTGCAAAAATCGTAATTTAATCCTTAAAAATCTTCTCCTCCAGAACAAAAACACCGATTAAGCTGAAATTTTACTCATGTCATCCTAACAGTGATCTCTTTCAAGTTTGCAAAAAACATTTCGATCGGTCACGTAGTTTGGCCGCCATATTGGATTTTGTAGAATCACAATTTAATCTTTAAAAATCTTCTTCTCCAGAACCGATTCACCGATTGAACTAAAATTTTACGTCTATCATCTAAAGTGTGATGTCTTTCAAGTTTGCAAAAGGCGTTTTGATCGGTCATGTGGTTTGGCCGCCATATTGAATTTTGTGAAATCGCAATTTAATCTTTCAAAATCTTCTCCTCCAGAACAAATACACCGATTGAACTAAAATTTTACACTTATTTGCCTTAGTGGTGGTCCTTTTAAGTTTGCGAAAGGCATTTTAATAACTCACTTAATTTAGCCGCCATATTGGATTTTGTGTAAATCTCAATTTAATCTTTAAAAATCTTCTTCTCAAAAACCAATACACAGATTCAACTGAAATTTTATTCATATCTTTCTTAGTGCGAGCTCTTTCAAGTTTGCGAAAGGCATTTGGGTCGGTTAAGTTGCCCCAATGTTCATAAGGCTGCTGTTTAAAACCTCGTCAGTCAGAAGATCGATCAGTGATGTATGTTATATTGTACACTTGAAAGTCAAAGACGACATGACAGACTGCAATGCCCGCTGTCTAATTAAACTAGCAGTCCCACGAACCCTAATCTCGGCCCCTTGTGTAAGGCTATATTGATGCCAGGTTTTGTACGCCAGGTGACGTTGTCAAGTATACTGCCACAGAAGTACTTAGAGGAGTGTGCTCCTAGCTTTAAGGGGTGGCCGACTGCTGTGATTGACTGAATAAGAGCGGGACAAGGTCCCGCCAGGGCACAATTACTGGGGTCTACGCACAGCTAATATGTGAGTGTCAAGGATCATAAATGAAGCTGTTCGGGTAATTTTATATGTAGGTGTCTGAATGCATGCTCACTTGTTCGTCACGAGTAAAAAAGAAAGATACATGACATTGCAAGGTGTGGTGATTTGTTTTTGTTTCTCTATCTGACATGCATGGAGTGGCCCTGGTGTCTTATGTAACTGAGAGCATGTAACTGATAAAAAATGTAAACAAGAACACATCAAGCCAAGCTCTTAATGTCGTAAAAATCGGTGATACATATCCATTAAAACAACACCTTGTTCTGCAGCTTGATCGAATGTCATGTAATTGCTTTGTGCCATTGCATGCCCGGTCTGTGAAATTGCCGAAATTTGCCCGATATTTATCGGCGATTTTGGGACTCTAATATCAATACTAGACGATAGTAGAATGACTTGCCCTGTGCTTCGGTACGCCAGATCTGTAAAATCGCCGATATTTACTCGATGTTTATCGGCAATTTTTTTGGACTCTAATATCGATAGTAGACAATACTAGAATGACTTGCCCTGTTCCTCGGCACGCAAGGTCAGTGAAATCACCGATATTTACCAGATACTGTATATAGTTATCAGCGATTTGGGGAGTCTAATATCGAAATCAGACAATACTAGGTTCTGTCAAATCGCGGTAAATATCCGATATATATCGGAAATTACACCACCTTACAGATCTGGTCAAGCCCGACTTCCAAGGACTGACTCTTACTTTAATACTGAACGATATAGATTCTGTCAAATTGGGGGGGGGGGGGGGAAATCCGATATTGGAGATTTCACCACCTTCTTCTGACCTTGCAAGTTTTGGTCAAACCCGACTTCCAAGGACTGACTTTACAGCTCTGACTTTAGCTTCGATACTAGACGATATAAATTCTGTCAAATCGCGGGTATATGTCTGGTATATATCGAAGATTTCACCACATTACAGGTTTTGCCAAACCCGACTTCAAAGTACTGACTCTAGCTTCGATACTAGACGACACTAGCTAGATTTTGACAAATCGCGGGTTAATGTCCGATATATATCGGAGATTTCACCACCTCACAGTTCTGGTCAAACCCGACTTCCAAGGACTGACTCCGGCTTCGATACTAGACGATATAAATTCTGTCAAATCGTGGGTAAATACAGGGATCATGAATGAAGCTACTTGGGCAATTTTATGTGAAGGTGTCTGAGTGCAGCCGTATTTTTTTAACAGAGATAAGGCGCGCAGGTTCATTAAGGTGCAGAATTGTGTTTTTATCGTTTTTAGAAAGTTTAGCTGGAAGTTTAGAAAGCTAAATTAGAATTGTCTAAATCTAAATCTAAACTTAGAAAGTTTAGCCAGAAACGATAATTATCGCTTTCTAAATAGCGTTCTAAGTTTAGAAATTAGCTGAAGTTTAGAAAGTCGGGCCTCGGGTGAAAACATTTTTCCAAGGATATATTGGATAAAAATGATAATTATCACTTTCTAAATAGCGTTCTAAGTTTAGAAATTAGCTGAAGTTTAGAAAGTCGGGCCTTGGGTGAAAAATTTGTTCGAGGATATATCGGATAAAAACGATAATTATCACTTTCTAAATAGCGTTCTAAGTTTAGAAATTAGCTGAAGTTTAGAAAGTCGGGCTTGGGGTGGAAATTTTTTTCCAAGGATATATTGGATAAAAACGATAATTATCACTTTCTAAATAGCGTTCTAAGTTTAGAAATTAGCTGAAGTTTAGAAAGTCGGGCCTTGGGTGAAAAATTTGTTCGAGGATATATCGGATAAAAACGATAATTATCACTTTCTAAATAGCGTTCTAAGTTTAGAAATTAGCTGAAGTTTAGAAAATCGGGCCTTGGGTGAAAAAAATTTGTTTCAGGATATGTCGGATAGAATCAGGAAAATACTGTATCAGTTTTGCCAAGCGGCAAATTCAAAGCTCAAATGTGATTTTTTTCCATAAAGCCGCGAGAAAAGCACCCCTTATTGAATTGACCATTGCAACGGGCAAGAATTGAATGTCATGAAGTAGAGCATGGATGTAAAGAAAATGTGGCTCTGAGTGAGCGATGACGAAAAATTGTGAATGTTTATTCTTTGACTGTCAAAAACAAAGACTGTCAAATAGCCACCGCTAGTGTTAATGACAAATAAACCAGATGTGTGACATGAAGACGAATGTAAATAACCATACTGCCACAATTCGCATTACCAAGGTGTGTTCAGACACAGACAAGAAGAGGGTCAGATAGTTCATGGATGTAACATCCATGGATAGTTCCACGACAATCGTGTCCATTGTGGTGCAAATTAATGCTAATAGCCTTATCAATGCCTCATTAGCATTCACTTGAAGCACAAATTGACGCGCGCGATGGTAATTGAACACACCTTGGTCATTGGAACTGTGGTAGTATTGTTCCATTTTTGGTTTATTGGACAAGTCCCATTTGAGCTTTGGATTTTAAAACTTACTTCTGAGGGAAACTGATAGTATTTTCCAGGTTCTACAAGAAAACTCCTACATACTCACACTTTTTACTTTAATAAAAACACTTGGGAATATTACAACAGAAACGTTGTATCTGCCTTTTTTCCGACATATTCTTGGAAAAGTTTGCGGGACTTCATCTCACGCACTCCACATTTCACTGTGAACACGCAGCCTGGAGATGGCAGCCTGGCCGGCAACACTTTTGATAGGGCCAATGCATTAATTTGGAGGTACTATCTCGTCGGTCTATTGGACAAGTCACATTTCAGCTTTGGCTTTTAGAACTTGCTTCTGGGGAAAACTGATAGTATTTTCCAGGTTCTACAAGACTGCTCCTACAAGCTCACACTTTTCCCCTTGAAACACTAGGGAATATACAGATGACAACAGAAATGGTGTACCAACGTTTTTATCCGATATATCCTTGGAAAATTTTTTTCCACTGACTCCGACTTTCTAAACTACAGCTAATTTCTAAACTTAGAACGCTATTTAGAAAGCGATAATTATCGTTTTTATCCGATATATCCTTGGAAAACTTTTTCCACTCCAACCCCGACTCTCTAAACTACAGCTATTTTCGAAACTTAGAACGCTATTTAGAAAGCGATAATTATCGTTTTTATCCGATATATCAAGGAAAAATTGTTTTCACTTCAGGCCCCATTTTCTGAATGATTCAATCTTTTACTGTGAGCACGCAACTGGAAGATGGCGGCCTGGCCGGCAACACATTTGATAAGACCATTAGCATAAATTTGCATTAATAAGCACAAATGGACGCGATCGTTGTGGACAAATCTCAATATACCTTGGCAACCACAGGGGCAACACGTTTAATAAGGCCCTTAGCATTAATTTGCACCATTACTTAATCTGCACAAATGGACGTGATCAAGATAATCTCAACACACCTTGGTCATTTGAACTGTGGCAGTATGGTTACTTTTATGTACATTCGTCTCCACGTCAAATATCTGGTTTATTTTTCATAACACGTAGTCTAGCCGGGTGGTTATTTGACAGACTTTGTTTTTGTTTTTGACGGACAAAACAAATATTTACAATTTCTCTTCACAAATTGTGTTTATGCCGACTCACTGTCACATTTCTCTACTTCGTAACATTCAACTTCTTGCCAAACGCAATGGTCAATTTTATAGGAAGTATGCTCTCTCGGGGTCTATTGGACAAGTCATATTTGAGCTTTGGATTTTAAAACTTACGTCTTGGGAAACTAATAGTATTTTCCTGGTTCTACAAGACTACTCCTACAAACTCACACATTTTCCCTTGAAACACTGGGAAAACATTACAATAGAAATGCTGTACCAACGTTTTTATGCGACATATCCGGTGAGTTGTTTCTCAACGTAAAGCTCAACTTTCTAAACTACAGCTAATTTCTAAACTTAGAACGCTATTTAGAAAATGATAATTATCGTTTTTATCCGATATATCCTTGGAAAAAAATTTCAACCTAAGCCCCGACTTTCTAAACTACAGCTATTTTCTAAACTTAGAACGCTATTTAGAAAGTGATAATTATCGTTTTTATCCGATATATCCTTGGAAAAAACTTTTTCCACTCCAAGCCCGACTTTCTAAACTACAGCTATTTTCTAAACTTAGAACGCTATTTAGAAAGTGATAATTATCGTTTTTATCCGATATATCCTTGGAAAAAAAATTTCAACCTAAGGCCCGACTTTCTAAACTTCAGCTAAACTTCAGCTAATTTCTAAACTTAGAACGCTATTTAGAAAGTGATAATTATCGTTTTTATCCGATATATCCTTGGAAGAAAATTTTCAACCTAAGGCCCGACTTTCTAAACTTCAGCTAAACTTCAGCTAATTTCTAAACTTAGAACGCTATTTAGAAAGTGATAATTATCGTTTTTATCCGATATATCCTTGGAAAAAACTTTTTCCACTCCAAGCCCGACTTTCTAAACTACAGCTATTTTCTAAACTTAGAACGCTATTTAGAAAGTGATAATTATCGTTTTTATCCGATATATCCTTGGAAGAAAATTTTCAACCTAAGGCCCGACTTTCTAAACTTCAGCTAAACTTCAGCTAATTTCTAAACTTAGAACGCTATTTAGAAAGTGATAATTATCGTTTTTATCCGATATATCCTTGGAAAAAAATTTCAACCTAAGGCCCGACTTTCTAAACTTCAGCTAAACTTCAGCTAATTTCTAAACTTAGAATGCTATTTAGAAAGTGATAATTATCGTTTTTATCCGATATATCCTTGGAAAAAAATTTTCAATCTAAGGCCCGACTTTCTAACTTCAGCTAAACTTCAGCTAATTTCTAAACTTAGAACGCTATTTAGAAAGTGATAATTATTGTTTTTATCCGATATATCCTTGGAAAAAAATTTTCAACCTAAGCCCGACTTTCTAAACTTCAGCTAAACTTCAGCTAATTTCTAAACTTAGAACGCTATTTAGAAAGTGATAATTATCGTTTTTATCCGATATATCCTTGGAAAAAAATTTTCAACCTAAGGCCCGACTTTCTAAACTTCAGCTAAACTTCAGCTAATTTCTAAACTTAGAACGCTATTTAGAAAGTGATAATTATCGTTTTTATCCGATATATCCTTGGAAAAAAATTTTCAACCTAAGGCCCGACTTTCTAAACTTTCTAAACTTCAGCTAATTTCTAAACTTAGAACGCTATTTAGAAAGTGATAATTATCGTTTTTATCCGATATATCCTTGGGAAACTTTTTTCACTCCAAGCCCGACTTTCTAAACTTCAGCTAATTTCTAAACTTAGAACGCTATTTAGAAAGTGATAATTATCGTTTTTATCCGATATAGCCTTGGAAAAAAATTTTCAACCCAAGGCCCGACTTTCTAAACTTTCTAAACTTCAGCTAATTTCTAAACTTAGAACGCTATTTAGAAAGTGATAATTATCGTTTTTATCCGATATATCCTTGGAAAAAATTTTTCAACCAAAGGCCCGACTTTCTAAACTTTCTAAACTACAGCTAATTTCTAAACTTAGAACGCTATTTAGAAAGTGATAATTATCGTTTTTATCCGATATATCCTTGGGAAAAAATTTCAACCTTAGGCCCGACTTTCTAAACTACAGCTAATTTCTAAACTTAGAACGCTATTTAGAAAGTGATAATTATCGTTTTTATCCGATATATCCTTGGAAAAAATTTTTCAACCAAAGGCCCGACTTTCTAAACTTTCTAAACTACAGCTAATTTCTAAACTTAGAACGCTATTTAGAAAGTGATGATTATCGGGTTTTTTTTGCCGTGTTTATCGTTTTTAGCTAGTTTAGCCCCCATAGGGAATACACGTAGTTTAGAAATGGCTTTCAGGAAAAGACACAATTCCGCACCTAACTCCGCAGGTTAGACTGCACTGCATTGGCTTCTGTCAACTTGATCTGGCATTTCTATGCAACCCACAATCCCAGCCCCTACGCAGTGTGAAAAGGCGTTGGTCAGAAGCATTGATAATAACTTATAACAAGCTATATGCATCGATTATGTGTTTTACGTTCATATCAGAGAGTAAAGTCTGTCATCGCGCTGTAAAATCTGGTCCATACTACAGCAAAAAATAATTGTCGCGAGCTCATTTTTCAGTTATTGATGTTTGTCATGTGATGATTAATATATCATTACAATACCTATGACAACAACTCGCTGGAGCACAGTCGTGGTGACGATGAGATAGACGTTAAGTCCCTAATTGAAACTAAAATGTCAATATTATGGAGTAAGGGTGTTTTATTGGATAAACATTATAGGCTGTTTGTCATAAACATTTTGAAACCGGAAAGTGAGAGGTAAAATAATTGTAGAAAACTGTATTGCGTCATTGTTGCTGAAATCACAGGCTATCGACTCAATGCCGGCGATTTGAAAAATCGTCACTCACAGCCTGCAGGTAAAATGGTTAATCAGACCTGGACGCTCTTGCCATTGTTCTAGGTCTAAATAGGTGCGACCATATCAGTTGTTAGTGTAGCTGTTCAGAATGTTTGATTGCACAGCTTATTACAATGGGAACACTCAGTAAACATGCACTTCCTCAATTCCAAGGTTTTGAATATTTACGAATTGGTGTGTGGACTTGAGTGAGACCAAGTTCAGAAACAAAAATGCTAGAAACGTTTGCTCCAAGTACTACTACTGTCACTATTTAGTCTCAACGATCAACTCCATGACTAATTTAGCACTTTCCTTATGTGTTTTATCCAAACACTCTACATTAGGTGCCACACAATTAATTCTTTGTTTGCCGTTCGCGTGCGGGTAGGATTTTCAATGGACGAAATCTGAAAAACAAACATAAATCGCCTGCTTGAAAATAAGGCGCGTTGCCCTTCCTGTGTTCGCAATGACGCAGGCAGTGTTTCCGCTGCTGCTCGCAAAATCGCAAATGCGAGAAAAAAGTAGTGTTTGCCGAGAAAATTTAGGCAAAAATTAGCCAAACTTGCGATTCGAAAATTGCAGTATGACGTCATCACTTTGTCTGTCCACGCGCTGTCCTGCATTCAACTTGAGACGTAATCATTCTTTATCTCTGTGCATCCCTGACCTTATGCGTCAGAAGATAGAATTTGTAACACATACAGTAATGAATAAAATTGTGACGAAATAGCTCACAATCCAAAAGTACCCATATGTTTACCATGACTATTTGACTACAATGTTACTAAGTTTTGGGTTGGACACTTCGTACAATGTGCCTACAGATTACTCCGTGCAGTGACAGCCATGTCATCGTCAACACTGAAGGATCGTAGTGACGGTGAAACTAAGCAAAAACGGCAAACTTTCGATTTTGACTTAAACAGCTCCACCAATATTGGAGAGAAACCACCCTAACGCAGGTTCTAAGCGCAAGTAAAGATATGACATGGAAAGAAAGATTATGATGAGAGTAGGAAAGTCGACTGGAATTTGTGAAGTTAGGAACGGCATGGTCAAAAGCATACGGCTTTTTTTCAATGTAGAGCGAGTAAGGCACTCCTGAACGGTGAAAATGTTGGTGGTGTATTGCTGCAAACAAGAAAATATCTTTACTGACATTAGGAACTTGTGTGAATTGGCTTCCTTAAAAATTTCGCAAAAATTTTCAGTGTATTCTGACGTGATGTTGTAAACAGATTTTCAGAGAAGGCGCTCGCTCGTCCGCCGAGTACAGTCGATGTACCTCCGCATTAAATATTGTGCAAATGAGCAAGTCTTGTCGCGATATTTGAGCATTTAACTTGACCGTCATTGAAACAAAAAGATGTTTCTCCATATCAAATCATTATGTGCTTTTATATTTTAGGGTTCTCTTTACATAATAGACATGAACATTTGGATTTATGATCCTTGATTTCCGCGATCCTGGCATGATTCAAGCTGGCCGTGAACTTACGCACTGACGTTTTTGGTGATGATCCCTGACCCTGTGCGCTGTCCGAGCATCGCTTGCTAAATTCATGGAGCTACCAAAGCTCCATGCTAAATTCAAGCGTAAAGCAAATGTATTGAAAGTCTAAAATGCACACATTTCTCTAGTCTGAGACTATTTTACTTTTGAGCTGCTATGGCCGTCGATAATAAAGCTGACGCACGACAAACGTTATTCTTTCGTTTAGGTGGGGAGGGGGTATTAAGCTCATTTCGTTTTGCGTGCGTCAAAATCGCATAAGGATTTTCGTCTATTGTTTTCGAAGTGCGACTTTGCAGCGAGAACGCAATACTACCTTGCATACTATATTCAAGAACAGAATGACAACAAAATACGGAGACAAAAAGACAACGAAAAGACATAAATGTGAAATAAAACTTGCAAGTTTTTTCAACGTGAAACATATACATGAAACATTTTCCTTCATGCGAAATACATTAAAATGTTCTGTGTCTTAAAAAGTGAAACGCGTAAAGTGAAGGTTTAGTAATTAATGTGAACTTCCGGTGTTTTTTCATGGGCGTGCGGATCGCCGCACGCCCATGTTTCATGTTTCATATGTTTCATGTTTCATCAGAAACAGCATCATAATATGAAGTTGATTTCGCATAAGAACTTTCGTTTTGAGGGGGAGGGAGGGGGTTTCAAGTAAAACGAAGGAATTACGTTTCTTGTGCGTCTGCTTTTATTATCGACGGCCCCTAATTCGTTTGAAAAACTGGCATGCTGAAGCAGGTTTCGTGCCGTTGTCTATAGCGCGATATGAACAGTACTGCATTGAAAGCGATTACAGGTTTGTAACTATTACATATAGCTGCATCGCATACGCCTAACTTTTGACAAGTATAACTAGCCTTTAAAGTTACAGCTAAGGGAGCATTTCACTCAACATAAACAGTGCTCAGGACAAGTATTATTTGACACTTAAAAGAAGGAATCGTACTCAAGGCTGTTATGATTTGTTCAGCGACCCCACTCTTTTACCGTAGAAAATTGTAATCTTATTAAACAGACAGTAGTTTTAACTTTTACCACGATGTTTAGCATTTGTTTCCTGAGTGACAACTCCATACTTTGTTATTGCCAGTAACTTTTGCAGTTTAATATTTGGACTTTTCAGGTTTTGAAGAACACCTTTTTGTTCTACCCAACAGTTTGAAATTCATAGTGTACAGGTCATCAAAACAACTAGTACGCCAAGAAAAATAAAACGTTTCTTTCTTATCCTAGACATATTTCAAAAATTAAGTGGTTACGCAGTGTAAGTGTAAGTGTAAAATTTTAGTTCAATCAGTGTATTTGTTCTGGAGGAGAAGATTTTTAAAGATTAAATTACGATTTTTCACAAAATCCAATATGGCGGCGAAACATGAGACTTACGCAGGTTTCATTTTTTATTCTTCAATCAACAACGCGGGAAAAAAATGACAACAACATACGAATGCACGCAGAGATAAATGTACAGCAGTGTTGCTTTATTATTTTTGTACAGCAACAGTTGACTTCAAGTGCAGCATTTGCAAAATTTTCACAGAGTAATATAAGAGTGAAATACGTGTACAGTTCTGAATGGAATGTTAGTGTCAATTATTTAGTTTACGGTTCTGTTTTATACATGCACTATCGTGATGTATTTTTTGCAGTTTTTTTCATTTATTTCCTCATGAGCAGAAAATAGGTGGACGCAGCAGATCTGAATTGACACGCGCAAGGATAAGAAAAAAACTTTATTTTTCTTGTCATCACATCAGTCTGTATGGCTTACAATCAGTGGAAACTTGTTGTAATGCTATATCCCCTTTGTCTATGACACACATTTTTCAAAGTCATGTAAATGGGAAATGGGGAAAACGATCTTTGACACGAAATTTTCATGTATAACAACTAGTTTAAGGATTTATCAACACATAGGACACATGGTAAATTTCCAGAATGAGCTATGATGGTATACATCAATTGTACTTAAAATTCTTGTTCGCCTCTCTCTGTCAAGCATACTTTTCAAAATCATTTTAAATGAGAATTGAGAAGCGTGAGCTTTTAAATGTTTTTCAACATGTGTTAACAACTAGTCTAAAGATTTGTCTACACTAGAGACACATGGAAGCTCAAAATTTGCACATTGTATCATCAGTGCAAGTACTTTCAACCATGGCAACCGCTTGGGCCCCGCCAACGCTGCTTGCAGCTTTAATCCTCTTTTTCTTCTTCTTCTGCCGATTCTTTGTCGACCTAGATCTCTTAAACGGCTGAACGAAAACTTCTCAAATTTGCAGGGCTAGTAGGTATCAATTAGTACTCGTGCACCTGACCCTTGAAATTTTGATTGGTCACGTGACCTGGCGGCCATATTGGATTTTCCAAAAACCTAAAAATGGCTTCTCCAGAAAGACCTAGGGGTCTAGTCGATTTGAAATTTTTTGTATAGTAAGCATGACCTAAGGTCTTTAGAATTTGCAAATAAAATCGCATGCGGTCACGTGACCTTGGCCACCATATTGGATTTTCTAAAATAGTCATTTAATCTTTAAAAATCTTCTACTCCAGAACTGAAACATCGATTAAGCTCAAATTTACTCATGTCATCCTTACAGTGATCTTTTTTAAGTTTGCAAAAGAGATTTCGATCGGTCACGTGGTTTGGCCGCCATATTGGATTTTTGAAATCACAATTTAATCTTTAAAATCTTCTTCTCCAGAACAGATTCACCAATTGAACTAAAATTTTTTAAATGTCATCTACAGCGTGATCTATTTTCAAGTTTGCAAAAAGCGTTTTGATTGGTCACGTGGTTTGGCCGCCATATGGATTGTGCAAAAAATCGTAATTTAATCTTTAAAAATCTTCTTCTCCAGAACCAAAACACTGATTAAGCTGGAATTTTACTCATGTCATGCTTACAGTGATCTCTTTCAAGTTTGCAAAAGGCATTTCGATCGGTCACGTGGTTTGGCCGCCATATTGGATTTTGTGAAATCACAATTTAATCTTTAAAAATCTTCTCCTCCAGAACTAACACTCCGATTGAACTAAAATTTTACATCTATCATCTAAAGTGTGATCTCTTTCAAGTTTGCCAAAGGCGTTTGGATCGGTCATGTGGTTTGGCCGCCATATTGAATTTTGCAAAAAATCGTAATTTAATCTTTAAAAATCTTCTTCTCCAGAACCAAAACACTGATTAATATGAAATTTTTACTCATGTCACCCTTTCAGTGATCTCTTTCAAGTTTGCAAAAAGCTTCTACATCTATCATCTAAAGTGTGATCTCTTTCAGTGTGCGAATCGGTCTCGTAGTTTCGCCGTTATATTGGATTTTGTGAAAAATCGTAATTTAATCTTTAAAAATCTTCTCCTCCAGAACAAATACACTGATTGAACTAAAATTTTACACTTATTTTCCCTAGTGGTAGTCCTTTAAGTTTGCGAAAGGCATTTTGATCAGTCACGTAATTTTGCCGCCATATTGGATTTTGTTTAAATCACCATTAAAAATCTTCTTCTCCAGAAGCAATACACACATTCAACTGAAATTTTACTCATATCTTTCATAGTGCGAGCACTTTCAAGTTTGAGAAAGGCATTTGGATCGGTTAAGTCGCCCAAATGTTCATAAGGCTGCAGTTTAAAACCTCGTCAGTCAAAAGATCGATCAGTGATGTATGTTATATTGTACACTTGAAAGTCAAAGACGGCACGAACAGACTGCAATGCCCGCTGTCAAATTCAGCTAGCAGTCACACGAACCCTAATCTCGGCAGATCGTCCATGTAGCCGACACGAACACGAAGTGTCTGTTACCGGCTACCAAAAACTATGAAAAATAGTAAAGAATGAGCTACAAAATCACTATCAGTTTTAAGTTGAAGGTAGAATAAGTCTGTGCCTTTGTATAAAATACTATAAAAATAGTAGAAAGTGAGCAACCAGCTGAAAGTTAGTCGAGGAGACCTTTACCGCATATCATTTGCATCTCATTGTCGGCTACATGGACTGTGCCTAATCTCGGCCCTTGTGTAAGGCAACTTTTGCTACCAGCTTTTGTACGCCAGGTGACGTTGTCGAGTATACTGCGATGGAAGTACTTAGAGGAGTGTGCCACTTGCTTTAAGGGGTGGCCGACCGGTGTGATCGACTGAATAGAGACAAGGTCCTGCCAGGGCATAATTACTGGGGTCTACGCACAGCTGATATGTGAGTGTCAAGGACCATAAATGAAGCTATTCGGGTATTTTTATATGCAGGTGTCTGAATGCACGCTCACTTGTTCATCATGATAAAAAAGACAGATACATGACATTGCAAGGTGTGGTGATTTGTTTATGTTTCTCTATCTGACATGGATGGAGTGGCCCTGGTGTGTTGTGTAACTGACAGCATGTAGCTGATTAAAAATGTAAACAAGACCACATCAAATCCAGCCGTTAATGTCGTAAAAATCGCTGATACATATCTATTGAAACAGCACCTTGTTAAATGAAGTTCTGCAGCTTGATCGAATTTCACTGTAATTGCTTTGTGCAGTTGCATGCCCGGTCTAAGAGATCGCCGAAATTTACCCGATATTTATCAGGGATTTGGGGACTCTGATATCGATTCTAGACAATAGTAGAATGACTTGCCCTGTGCTTCGGTACGCCAGATCTGTGAAATCGTCGATATTTAATTGGATGTTTATCGGCAATTTGGGGACTCTGATATCGATAGTACACAATACTAGAATGACTTGCCCTGTGCCTCGGCACGCACGGTCTGTGAAGTCGCCGATATTTACTAGATATTTATTGGTGATTTGGGGACTCAAATATCGATACTAGACGATACTATATTCTGTCAAATCCCGGTTAAATATCCGATATATATCGTGACCTTGCATTTCTGGTCAAACCCGACTTCCAAGGACTGATTCTAACTTCGATACTGAACGATACTAGATTCTGTCGAATCGCGGGTTTAGGCCTATATCCAATATCGGAGAAGTTGGACGCTCTTGCCATAGTTCTAGGTCTAAATAGGTGCGACCTGGCATCTTATGTTTGTTTGCACAACTTATTATAGTGGAAACACTCAGTAAACATCCACTTCCTTCGGCGTCTTTGCCTGCTTTGTTTTGTGCGCGACTTTCGCTGTCAGTAACTTTACCAGGGCAGACAATGGCTCGGAAATGCGCGATTTGCGCAATCGCGCAGGCGAGAGAAAACCATGTCCACCATCGTAAATTATGCCGGTTCCATCACTGTTACTAATGAATCAAAAATAATCCTTATATCAGCCATATTATCGACATATTTTGTCATTTAATTGTCTACTCTTTGAACAAAATAATTTGTCGCTTTGTCGTACGTCGGCCGATGACTGACGCCCGGGGGGGTACCTGTTCAGAGAAGTGGTAGGGGTGTGCGGCCCGCAGGTATAAAACCCAGGGCCCATTTTAGACCTAAAATCCCGTTATTTTAGGACCCCATTTTAGACCTTTATGACCTTTGACCCAGGTCAAAAGTCAAAGCGTCAAATTTTTAAAACGGAAAAAGCAAGTATTTGCCCCGGCAAAGCCTACCACTGTACCGCGTTTAGGACTATGTTGTTGCTGGCCAAACCATGATTTCCAAAAGAAATACCAAAAAAATTTGATGAAAGAAAATTTTGTCTTTCACCCTCACCGAATTTTGGCCAAGCTTCTACAAATTATCAATTATCAGCAATTACAGTCTGACTAGTGGGTTTTTTTGAAATTGCAATTCACAACAAACCTCGCTGTTCATCTGTAAAGCAACACTACTTCATGTGGCCATGGTTGACCTGTCTGTCATGATCAATACTAGGAACCACTTTGTTTGGGTATTTTCTATTGGGCAAAAATCTTCCATATATGGAGTTCTGACCAATCAGTGACAGTGTTTGACAACCAAGTCGATATGTACTTTGGCGTAAGCCAGGGGTCTCTTTAATGGTTCCCCTGCCACAGAAAAAGATATCGATGCTTATAAAGTGCAGCTCAGAACCCTGCGAGCGAGACGGGAACAGACGGTTGAAATTTCTTCTTGCGTGGCACTCAAAAATCAACCCCATTTTAGACCTTGGTTACAGTGGAATTGATACCCCCATTTTAGACCAAGTTGCTGAAATACCCACCCCATTGGGCGGCACGTATACATATAGGCAAGTAATGGAAGTGACCCCCCCGGGGACTGACGGCAGACTTCTTTGGCATGCAACCAACATAGTGAGTTGATAGCGTTGGAATTTGACAAAAGCTTAAGTGAGCATGCGCAAAAAAGTTTCAAGATCCCCCCATTTTATAGTCCGGTCATTGTACGCTTTCGGTAGTTTTGAGACATCCAAACAATGCAAATGCATTACAAATGCTCGGTACGATGCGCCTAGAGTTAATTGAAGTCGGTGAAATGTTAAAAATTAAATAATTTTTAAAATCGTAGTTTCTTTGGTGTCTCTCCTATATCCATACGAACCTAGGCCTATTTGGAATTAGGCAGCGCAGGCCAGGTTTCCTAGCAATGGAATGCGTTATCTGAGTCTGTGCAGTAGTGAGTTAGTTTCAGTCGGGGATTCGATATATATCGGACATTTCACCACCTTTAATACATGTACATGTTTTCATAAACTGACTTCATGGACTGACTGTAACTTCGATACTAAACGATACTAGATTTTGTCAAATCGCGGGTAAATATCCGATATATATCGGAAATTTCACCGCCTTACTGTTCTGGTAAAACCCGACTTAATTCCAGCATGCTATTTTTTACATCCATGATTCCAGGGACTGACTCTAACCTTGATACTAGGCGATACTGAATTCTGTCAAATTACGGGTAAATATCCGATATATATCGGATATTTCACCACCTTATAGATCTAGCCGAGCCAATCTAACTTCGATATTGTATAATCTAGTAGCCGTAAATATTGGATATCATATAAAAAGTGCAATGTCGCGGTGTCCTCGGGATTCCGGCATAAACTCCTTTGTGTAGCGCTCACCCCGCCCGCTATCGCGTTCACCACACTCAGGTGTCTCACATCGCCTTCACCCCACTAAAGCATTCACAAATCACAGTTTACGATGCAGCTAGAAGGCAGCTACAATTACCAACTACAAATTGTTTATTGATTGTTGTCAGTTGGGAAGGAAACTAGGTTTAAAATACTTATTTTACAAAGTAGAGCGAGTAAGGTACTCCTGAACGGCGAAAATGTTGGTGGTGTATTGCTGGCAACAAGACAATATCTTTACAGACGTTAGGAACTTGTGTTGATTGGCTTCCGTAGAGATGAATTCGCGAGATTTTTCAGTGTATTGTGACGTGATATCGGAAACAGATTTTCAGAGAAGGCGCTCGCTCGTCTGCCGAGTCAACGTACTTCCGCATTCATATCGTGCAAATGCGCAATTCTTGTCGCGATATTTGAGCATTAAACTTGATCGTCAGTGAAACAAAAAGATGGTTCTCAATATCAAAACATTATGTATTTTTATATTATTGGGTTCTGTTTAAGTAATAGACATGAATATTTGGATTTATGATCCATGATTTCAGCGATCCGTGGCATGATTCAAGCTGGACGTGAATACGCACTGATTTTTTTTGTGATGACCCCTGACCCAAGTGTCATCGATACGTTGTGCGCGCTGTCCGAGCATCACTTGCTAAAATTCATGGAGCTACCAAAGCTCCATGCTAAATTCAAGCGTAAAGCAATGTATCGAAAGTCTAACATGCACAAATATCTCAAGTCTATGAGTATTTTACTTTTTGAACTGGTATGAAAATGGATATCTAATTCGTTCGAAAAACTGGTAAGCTGAAGCAGGTTTCGTGCTGTTAAAGCGCGACATGTACAGTACAGCACAGGTAGCGATTGCAGGTTTGTTACAAAGGACCGGATACGTTCACAAAAAAAAAACGGTTAAGGGGGCTGGAGAAATTCAGGAACGGTGATTCGAAAATTTTGAGGGTAGTAGAGAGGGAACTTGAATATTGCCCCACCTGTAGGGAGCACTTGAAAATGTTTTGGTTTCCTTTTATGTTTTACATTTTCCGATTCCAAGTTTTTGTAGGTAATTTAATGAACAATGAATACCATTTTTATGTCATTCAAATGTTGTAATGTTAGTAATAATTTAACAGAATCTATAACCATTTTGTCACATTCCATGACTTTTATCTCGAAAAAATCTGAACATTTGTGATTTGTCGTAAAAAAATCAGACTTGAGCCAGTAACAGGGCACAAGCTCCAACCGTTGATGATTTTTGCAATATTTCTAGGTAGAGTTGACTTTTCAGATCCTCAGATTCAGATCCTCAGATCCTCAGATTCAGATCCTCAGATCTCAGACCTCAGATCCTATAACTTCAGACGCAGATTCATAATTAAAATTTCACAATTTTCAAAGTTTGATGTAATATACTGATAAATAAAATATAATTTAGATTGAAAAGGCTTTAGAAATTATTTTATTTCTATCTTGAATCTTGAACTTAAAACTTCGATCTCAGAATCAGAACGTCATCTGTCGAAGACAGGGTGCGCAATGATTCCACTTGTTCAATATGTCATCACGTGAACGTTCCCTCATAGAGATAAACACACCCGCGCGCGATCGAACGATCAAGACCGCGACGATCATGTAAATGCTGGCTATCGACAGTCCGTATTTTACCATCGTTCGTAATTATGGAGAGGGAATATAACTAATCCATGTTGGAGGCCAGTGACCCCGGGCTAAATCAGAATTCAGGGGTCGGAAGAAGCGAAGCAAGTTAGCTAATCTGTAATTGTAGACCCGTGTTCGTTGAAACTTGTTGAGCGAAAACGTTTATGTAGACTTTTTTGTTTTCATAACTGCCTTGTACATGTCATATTCAAATTATTATTTTAAATATTGCAATCATACTGTTAATACGGGTATTGTAAAAGGCTTGTAAATTCGAATCTGAAGTTACAGGATCTGAAGTCTGATAGCTGCAATAATTGTAGCCCTTGGTTGGTGGGGATTGGGCTTCTGTCGTGCGGCTCGCGCCTTGCCCCAACCAGGGCGCGAGCCGCACGACAGAAGCCCAATCCCCACCAACCAAGGGCTACAATTATTGCAGCTAGAAGTCTGAGATCTGAGGATCTAAATCTGAGGATCTGAATCTGAGGATCTGAAAAGTCAACTCTACCAATATTTCTATCCAATATATCAACTACAGTTTCTTGCTGTCTCCCTACAGCATGCTCAAACACACAATGTTCAGTTTCTCGACAAAGCCAGTATATATGTATTAGGTGATAGTTTAATTAGAGTCCAGACTGACAGTCAGTTGTCAGCATTGGTGAATGGTACACATACAATGGCTGTGCTAGCAAGCTGAATACTGGACAGTTCAACATACTGTAGAGAGTAGAACACGAACGCAGTTGTATAAACTGAACATAAATATTGTCAAAATTATCAAAGATAATACCGCTACTGCCTATGGGCAACTGTCACTACCAGATACTGCCCTGTTACTGGTACAGTAGTGTCACTGTTACTGCATACGTGAGCAGTGACAGAGAGAGCTCTGACTCTGATGTACATGGTAGTTGAAGAATAGTGTGTGTCAAATGACGCTCATGACAGTGAAACATTATACCTAAACAAGATCAGGCCAGAAAGCAATACAAGGAAGAACACATGGAAAAATTTTTGAATTCTGGCATATGAGAATAATCAAATATTACAAACAAAAGATGGGGTCACCATGCTTGATTTTCTAAATTTTCACATTCTTGTCATAAAATTATACAAAAGTAAAACTTTGAACAGTAAAGATGAAATGAAAAAATATATGACTAAATGGAATTACAACCAAATTTGCAATTATTGCACTCAAAATTTCAGAGATGAATACATTAATTTGATGGAATATTTCAGCCTTCCAGTATTGTCAATATTGAGTAGCATCTAATTCATATATGTCTTGTACTTTTGAAAGACATTTTCGGTAGCTCACCGTGCTCAGTTTCAGACTCCACATTTGATTTTGCGAAAATCGCAATTTATCTCTAAAATCTTATTCTCCAGAACCACAACACTGATGGCAATGAAATTCCACTTTTGTCATTCTTAGTGAGAGCTCTTTCAAGTTTGTGAAAGGCAATTTGATCGGTCACGTGGTTTTGCCGCCATATTGTATTTTGCATAAAACATACGATTACGATTGAAACAGACAGTAAATATGAGATGATGTTCAAAATTCTTCTTTACAAGGACTTGACTGTTTTCAAGCTGAAATTTTGCAAATAATAAAATCACTGCACGAACTGGAAACCATGTTAATCGCTTGGGCCCCGCCAACGCTGCTTGCAGCTTTAATTACACTTGGTTTTACTGACGTCTCCTGACTTGGTGTTACTTTGTCAGATTTACTGGTACCATTTACTATAACTGCAGTATTTTCTTTAGGTTTTACATTTGGTATTTCAGTCGGATTTGCTCTAGGCATTTCTTTTACTGACTGTGGACTGCAATCCCTTACGTACACCTTTGATTCACTAGCCATTGGTACACTTGTTTGTTTGAACTCTGGTTCACTTTCTTCATAGGTTTTCACCATATGATCTGCATGAACCATTTTAGTCGTGGACCCAATTTTGACCATGTAATTTCTAGGTCCTTTGACTTCAATTACAGAGCCTAATAACCACTTATCAAGTTTTGACTCGGCTCTAGGATTTTTCACTCTTACAATATCACCAATTTCAAAATATCTCTCTTGTTTTCTATGACGATCAAACTGCTCTTTTTGTGCATTTTGTTTCTTTTCTACTCGCTTTGCAAGACTGGGTTTTACCAATTGCAATCTAGTACGAAACTGACGTTTGCACATTAACTCAGCTGGACTTACACCTGTTGTACTGTGAGGTGTAGTTCTGTATCTAAACAGAAATCTACCAATTCTACATTTCAGAGATAAAGACGCATCTCCTGCTAAGACTTGTTTCGTGAAGGCTTCTTTTACCAGCCTCACTGCTCTCTCAGCAGCGCCATTAGATGCAGGGTGATATGGAGCTACTTTAACATGCTGAATGCCATTCTTTTTCATGAACAATCCAAATTCATCAGCTGTGAATTGTGGACCGTTGTCCGAAACTAACTGCTCAGGTAGACCATGTTCTGGCAAAGATTAATCTCAGCTCATCAATAGTGTGATCAGCTGTGATTCTCTTCATAGGTTTTACATCTACCCATTTAGAATGACAATCAACAAGAACTAAGAAATAGTATTTCTTATCTTCACAAAAATCAATGTGAACTCTTTGAAAAGGTTTCATTGGCCATACCCACGGATGTAAAGGTAATTTAGCTGGCATTTGTCTTACTCTTTGACAAACTGAACATGCTTTCACTTTACTCTCAATATCCGCATCAATATTTGGCCACCATACATGACTACGGGCAAGTGCTTTCATGGCACATACTCCAGGATGTTCCCAATGAAGCTCGTCTAACAACCTTTCACGAAACTTCTTTGGAATCACTACCCGAGTACCCCATAAAATACAACCTTGTTCCGTTGACAATTGATCTCTTCTACGATAAAATGGCTTAAGTGCCTCAGACATATCTTTGAAATAACTGGGCCAACCATTCAATACAAGATCATACACTTTACTAAGAAGTGGATTAACTTTGGTTTCCTTAGCAATATCATCAGCTAAAACTGGGAAACTCTCATCTATTACGCTAACAGCTAATACACTGTCCTCAGCACCTTGTGTACTTGGACTTGGTAGTCTTGACAACGCATCACAATTTGCGTGTGCTCGTGTGTTACGATACTCTATATCATAGTCATATGCCTGCAGAGTCAGTGCCCATCGTTGCATTCTTGCAGCTGCTATGGTAGGAATACCTGATTTCGGACCTAAGATTGCTAGCAATGGCTTATGGTCCGTAACCAAAGTGAATTTCCTCCCATACAGGAAATCATGGAATTTCTTAACTCCAAATATCAGTGAAAGTGCTTCCCTCTCAATTTGGGCATAGTTACGTTCACTCGGGCTTAGAGTTCTAGAGGCATACGCTATTGGTCTTTCGTCACCATTTTCAAACACATGTGAGAGAACAGCTCCCACACCATAACTTGAAGCATCACAATCTAACTTCAGCTTCTTATTTGGATCATAGTGTACAAGTAAAGTTTCACTACTTAACTTTGCTTTACATTTCTCATACACTTTTTGACATTTTTCAGACCACTTCCAGTCAACTCCTTTCTTTAACAATTCATGGAGTGGCTGTAAAGTTGTGGCTAAATTCGGTAAAAACTGATGGTAATATTGTACCATACCTAGAAATGATCGCAACTGTGCGACATTCTTTGGGATTGGAGCCTGCTTAATTGCTTGCAATGACGATTCAACAGGTCTCAATCCTTCACCACTGTATTCTAAACCCAGATATACAGTACTTGCTTTGACAAATTCACATTTCGACAAATTAACATGAAGATTGTTATCACTTAATCTTCTGAGGACTTCCTCTAAAATATCAAGATTCTCATGAACATTATTACCTCCAATGAGAATATCATCTTGTTTACATACACATTTCTCAATACCCTGTAAGATACAATCCATCTTACTTTGGAAAATCTTTGGTGCTGACTTCACACCATAAGGTAACTTAGTATAGGCATACAGGCCTTTGTGAGTATTGATGGTTAAGTACTTCCGACTTTCATCATCAACTGACAATTGAGCATACGCATGCGTCAAATCTAATCGTGAAAATACCTTTGACCCTGACAATTGAACATACAAATCTTGAGTAGTTGGCAGAGTACATTGCTCATCCTCAACTACCGGATTAATACTGACTTTATAGTCTCCGCATATTCTTACAGATTTATTCGATTTGGGAACGACAACAATAGGACTCGCCCATTCAGAGCGGTCTACTTTAACAATTACACCGTTTTCCTCTAACTTTTGTAACTCTGTTTCCACTGCTTCCCTGAGCGCATATGGAACTCTACGAGGTTTATGAAACACAGGCTTGGCGCCCTCTTCACACGGATGTGAGCTTTGTGCCCACGCATACCATCGTAGCTATCAGAAAACACATTACTGTACTTACGTAAGACTGAATCTAGTTTGTCTTTCATATTACCGGTCATCAGTGTTCGCGCTACCGCTCGCCAGACGGCAAAATGGCGAATTGATTCACTCATTGGCGACTCAGACGGTCAGAACAATCGCCAGACTGGCGACTCAAAATTTGTACGTTCGGTCACTTTGTTCTACGATGTTCTGTTGCATTGCGGTGTTTTGTTTTACTTCTTGGGAAGTCTTCCGCCATAGTACTATCGTACTCATCTAAGTATAAGCCCTGCCACTGTTTTCAGAGTATAATGGGTCGTACAAGTTGGTAAAATTACTTTCAGATAAAAGAAGCTAATGGGACATCGAAGTTCCCGTGATAGTATCGTGAGCAAAATGGCACGTATACCCAATACATGTACTTGTGCCCCTCCGAAATGTCCCCCGTTACCTAAATAGAATAGTCCCACTTAGTTACGTCCGCCATTGTTCACGTTCACGCTGTCCTGTTTTCCCGGGAGGTTGTCATAGTCCAAGTCTAAACATGCAATTTCAGTTGTTTTCAGCGATCATCCTTTCATCTGTGAAGAGCGGTTTTACCGGTGACCATTACAATTTTCACTGCTATGCTGTTGTTTTAACAAGACACGGACCGTTTGATCTTAGAAAGTAGAGTTGCTTTTACGTGCAGCCAATGCACATGCCAGTTCACGGGTTCAAACCATGCTCTTGAACGTGAATGGCAGCACACATGATGTCTTTGTTTCACGTTTACATTTTATCTCAAGGTATGATTCAAGCTGAAATGTCACCAAAATGTCACTTCTATATCGAGGGATTGTGCAAACCAGTTTGATTTAAAACAGCTTTGTAAAACACTGTTTACTTAGCTTGGAAATTGTTACTGAGTTTTGCTGTCTTTTGGCCATGCACGGACGTGTATCAATTATCAGTGTGTGATCATGGCATGCCATGCCACGTTCATGAAGATCTTGAGGAGTTACTCTTTTCTGTATTTTTTTGTACTTCACAATTTCTTTGGATGACGTTTGAAAGTTCAAGTGGTGTTCAATAGTCATGCATGAGTTTTGATACGAAGCATTCTTTTTATTGAACTATTAAAGCACCACTGAGGATACATATGATGATGAGAAAGTGGCAGACCTGAAATATTTGGTTATCATTACTCTTGAGTATTTAATGATATCACCTTTGACCCTTCGAGATGAATGTGTGTGACCCTTGACCTCACCTCTCAAAGAAAAATCTGGCTACTTGTGTTCACACTGTATTAGCCAAAAAGGCTAATCAGCTTGAGTAGCCAGAGCAAACCCTGGGTCATACAATCACCGCTTCTTTGTTAGCTTTTTCAGCTACACATGTAAAAATCTTACCCCAATTTAATTTCAACTTTTGCAACCAGTTTCGCCAAGTAATGTTGGTTTACCAGGGTGATCTACTATTATCAGTGGCAAGTTGACACGCTGACTTTCATAGCTCACTTCGACCGAAATTTCTCCACTAACGGAAATTGTATTGCCAGTGTAGCTTTTCAATTTAATTCCCGACTGTCTCAAAGGAATTTTCCGGAAATTCTTGTCATACTCTGACTTTGACATGATACTGTAGTCAGCTGCCGTGTCTACTTGCATGGACACTGGATTTACCATTAACATCCAGTTTTACATAATAACCAGATTTTTCTCCACTTACATTCATATTAATGGAGGACTCAACATGATACACATTACAATTAGAATCATCACTGTCGCTATCTGCTTCAGTGACAGCCTTTACTGATTTCGACTTACCAGACTTCGGCTTTTTACCAGTTTTGTTATCTTTGCCCTTTTGTTTCGACTTACAAAATTTCGCAAAATGACCACGTTTAGAACACTTATGACACTCAACATTTTTGTGTGGGCAATCTTTAGCCAAATGATTATTTCCACACCTATAACACTGTATAGTCTTAGAAGAGTCACGTTTGCTTACTACTTTACTGATCGTCCCTTTACTTGAAGTGTCCTTCGCCATTTGATTCGACTGGTGCAGTCCCGCTTCCATCGATATCGCGATCTCGCACGCTTCGACGAAACTCAACTCTGAAATGTCCTTCATAGTCATGAAGTGCTGACGAATTTTCGAGTTGTACAGTCCCGTTACAAGTTTGTCCCGCAAATTCTGCCTTGACAGCACTCCTTGTAGTTACAGTCCCGCAGCTTCTGCTTCAACGCGGTTATGTAGTCTTGCACCGATTCGCCTGGATTCTGGTCTCGCTTCAGGAAATGGAAAGCTCCAGCAAGTTCCATCCGCGCTGGATCGTAGTACTTTTCCAAGCACGCCACAATCTCTGCTAGCGATTTGTCTGCTGGTTTTGCTGGCAGGAGTATATCCTCCAACTCCGAGAAAGCCGTTTGACCAATGCAATATAAAAGTGCATCCTTCTGGTCTTCCTCCTCCGTGATGCCGTTGACACGGTAAAACCTCTCCATCCTATTGTAGTAAGACTTGAAAGTACTTTTTGTCTTGTCGAAAGCTTCAGTCGTAGCACGTGTTATTCGGGCGTTGGTTCGGGCGTTTTCCATTATCGCTTAAGACAAAGGAATGTACTTGAAAACTTGAACTTTGGGTGACACAGTCTTAAATCTTCAGATTCGCTGAGATTTTCCCCGACTGCACTGCGTAGAACAACTGTTCAAAGTTTGTTCGAGTTACTTTGAAGTTACTTCTCGCTACTGGATCGCTTCCACTGTTCCGATCCTCTGCCCCAAGTTCCGCTCGACGGCGTGGCACTCTTCCTTGCTAACTGCTTGATAGTCCGAATTGAATCTGCCGCTTTTTTCTCCGTTCTCCGACCTCGATTTTGTTCGAAACAACTCACACGTTGCGCGAACAATGCACTTTGCACTCTAAGGTGACTGATGTTTTATCCTCGTCGCCACTTGTAGTATATGTACTATGTATTGTATAGAGAGACACGGAGGCCGTTGTTCACTAGTCTCAAGCATGAGGAGAGTCATACTTTATTCCGCACATGCGCACTACAATAATACGTCACTACATGAATATATTAGCATATATTACAGTTGCATTTCATTCTACCCCTTTGTAATTTTTTTAATGTTGGTATTGTTTGTTTTTACAGGGATTCAATAGTACCCGTCACATCAAGAGTGTGTTTTGTGAAATATGAAGATCCGACATCAGTTGGTGTGGCACAACATTTGACAAACACTGTTTTCATTGATAGGGCTCTGATAGTTGTTCCTTGTGGCGATGGTAAGCACACCCAAGTTTATTCCATGCTCCGTATTAACGCAGTATCAAACTTTAATATTTTGCATATTTCTTTACCATTCCAATGGGGACTTTCACTTGTTTTCTACAACGAAACCTGCACAGGGATGCAGGAACACACAGACCTACATACATATTCAGCACTGACTGTTCACATTCATGTTAAGGCTCCTGCATAACTTTAGTCAAGCTGAATAAAAAGAAATTTACAAGCAGCTTTAGTAGACTTAAGGTGATACCGAAAGGATTCAAAGCGCACATTTGTTGCAATCGCTGGCAATGTTCCAAACGTGCACTTTTGCACGTGCAAAATCTTACCGTTCCGTTGTTTTCTATGGATTTTTGACTCCTGGTATTCTGAAAATGCTCAAAATCTTTCAACTCTCTCAATTGTAAACCAATTTAGCTGACTTTTATAGGATTATTGAAGTCATAGATGAGAATATAGATATGCACGCGTTTCTAAAAATTCCGGACTGTTTATGAGATATCGCTGTAAAAACCCTTCAAAATTCACAAAACGACACAGTAGATATTTTTCTGTTCAAAATTCGTTTGTACTTGAACAGATAACCTAATCGATGCTAGGGGCTCTAAACAGGTATCTCATGTGTTACATTCTGAAATTTTGGAAAGTTTGGTGCAAATTTTTAGGAGCTGAAAAGTTTTAAAATAGAGCTGTGAAATTTGTATATGTGTGACATCACTGACAAACCTGTGTCTTTTGGAATTGTATGGTTCTGAAAATCTCTATTATGCAAAGAAAACCATGAAAACTTTGCATTTTGATTGATTTCGGAAAGAACTCTTAGCAACGTTGCTTAGCAATTTGAATCCTTCGGTATCGCCTTAAGGAACATTGAAACATTTCCTTCACCTTGCCATATTCTTGCAGGCATTATACCAGATGAGCATAAAGCATTGGCAATAGCTGCCCCTGCTAATGCAGTGGCAGGTTGATGCCAACCCCATCAGGTGGGGGACTTTTACCAACTCCAGCTACAGGAATTCTAGGACAGGTAGGTGGGCTGTTACCGACTCCTGCACCAGGAATACTGGGACAGGTAGGCAATACATTATATATGTTTTTGTTTGTCATATTTGTCTTGTTTATTCTTACATGCTTGAAATTTAGCAGGTGGTATTCATATCTTATCACATAATTTTTCCCTCATAATTAGATACAATTTCAGAAAAAGTTTGACATGTATTCACAGTGCTGTCCGATTTTGCAAAGGTATTTGTGAAAAATTGGAATTTGCCATTTTGGTGTTCCATTATCAGTTCATTGTGTGCTTGAAGTTTTATATAATTTAGTTCTCCCTTTTACCCCATGGTAGATGTAAATCTAACATAAATAATGTGTTCCTTGGTTTCAATCTCACATCACCCAGTAACTTAGTGTGAGTTTTTAGTTGTACCCGCATGTCAGTCCTTCACAGTGATAATTCATTTGTGGACGAGTAAACTGTGACTGTTTAATAACCTTGGTTTTTATTGCAGCTTTAACAAAGAATTAATGACTAATGATGTGGCAATAATTTGTATCCCATGTATAATCATAGAGAGTGGAGGTCTTCCTTCCACTGTCTATGGTTTTAATAAGTATTCTGTAAAGAAGAGATTGGATGCAGCACTTCAGCATTCAGAAAGTTGTAGCAGTGAATGATTAGAATTAGCAACTCAAAACAAAAATGTCTCTTCTTTTAAGAATATTTGTTTGTGTTTTGAAACATTTTTCCTGATGTGTCATAATTTTTCATTTGCTATCTTGTATCATGTCATTATGTTTTAATGGAATATGTGTTATGTGTAAAAATCACCCAACAGTTACATTCAGGGTAATAGCATTAAAATTACAATGATTTCTATCCATGTATCTGATAATTACATTCACAGGTTCCAAGCTTAGTTGGTTTAGCTGGTGCAGCACAGATCACAGCTCCGTTTGATTCTACTCTGGCAGCACTAGGACTACCACAGCCACCACCACTGCCAGGCAATGTGGATCCTTCCAAAATAGAGGAAATAAGGCGAACTATCTACGTTGGAAACCTTGATCCCAGGTCAGTGCACAGACCTGTAATTTTGTAGCTCTTCTGAAATCAAATATTAACTGCTTTTTTGAACAAACTATTATTTTGTGAATAAACAATGAGAAATTGGGTGTGAGATTGATTGAGCTTTGTCTAACATTCATGAGGATTATTTAGAGAAACAACAACTTCATTGGTATATACATGAAATCAAAATCTATGGAAACTCATAATGTGCAGACTTCAGAACCAAGTCTCTATTTCTTCTTTTTTCTACAGACTGTCACAGCTGAGCAGTTGTTAAATTTTTTCTCACAAGTTGGTGAAGTGAAATACGTGCGTATGGCAGGTGATGAAACACAGCCAACTAGGTTTGCCTTTGTTGAATTCAGTGACCAGAAGTCAGTAGCAGCTGCCTTGACCTACAATGGAGTTATGTTCGGTGGCAGACCCCTAAAGTAAGTCTCATTGTCTATACAGCTTCACATATTTCCACCTGTTGGTAAGTCTAGAGGAAGTCTGTACATGTATTTTATGTGACAGGAAGAAGTATATATGATCTATCTTAGTACAGTCTAGATGGCATAGATCCTTTGCTTTCAGCTGCTCAACAAAACTAAAAGAAGAAAGATCAGATGAATGAATGTTTTGATTGTGAGCCTTATGTGAGGTGGATTTTCCGCAGTTATCACAGTAACACAAGTCATGAAACAGAAAGTCGTAAACATTTGCTCAAAGTTTCCACTGGGAAACTTAATAAGCATCCTCTTTCATAATCAAGACTAAAAATCTGGGGTCACTACGCAAATTTTTGGGTGAAGAAACACAAATTACCGAAGATGTACCAATATTTGCAACTCAAAATACCTGCTATACCCTGTAGTACTATGAATATGGTAACAAATGAAAATTGTCATTTTCACAGAGATACAAGATGGTGCAAGCTTTATTTACTCCATAGGTTTCAAAATGAGTCTATAATTGAGTGCTGCCTGAAGCACAATATACCTTATAGGCATGTTTGTAATCGATGTAGTAGTGTTTCATTATTGTATAATCATAATATCAAGCGTGAAAGGATGCTTTCAGAGTTTTCCTAGAGACCTAGGAATTTCGAGATTACAATCAATATTTTAAAAAGTATGTTTATTCAAGAACTAAAAATGAATTCTCTCTGTCAGATCTGTACATTCTAAAGTATACATGCACGCAGTACATACCATATACATGTATGCATCATTCAGAATCAAAATCACAACAGTAGGAAGAGAACAGTGCTAAAGCTTTGAATTATCAATATTTTGATAACTTTAATGCAAACATGCAGTACCTGATGGATACCAGTATCAACCCTGAGAAGAAATGTGTACTTTAGTAAATCAAAAATGATCCTCCAAGAAATTACTCAGTATTGGAAGAATTCTGTAATTGTTGTCAAAATTTCAGTCTACATTAAATCATAGACTCTAATGAAGAGGGACTTGCAATTGCGGTCTTGAGAATCTATGATTAATGATATTTGCTCTTACTTGTTTGTTTTTGTTGTGTCAACAGAATTAATCATTCCAACAATGCCATTGTCAAGCCACAAACCAAGACACCTGAAGCTGCTGCAAGAGAAATGGAAGAGGCAATGAAAAGAGTACGGGATGCACAGGCTTTAATACAAGCTGCAATTGACCCAGGTACATACCTGCTCATTAATGTTTCATCCACCTGCATGTCATGTCAGCATGTTATCAACATGTAATGTTGATATTACATGAATGTCTTTGATCATGTGTCATGGACTTGGGAGCTATCATATCATACACTTGCTGTTGTAAAAGTTCTGGTGAAATACCATGGGAGTGACTGAAATGTGGTATGAGGTGTTTGTTCCATTCATCAGAACAGAGGAGTACAACTCTTTTCCTGATTTACATTTCAGTGCTGGAAGTGCTGGTGTTCCTATCAAGATTTGTGGCATTCCATTCTTTCAATAAGGGATAAATATACTGGAAAAAGCTGTTTAAATTTGCAAGCTCTTGAGTTTTCACCTTGATTTCCACAGCTTACGGTGTAGTTTTTTGGCAGTATTTATTCTGCTGGTGTTAAAAGAGCATTGTCTTCTTCAGCTATGATAATTTAAAACACACTATTCAACATCATAGAATTGTTTTGAATAATGGCCGGAAATCATTTCTGTTTGTTTAGGAGCGCTAGTAGGCATGTGGCCTGTGCTCATAGTTCTCTTGCAGCATGCTTGATAAGAAGATGAATTCATGATAGTTTGTGACTTTGAAGTGGCTGGTTTGCTGCGGACAGACTTGCACCTAACAAGCTTTTCATTACAGCAAATGTGTGTATATCTCCTTGGCCATCTCAATTTGTTTTTATCTTGTAGAATTGGGTCCAAAGGCAGGCTCAAGCACTGATGGTAAATAACTTTCTCGATACAAACAACATATGTCTGTTCTGTGAGCTACTATGAAAGCATGAGAGGTAGGGGCTGTTGAACTTGACTGCCAGGGTAGGCAGTGACATCATCAATATCAGCTGATTTCCTGATAACAGGTATCTCTTCACGTGAAATTTTCCACAATGAGTACATCAATGCAAGGAGTGACCTGTTCAGAGCATGTTGTTCATTGTTTCAGCAACTCTTTATCATCTCCAAATATTTCTTTTTCTTCCTTTGTTTCTTTCAACAGAGTTCAAAGATAATGACACAGATGTCAAGAAAAAGAAGAGCAGGTCACGCTCAAGGTCTAGAGACAGGCACAAGCGATCTCGGTCTCGCTCTAGATCAAAGCGTAGATCAAGGTCTCGCTCTAGAAGACGTTCAAGGTCAAGAGGACGTTATTCCAGATCTCCAAAGAGGCGATCTCACAGTCCCCGTCGCAGGCGTTCACGATCACGTAGCAGAGGAAGAGATAGGAGAAGATCCAGATCTAGGTCAAGGTCAGCTGAACATTTATTATCTGCTAGGATGTTTATTCATCTCCCAAATATATACATATATATATATATATATATATATATATATATATATATATATATATATATATATATATATATATATATATATATATATATATGCTGTCAGTCTATTATAAATAAAATCAATTAATACAACTTACACCTGTATTAGTTTTAACATATACACATAGGTTTGTTTATAGTTATGGACATAGCAGTGACAGCTATTTTGATCAGTTGGCAATTGTTGCCTGTATGTGTATGTGTATGTTTGCCAGGTGCAAAAGCTTTCAAACTTCTGCATAATAATATCAGCTCAGCATGTTTGTGTGAATTTCAATGTTTTATTGCAACAGAGGATAGCATCACATGCATTTAGAGACATGTCACTAGCAAAGCATACGCTTGTGATACCAACAATTGCATATGTTTTCCTGTTTTCCACAGAGACCACAAAAGGTCAAGAACACCACCACGTGGCTACAGAGGTCGTTATACACGTAGTAGGAGTAGGTAAGTAGTGATTCTATCTCAAAATTTCATGATACAGAGGAAGTCTGCTAATGTGGAAGTTGTTCCATCATGTTTAGAATGACTTGGTGTCAGTCATATCAGGATCATTTCTTCATTGTGAAGAGACCACATTTTAAAATCAACTAAAATCAGATCATTGATGAGTTCAGTGTATCAGCTTCAAATCTTACTGCAATCCTGTATATTCTGTGACACAATGGGGCTGTTATAGTTTTGAAATTGTGGTGAAGGTGCGGAGACTTTTCAACTAATGGCAGGGGAGGTTGTGATGCATTGCAGAATCATGTGAGGAGTGGTATATTCAATTTTATTGGGCTTGGTATGGTGTCCAAGTGATGATTTTGTAAATTTGCATATCATGCCACAGGGAGAGTCATCTCTCCATTCTCAGTCTGACTTTCTGGTGATGCCTTGTATCGACAAAATTGATTTGATCAGATGTTTGAACTTTGAAATAGTTCATCATACATCTTTGAAGTTTCCTCAAGACAAACAGTACCTATTTTTAAAACATTTTACCTCAAGAGTTGTTTGTGTCATATTTCACTTCTCATATATGCCAGAATGTTTTGCAACATCAAGACATATACAATCATTTTACGTAAAAAAAATATTTCTTTGTGATACATTCATGTGGAATGGCCATAGTAGTTCACAATCAGACGGGTTGGGTTTGCAGTTGACACACACACATGGCTACAGAAGTTACTGTGCTTGGCAATTTTGAGTTGGAATTCTTTCAGTAGGGAATGCGTAGTTCTTTTCATAAATTCATACAAACTTGAAATAATGCAAGAATTAGTTACTGTTCATTTATTTCTTGCCATTATAGTGACACATAGAAATTGATTACTTGAGGGGAATTATCCCATCTTTCAAATTATGAGCAGTCTGTCACAATATCACATTGCTTGATTCTGGATGTACTGGTATAACATGCAAAAAACTTTCTATCAATTGTAGTTCATAAACATAAAACAAACAAAAAAATATCAAAAAGAAAACTATATTTCTAATCAGTATTACTGTTTCCATGTTGAAGATCACTCATACCTATACTGATATGTAACATTATGCCTTGAGCAACAGCACCATTGTCATGAATATTATTTACTGGTTTTTATCCATTGAATGTTTTACAAGGCATGTACAAGTTGCCACTCTGTAGCAGAGGTGTAACTGCAAACCCAGTCTCACATAGGTTGTATTCTTGGGAAATACATGGATCAAGGATACAATTACCATTCATCATTTATCACATGTAGTAATATTTCACATTTATATGATACAATTTTGTATGCCTAATGGTGAAGTATTTTCCCTGTCATATTTTATTCAACAGTCCAAGTGGTGCAACAGGGAATAGTAACAAGACTGGGTAAATGTGCTCTATTTTGCACCCTTATTTTAATATGCATTTGAAGCCATATCAGCGTATCATGCATTGGTTTCAAAAAAACACAATATGACACATTGTTTTCAGACCAGACTTTACTCAGAGTCTGTTCTGTGCCATGTAGGTGACACATCAGTGCATCCAATCCCACAGCAGATAGAAGGACAGTAGCTGTAACTTCTGATTATGTTTTCATTATTTTTGTTCCAGAAAACAAACACAGTTACGTCTTTTCCCACCATAAAATGTTAAAATACTCAGCATTAGCTATATGTGATGTTATTGTTGACAAATGAATTCTAGTTTAGATGATTTCATTTGTTGACAATAAGAATGGACATTATGCACATCCAGGCTGTGTTGACTGGTTGAATGTAGTTGGCATAAATTGACCTGATATTTGGAGTCTGATAAGAAACTGTACTGTACAAACAGAACAAAAGTACTTGGAAATGTAGCAAAAGTTACAGCTAATGGAGAATCAAGACTGCTCTATAAACATGACTGCACAGTAACCTGTCTCCTTTAACAAATGCCATATCAGAAAGGAAAAAAAAACTAGACAAACAAGGATACAGCGATAAATTATGATGTTGCACGGTATTTGCACATTGATTTGATATCAATCACATAGGTTCAATATGAAAACAGCCACATTTGCTTACCAAGAGTATTAAGCAGGAATTCCAGCAAAGAAACATAGTTGCTGAAATGGTATAACTTTATCCAAATTACGGTTATATAATAACTTGTAACTATTTTCAAGATTAATTTGCTGTATGACTGAGTTCAGCATGAATTTGAAAATGAGACACATGAAGACTTTACACAATAATTAATATACAATATGTTATGAATATCATTTCCAGATGAATTTAGATTGCTGGCAAGTATTGCCTGCTGACAGATTCTCACAGACAAAAATAGGAATAGGTGATATGGCTCTATGCCTGTCATTGTGATAAATTACACCATATGAGCTTCAGACATTGGACTGGAAAAATTATATGACTGTGGTATCTATGTTTACAGAGGCATATTGTTATTTCAATTTATAAAATTTTGACAGCATATTTGTCATTATTATCTGTAAGGATTTGCAGCTAGCGGTTTAGTATGTAGCTTGGATGAGTTACAGGGTATGATATTTATGTACCGTAGAACATTGTTAAATTTACAAAACTAGGAGAGAGGTGTCTTACTTTCATTTATCACATTTAGTGCAAACTTTGAGAGCCATACCCATAATGCTATCCCATATTTGTAAAAGGAGTTACCTATTGCCAACTGTCAATATTGATTTGTGAAAATGTCATTAACTATTAGACAAGTAACACGGAGGCTACAACAGCTGATCAAAACAGTTCAATACTGATGAAAAGTGATGTTATATTGACTTTACTTTAATGTTTAGTTCTAACATTATACAGTAGAGACACTGTAATGAAAGTTAAACAATTGCCAATCACGTGCTGATGATATTCTCTATTTGCAGTCCATCTTTCAGCTTTTGAACAGAGAGTTAAAATTTCACTAATGTTGTAAAATTTTCTTTGTATCCACTTCAGTCAGAGTACATGACAGCTAGACATGTTCTCTGACAACAAAACCAGGACCATAGTTTCACTTCACTTGGTATAGCTACATTTTAATCCTTTTCCTGCCAGACAGTATCATATCCCCATCTGCCAAGTCAGTGAAAGGCGGTATTGAACCAAAAACATATCTTTTTTCACCCACTTGGCTTGGTATGTTATAGCAGCTTTAGCCCATACCATAAAAAAAATTGTTTACAGTATCTATGTTTTCAGGGGCCTTCAAATTTTCATTTTTTTCATTTAAGTGTGACATATGAGACCGGTTTTGCTTCTCTATGTTTTACCAACTTGACAGTGAAATATGAACTTGGCAGGATAAGGGATTAAAGGTGACATTGTTTTGGTAACATCCATGTAATTCACATGGTACACACACTCTTACTACAGTGTACACTAAAAATGCAGCCGTCTGTTTACATTTGATGAAAGATCACATGTACCTTCAATGAATTACAAAAGATACTAGAAATATATCTTTACTCTCACTGTGCCTGCACAGCTGTACTGCTAATCATTTCTGTATGTAAATGTTTTATCCTGCGACTCCTACACGTAGATTCATGTAATGACATGTTGAACTAAATACAGAACTGATATACATAATATGACTTTGCTGAAACCTGTAAACAATTTGATCCCAACATTTTGAGAAAGCCACCAGTTCTAAATAAGACACCATATGTATCATGGACATTTGAAAAATGATAAAGTGATGAGTGAGAATGAAAGAGGCAGAGAATTTATAAATGAAATTTGCAAATGAACAGGAAAAATATGACAGAACAACATAAATCATCATATGAGTGTAGATTTCATGCTAGACTCTAATGATAAGAATGCTTTCAAAATGTTAAATTTGAAAGTTTTTTCATCATCAGTGTTGCAAGTCTACATGACATTGGTTCATTAAAGTCACATTTGGTTTTATGCTATCCATAATGAACAAAATGGTGTACCCTTTCTCCAAGTTTCAGATTGTCTGCTATTGTGATAAATGTGTGGTGATCAGATTTATCAGCTCATGATGAAAATGGTTGTAGCAGTAGTAGTCAATATCTGTATGGCTTCAGCCTTCTAAATTTGTGAACATTGTCAGTGTATGATAGTAATGTTGTCCCAGTGACAGAAATGTCCAAGCAGAAGTTCAATCACTTTTCATGATACCTCTAGCATACAGAAAACCATTTTACTCACAACAACAAAGGTTTCAAATGTAAACATATGTTCACAAAATGGGAACACTGCCTGCCATGTACACACTTTATCTGACATCTGCATGATTCCATTGTTTGATTTCTGTGACAATGTGCACTAGTAACATAAAAGGATTTGTCTTGCCTTTTTAAGGGAGCGCCGTCGCAGAAGTCGCAGTCCAAGGAGCCGTAGATCAAGGTCACGGACTAGAAGATCCCCCAAAAGAAGGTCAAGATCATCATCTGATTCACCAAAACGATCAAAGTGAGTACCTCGGTCTACAGTTCATTCGCAGTTTAAGTCTGGATGGTCATATTCGTATGCTTTGCTGCAAAAGAGATATAGCCCATGCCACAAGCTGTCTACCAGAAAGTTGTGAAACATACCCAGACAGCATGTCATTTACACATATCTATTGCGACAGGCATATCTAAGTTTATAGCTCAAATTATCTACCAGAGTTCGTCAACATTTGCGACTTGACATGATGTCATATATATGCTACCACTGGTGACACCTCCAGCCAACTCTGTGAAAGCCTATTTTCTGTGGCAACTTAACAACAAGTATTGATACTACGGTAAAGTTTCAAACAACTTCCAAAACCAATAATAGTAATTTGCTCACATTTAGATCAGTTTTGTCATTCAGTGTGATCTGGGACCATCAGTCATAAGATCACACAGTGCTAACACTTTCCCAGTGTGGTAACCTACATATAGGAATGACCTGTTCATATGACAGGTGTACATACCTGTCACCAAGGTGCTTGGAAGTTACCAGTGTAACTTCATATCATGCTATGTATGATTAGCTATCATCGGTATTCTATGTTGTATCCAATTCACTCTGTAATACATGTATACAAGCATGTGAAGAGGAGATATTGTGTTATCTGTTGAATATTCAAAATCCAGCTGTGCAGTCCTGTAAAGTATGCAAATTAAATGTATGTTGTGGTAGACAAAGCCTATTTTTGGAGCCCTTATTTCACAGTATGTTTGATTTGTAAATCCTGCATCATGAGTCGACCTATGGACAAACGTGAAGCTAGTAGCAAGAAACCATGTTATTCTGATATCTTAGATACAAAGTGAAATGCCGATATTCTCTCATCATGATTTTGAGTTGCTGAAAAATCTTATCAGGATGACTTTGCTTCTGATCTTTTGTACACACAAACATATATGATCAGATTCCTGCCCTTCTCATTTTATGACTACATTTTGTTCTCAGGCGCAAGAAGAAAGATAAAGATCGTGACCGTGAACGTGACCGTGAAAGAGATCGTAGTCGGGAACGTGAGAGAAGCAAGAAACACAAGAGAGACAAAGACCGCGACAGAGAACACAGGGAAAGCAAATCCAAGGAGGTGAAAGTCACCAGAGATTATGATGAAGAAGAGAAAGGATACGACAGTGATAAAGAACGTGATAGTAGTAGCAGTAGCAAAGAACAACAAAATGATGACAGAGATATAAAAGATGAGAGAGATTACAGTCCAAAGGAAAACACTGAACAGATGGATATGGACCTTAGTGACTAATCACTGCCAATACACTCTTGTACTTCCAAATGTAATTCTATCTTAGTTCAAACACCATCTGTTTTATTGAATTTAGACCAGGCACCTATGAAAGAAATTGTTGAAATCTACATGGTATTTTTCACATTGTACCTTCCAGTCGTAAAAGTACTGTTTGTTATCCCACATAATTTGTGTAACTTAGTGTTAAACAAACATTGTCCTTGCCACCATACACATTGTACATTACATGTGTTCCATGTTCACCTGGATGGAATGCCTTTCCAATGATGTAGTTTGATTAACACCATATTCAAGAGTTTTTTTAGATCCACAGTCTCACAATATCACAGCAATAATCCCTGATAATCACCAGTCCTGTTGGTTTTCATGGCCAATGGTAGTCTCCTTGTTAAGACAGACTAAGTTTGCATATAACTTTGAATAAATTCACACTCCAAGAATTTGTTTGTCATATTTTGTACCTAATTAGGTATGCCGAAATATTTCATCCCATGTTCAAGTGTGTTCAGTATGTTAACTGAAAGGTTCAAAGTAGAGTATCATTGTTAGTTTCACACAAAGTCTACGTATGTGCTTCATTCATTTTGCATCCTCAAGCTTTTATCATTTTCATTGCTTGGACGTTTTTTCATTTGTACCATTTGCTTTTTGTTCAGACTATTAAGTTTCAAAGCCTTATTTTTCAAGAGAAAGTGGAATGATACTTTAGGTACCTACATAGTGAATTAAAAAATCATTTCCTAGAAAGGTGACTTTGTCATGTGTTTTATTGGTGGATGACAGACACCAAGGTATTCTATGAGATCACTGATAACTTAGTTACAGTTTGTGTGCTATTTGTGGTGAAGAGTATGTGTGTGTGTGTGAGTGCTTCATTAGCTCTTCAGTGTATGGAGGGGTTGCAGTCAGAAAAATTATAACAACTTGGCTCAGTTATTGAAACACTCATTTTAAAAGGTGGGGATTTAGCCAAATGGTTTTGACTGTGATGTCTTTAGCTAGGTGACTGGGTGTTGTACATTGTGATTTGAACCTGATAGTTACTCATATGACTGCAAAGTACCAAGTATTGAAAATAAAATCTATTCCACCCCTTAAATAAGGCAAAAATCAACAGCAAAGGAAAAAACCCATATCAAAATGCTGCAATGTTTTGGTGTACTGTTTTATACCACTCCAACCCTGGGCCCATGCACAATTTGGTCTGCTGGAAATAACGATACATTTACTTTCATTATAAGTGATTGTGGTAGAATCATGAGGTTGAGTTCGCTGTAGGTCAGTCAGGAAAGGGATACTGTCAAGTTGTGTTGGAATTGATTCAAGTGAGATCGGCTAGTTTGCTATTGATAACAGAGAACATTGATGCAAAGAATTCTACCAAGCTGTAATTCTTGAAAACATCCATGTAAATATCACAGCCAAGTTTCTTCAACTGTTCTACAGTGATTTCCATCAGATGCCTTGCTTATCACGCTACTGAAGTAGTGCTAGTGTGACAAAGTATGTCACAATCCACCTTTATCAGCAACCTTCCCCAGCATTTGCCACATAGTTGTGATAGAGGTAAAGACTGCCCTCAGTGGCATTTAATGGAGAGCAATTAAAGTTTCCCTTTCTGTTGAAGTCAATGTGCATTGGCTCAGAAGGTTGTATCTTATTGGTAGGTTGTCATTATTAACAACTTAAGGAGTCTGAAAGTAGGACTGTAATACTGTACCTGATTGGATGTTTACCTGGAAGGGACCCTCCCTACAAAAGACGGTTGGGGAGACTATGCTCAGCTGACATAACCAAACATATAGAATGGATAATGCAGCAAACAAATTTGTCAGAAGCTTGAGACACTGCACATTAGCCCTGCAGTGGTGGAGATAAGCAAGTAAAAGATATTTGTCAACTGTCCAAAATGGTTGCTAATGCATATTCAGACAATGAATTTGAAGAATGCTATAATGATAGTGACCATGGTACAAAACTCCCTATAAGTGTGCCTCAAATCATCAAATTCAGAATGCTGATCTTGGGTAATGCTAGGATGGACCATCATGGTATTAGGTGTTCAGATCAGCTTGTCTCAGTGAAGCAGTTTTTTGTTATACATATGAAATGTCTATCATTAGGGCTTGGTTGACATGCAAGATCCACTCTCATTGTCAAAACCAATATAACTGTACAGGGAGTGATGAATCATGTCTGTTATATACGTTATGATATCATTGTTTATTACACCTCACCTATAGTACCTATAGTAACGATCTCGTGATTGGCTAAAACTCTGCCATGTCACATTTCGAAAACAGTGATATAATATGGTTTGATTTGCTATTTAATACCCTCGACTCTCGCCCACTAGCCGTACAAGATATTTAAAATATGTCATATGAAAATTTGTGCATCATTTCAAACGGTCATTCAATGCTCGGAGTACAAATATTGGATTTTGTGATGATTTTAAATGTTCGGTGTAATAAAATTTCTAACATATGAAGATCGGGCAATATCACAATTTGTGGCCTGCAGCTTGGGCACCATCCCTTGGGTATGCCACAAACCATGATATTACCCTCACTGTCATGTGTTATCATTTAATTGTATGTATGTGTACTGTGAGGACTCTATCCATCCTACATGAAAGTTTGGAATATGAACAGATTTTTGAAAAGTTGCAAGTACTGGTAATGTTAAAATAAAAAAATATTCAGTGTGCATAGACAATGGGAGGGAGATTGTAGACTGCACATCTTGCACAACATCACTGCTTTAAAAATGTAGAGTACAGGGGAAATAACAGGAATTCACAACAATCTTTTTCAATGACCCATTTTATTGCCTGCCTGGTCAACAAATGTTTGGATACAATTGTTTACATCACCTTGAATTGTGCGCAATGTCTGTAAAATTCTGTTAAAGTTCAGAACTTTAAAACGTATCTTGCTTTTGTCATGTTCTCTGTAATAGAAGATTAATTTACAGCACTGTGTAATCATTGTAACCTTGGACTTGATGTGTAACACACATAAAATATGATATTGAAAGTAAGTTTTGGGATTTGGAAAATATACACGCTTACTTGATGTTATGCCGTCATCTGTCATCAAAACTTAAAATGTACACACATAATTCCAGCAAAACATGATAAAAATCTCTAGTATCTTGAAATACCAGTATTATTGAACGTGACAACAAGCATACCTTGAATATCCATGGTAAATTCTCAATTTTTGACATTATTTTGGATTTGTATTTTCATTGATATAGCAAGTTAGTTTTTTCATTCTTAAGTGTATTAATAATCTGATCTCCACAACAGCCTTACAGCTTATAAAGGATTGCAATATGGAGTCACTGCAGCATAGCGTGGACTGACCCATTATCTAGACAGTAGGTATCTGTGGATAGAAATATAGTAAATTACTGAAACATTTCAAGACAAAGACATTTCAATTGGTGAGCACTGTACTGCCGTTAAGCTTCATACTAGTAAATTTGGAAGAAATGGCCTTCTCAAACAAAGGTTTGTCTTTTGAACTCATTTTTAAAATAAGACATGTATAATCAAATTAGTTGCAATAGACACAGTGAACTTTTAATTAATAGAAGGCACTAATCTGTCATGACTATTGTTAACCCTTAAAGTGCCATAGACTTTCTATGCAATGCAACTGCCAGGCCAAGGACTTTTTGAACCCAACTTCTCAACATGTTATGCTTTTTTCAGACCGGTGCAGTTCATTTTCTGTGATGAGAAACCCTAACAACCCATTATTATTTCCAAAGCTCAGGATATGAAGAAGCTCTCTATGACAATGAAAAGTTTCAATTTACACATTGAAGGTGTAAAATTGGGCTAAAATGCTCGTTTTTTGTTCAAAATTCACTGAAAATGATAAAAAGTTTCTAAAAATGTAAAAAATTCATCATCGGCCTTCAAACTTGAATAAAATTTTCATGTTATGGAAAGACACAAATTCAGGTACATGATTTCAGCATCATGTAACATCATACGTAAATAATAAACAAAAACAAACAAACAATTAGTGTCTTTCAAAATAATACAAATGCTTCCTGTGCAAATGCATCTCTACAAAAATACAAATAATATTTTACATGCAGTACACTAAATGTAGATTGACAACTACTGTGTATGGAGCATCAGCATGATTGCATTGCCCAAGCATTGTCGTTTACTTGTCTATTGTATTTGTTTGTTTGTTTGTTTGTTTGTATTTGTTTGCTTGTTTATATATTTTTATTTCTTCTAGTGGAAATGATTTTCCAGAGAAAAATTCAGTGTACATATCCACTTTGTCATCAGTTTACTATCTATCATACGATTTCTTGTTAGTGTTATTTAAAATCTGTCTTCAAAGTTAGAAGAAATCAATTATAGTCTTGTTTGCCTGTAAACACAAACAATTAATTTGCATACACAGAGACAACAAGGTTCCATATTGTACATGGAGGGGTAACTATTGTGCAACACATGCACACAACTATAGGGCATATTCAACTGACTCTGTATAGTTTGAACCGCCTGTATAATTATAATGAAGAGTTGAAGACAAAAACACATTTCACTAACCTTTTTATCGATTAATTTTGGTGTTTGACCCAACTTACATTAGTTTAATTCACGTACGCGTGTGTAACTATCTGTGGCTTATCGAGACACGGACTCGTACTACCATACATACTAGTCATCCGTTCGCCAAGTTTGATCACATTTTTTGACAAGCACGCCAAAAAATCCGACACAAAATGGAAAGAAACCACTAAGTATCGAGAAAAAAGTTTCATGTCCGGTTTATTTCAGTTAAAAAAATGCGTAACACGAAGGAAATGTCTCGCAATGTCAACAGTTCAGAACAACTACATTTCATTTACAAACCGGGTCGACTGTTATGGCCGTCTCGCTTCAGGACGGCCGGAGGTCAAATATCAACAGTTTAAAGGGGCTTTTTGGCAGTCAAACGCTTGAAAATTCACAAAATACACTTCAATTTAACCAAATCCTTACAAATTTCTCAATCTTGCATGTTTTGGACTTCGAAAACCTTAACCTCGGTTCCATGTTGAGAGTTAGGCATCACACAGTGCCGCCATCTTGGCCGCCGATACGTTCGAAGTTCACTATCGCGATCGATTTGGTCTCAAAATCGCGTCATTTTTCCGTAAATTATTCTCAAAAAAAACTGTAAAATCTATCATTTCTATCACCAGAGGGCAGTAGCTTGGCATAATATAGTTGTCTTCCGTGTCTACGGCATGGTAAAGCTTTCAAAACGTACGTACGTGTTTCGTTCATGCACTGTGGCCGTATCCGCGTACGGGTGAAACTGCAGACCTGATTAAATATTCATGAAAACCGCTGACCTCTTTTGAAGAAAGTTCGCATAAATTACTGGAATTTTCGATTGTTAGGCTGCATGATGTCATTATTTTAGTCCTTATATGGTACTAAACTTGGTTCAAAGGGTCAGGAATACCCTCCTTCTGGCTGAGTTCGGCAATACATAGCTAAGTTAGGCATAAGCATAGAACGCAATCCACTGTCGGTTTATATACCGACGTGGCGCTGAGAGCGAGAATGCCGTGTCGGTTTATAAACCGACGCGGCACTTAAGGGTTAAAATAAACTTTACTAGCTGCAAGCAGCAAAGTTGAAAATAGCACCAATGATACTGAGGCCACTACTTGATGGGAATGCAAACCTGGTATTTACATTGGTACAGATCTAGCACAGGTGTCAGTGACATCACTGCAGCATTGATCTAATAGTTGACAATGCCAAAAGAAGACTCAGCTCTATGTGGGACCAAGCAATTAGAATTACACAATTGTTGAGGGCATAATTTGAACAAATCTGGATGACAACATCCTTTGGAACCAACAAACTATAGTTCTGTATAAAATCCTGAATTTGTATTTTACTGTTTGTACATGTAAACTCATTCGCATGTGGAAATTTTACTACGCTAAAGTTTACAATGTTTCAACACAATTCAAATGTAAAATGTGCAGATCAGAAGTCTTACAGACAAACACACATATACGTATTCACATATATACATATGTGATGTACCTATACTGGTACACACATGCACTTACTTACATATACTAGAATAAAACAATTTACACATTTATTCTACAGCTCTTTCTCTCAAAAAAATTTTATTACAAGCTAACTGAATTCTAAAACACTCCTGTCACATCAAGATGAATCAGTGTTTTGAATAGAATGTTCACATGTACTTACAGCAGCTTTTAAAGCTTGGTCAATATCTGCAATGAGGTCATCTGTGTCTTCAATGCCAACGGAAAGACGGATCAGAGTATCACTGATACCGAGGACAGCACGCTCTGCTTCAGGCACTGATGAATGTGTCATAATAGCTCTGTCAAAGAAAGGAAAATTGCAAAATTTGTGGTTTACAAATGGGTTCTGTAACAACACATAAATTCAGAAATACAAGCTGCATATAACAATACTCTCTTGTTCAGCTTCTGAAACCAGAAAACTTGCTTCACTTGAGTCATTCTAATTTCACACTTCTCACAACTACAGCCAGGAGTTCAAGGGTCAAGTCACTATATTTTCAATATTTATTTTTGGTTCATCTGAGAAGTACGTTGTTCTGCTTACAAAGATATGTTGAATTACCAATCATCAGAGCTCTGCTTACACTTTGTCACAGTCCCTCCACACACCGGTTGGGAATGCCTGATAAGATGTCTGTGTTTGTAATTGTAGGGCTTCATTTCGGTTTGAAAACAATCCATCCCCACACCAAAACAAACACCACATTTCATGTGATACCTGTTGTAAAAGTTTATTATCAGGCGACTGGTAAAGTGAGAAAACGCTGTTTACTGCACTGGAATGCAGGCGAGCTACTGTAACTGCCATTTTGTTTTACGGAAATCAAAACAATAAAACCCAATGACTGATCTCTCCACAACATAATGGATTGTTCATTTTTTTGAAATGGTCAATGTAGGCTTCACACATTAGAGTATATATCAGTGGTTCTGGGTAACAAATGTTCGAAAGAAAAACGCAACGAAAATGGGTATGGAATACAGAGTGCCAAACCATAATGCGCATACATTTCTTAATCCAGTACTTCACATGTTAAAACAATAAACATTTCCCAATCGGTGTTTCCCAATCGGTGGTAGGGGGATTGTGACCTTGTCTATGTATACACATAAGATGTTAATATGTTGGGGATATCACTTGTGGTATTTACCACAAATTAACATCAAAGCACTGTCATATCTACAGGCAGGAAGGGAGTAGAGATCTGCTGACCAACAATTTATCATGTTTCAGTGTGCAGAACTACATGGACTGCATAGTTGCTCAATATTGAACAAAATTATGGAAATAATTTGAAAAGACAGCGACTTAGTCCCTTTAATGTCATGTTGTGATCTCAAAAACTTTCAGAACAAGTGACTTACGGATGTTCACAGAGACTTTCATATCCTCCAAGACTTTCAGCCAGGGTGAAAAGCTTCACAGATTTCAAGAACATTGATGCTTCTTGAAGTCCTCCCTTGATGCAGAATGAGATCATCCCACTGAAACCTCTCATCTGTTTCTTAGCTAACTCATGCTGAGGATGTGAAGGCAATCCTGCCATGACGATCATACAAAATATGTTGGTATAGTGCTGATGTCATGATTAATAGCTAGAATTCAGGGGTTACAAATATCTCTAAAATGAATGCTCTAAATGGCAGGTACTAGAAATACCAGTGTGTCTAAGGTACAAGGTCAATGCTGAATAAAGCATTTTTTTCTTTATTTTGGATTTTGGGTTAATGGAATAACTGGTAATGTCATTGTGGCAACAATATCATAATATGACTGATAACACAAAGTCTTTTCATAAATGAGAAATTTCACCCCTTTTGAGATCAAATACAAATTTTTAGTATTGCTGTGCTAAAATGCTACATCAAAAATAATGCTTTGTTCAAAATATATAGAGAATACATGTTGAGGTACAATGTTCACATATTCAGAAATTTTCACGTATCAACATCTTCACATGAGTCACACCTTACCTGGGAAGATGACTTGCTCCACCCTTGGATTATTCTCCAAGTACCTGCCACAGCAAAAGCATTACGTTGGTGCTCAACGCATTCTCAAGTGTAGAGTTTTCAAGCCGCGGTTGGCAAGGTAACAATCAAAGGGTGATGGAACAGCACCAAGGGCTGACAAAACAAAAACATGACAAACACATTAATTCTGATAACATATAATTTGCATGACTGGGTCCTAATGTTACAGATTCAGGGCAGTGCTTTCACTTTAACTGCTCACTGTGCTCTGTAAATAGCAATGACAGAAATCCTGATCCTGTGTTCTATCTTATTAAACAATAATAAACAGAAAATGTACTCTTTCACTTTCTACTATGGTACTTCACTATCTTGTACAAGAACACATTGAAATGAACCCTAAAGGACTGTGAACATTGATCATCAAATAAAGATTTTGCTATGTCATCATGGCCAACATAAAAGTGTTGACACAAATCTCATAGGATTTTTATTATTACTTCTGGTATTTCACAGCAAAATTCACTACAGTTGTGATAGTTTCTGCATGAGAAGCAGTAAATTTACATAAAAAGTTGGTAATCTCTGAAAATCCCTTGACAGGAATATTATTCTCCATAGATACCAGTCCAGGTTGCAACCACTTATTCTTTGCTACTTTTTGTTAACATTATTTTTATAACCCGGTACCATTCAGTGTTCTCCACAGCTTGTAATTTACATAACACTCCACAATTTGCATATCTTTTTTTTGTGAAAATGTATTTTTTATGGTTATCAACATATGAATAGATTGCTAAATAAACAGGGATGTCATACCATTCAAAATCCCATTGTGGAGCACACTGCCATTCCTTTGGCTTACAGTTTTATTTCAATAAATATGATTGATTTGTACGTAAACAGTTGTAAAATTTCAAAAAGCCTATTGAAACAAACTGATAACATTATGAGTATTTCTGTCAATCTAGACAAAAAAAAACAAATTATTCATTAGACATGAATTCTTACCATTTTGCAGAAACCTGAGTCTTTCATGAAGTTCATCATTATTTGTGACGATGACACCCATGATACAGTCAGAGTGACCATTCAGATACTTGGTGACAGAGTGTACAACAATATCAGCACCAAAATCCAATGGTCTCTGTATACCGGTAGAACATGAACACAGGAATTATATCAGTGTCAAATATTCAATGCAAGTTTCAACAGATTTATGACCTGTCATGCTCATTTCTGCATCCATACATTTACAGAGAATTGATAAATCCGTGGGTAATATCTCAATTTCTTGATATTTTTTCAATACTCTCTTGACAATATAAAGACAAATCATTGGCTATTTCAGGCATGCATCTAAGTCAACACAAATATTGTGTATTTATATCATGTTATTGCATACTAAGGTATATCAACTTGAAATTTTTCTTACTCTAACTGTAGCCTTTTTTTCAATAACAGCTGAGACAAATCTTAAAATTTTGAATCAATAGTGAGTTGTGTTACTGACAAGATTACCATGTACCTGTAGTTGTGTTTGTTACTGACTTGCACATCCAAATTTAATCAAAGATGACAATAGTGCTCAACATAAACACAGCCCTTGATAGGATGGTGGTAGTTATCCGTATTGTCTGTTTCACTCCAATCTCATCGATATCAGTGATTTTACAGGCTATCATTGTGGATATCAAAGATATGAGCAATACATCATTTTTTTTTAATGTCTAAAATTGCGATAACTTTGGTTGTAAATTAGGAAATATTAATGGTTGTTTTCATAAAAGATTGACATGTCTAGAGTTCTATACTTAAAGATGAACGTCACCCCTACCTGGAAGTAGGGAGATGCAAATGTGTTGTCAACAACAACAAAGACATCTTTAAATTGATGTACAACTTCTGAGATGGCTTGTATATCTGCAATTTTCATCATGGGATTGGTTGGCGTTTCAATCCAGACCATCTACCAATGAAAATACAGAAAATAATCACATGACTGGTCAATATCAACTAGAGCAACATGAAATCTTATTCATTCATCAAAATTTATTTGTATTTTGCATGTACACTGAAAAGCTGCCAAAAATCTCACTGCAGAATAGGCCTTGGGGACAGATATACAGACTATTAAATGTTTACAATAATTTTCTGGTCTTTGGCGTATGAAGACTCATTCAGAAGCTCAAGGAGTTAATAACCTTTTCACAGTTTTTCTGAAATTCTATAATTTAAGTTTGTGGTTATCAAAAGTTCTGTGACTATTCTTGTCACTGCATAACAACAATGTCATCACTTCAACCTCTGCACACAATAAAACACAGAAAATGTTCATAAGGCTTGAATATAAAGCTACTCAATGCAATATTTTATAATTTTTTGTGTTTGTTGTTGTGTTCAATCTTATCCTGTAATGGTCTGTGGAAACACCATTACCTTTGTATTGGCTTTGATAGCACTCTTGACATTCTGTGGATCTCTGCAATCTACAAAAGTTGTCTGCAATCCCAGTTTACTGGCACATTTCTGGAAGTATCGATTGGTTCCGCCATAGAGGTCATCCATACTAACGATGTGATCACCGGCATTCAGTAGATGTGTCACATTCAGAGTGGCTGCCAGTCCAGATGCTGTTGCCAAACCTACAGATACATGACATCAAAACCAATCTAAGTATACACTGTACATGTATCTATCACATTGTCTGCAAAGACGATGTGTAGAAGTTAATAAACACACATTATCATGCCATTAACTTTTGTAACTTTTACTGAATTTTCCACGGATTCTGTGTGAAAATACTGTTTCTTGTTCCACTCTAAAAATCAAAATCATACTGAAACACATTATGTGTCAACACTGCACTGCCTGTACATATGTAATGTCCAATGCTATGGCTGACAATTTTGTCATTCTTGTCCAGACTTGTTGCCATTAACATTAGCTATTGAACAATATCCTGCATGGACAAGGCTTGTGTTTTGTATTTCAACATAATTGAGGAAGAATAGGAAAAATATTTAGGAATGATTATCATAGTCAGAGCTTATGACTCTGTTATTGATATTTGTAATGCAAGTCATACAATAAGTCAAACTAGCTATATTGCTTCCAGATAGCTTGTCTTTATGAGAAAACATTATCACAAAAACTGTTATTGTATTTTATGCCATATTTTCTCTTTCATTTTTCATTTTGAAAGTAGTGGCACAGTTATTGAAAGACAAAAGCACAGACTGAACTCACAGTATTTGCCTCCTTCCAAGGAAGCAACACATTCTTCAAAACAATTTCTGGTTGGATTACCACTGCGACCATACTCAAAGCCCTGTGTAATGAAAAGCAATGAATGACTTTAAGAACACAAATTTGTAGTCTTTGCTATGGATCTGATATTGGAATCCTCTGGTTGCTGTCATCAGTACAAGTAAACTCTTTGAAGGATAGAATATTACCAGTAATGGACTTCTTTAGTTTACAAAGTCATGGTAGAAGATCAAGGGATTGCAATTTGTATTGATAAAGTTTCATATAAAACGGAGACATAGTTCTAAGTTGTTCCTTAAAGGGGCAGTTTGCAATTCCTAGTTCTTGTTAGTTGTTCTACTTGATATTGACCAGCATGTGATTTTTTAAATTTTATCTTTTGTTCTCCTATGAAAGTTGTTTCCAGCTAATCAATTCATTCAGAGATAAAGCTGATTACAAATCTGCCCCTTTAAAATGTGTATGAACAAATATTAATGATTAAACTGTAAACTTTACAGAAAAGTCTCCAGAAAAGTCTCAATACAGCACCATTCACGTTGATATGATAGTAAAAACTATTCATGAATGCTCTTTTACTACTTGGATTACTAATTTGACCAAAAAAAGCAGTCTAGACCAAACACTTCATTTTAATACAATGTAGAGGGTGACTGTATTGTATAGACTGTAGCTTACAAAAGGAAAACATCAAATTCATTCATGCAAAAAATGCAACATATTCTTTAAATTAACAAATTACGGCTCTTTCAGCTCAAATGATAGAAGTGTGTACAGTTCATTTGCTACGATAAGAAGATTGAAGAACTAGCAATTGAAAAAAGCATATCTAAATTTTGGTTCAGCCCTGAGTACATATCTCTTGATTCAAATACTGTAGATCTCCATCCAGGGATCAGAATGGAGGCACTCTGAACTGAATTATGTTTACGTGATGTCAGACTTAGAGAAATGCTGGTATCTTAAACTAAAAATCTTAATAACATATTTTTACTGATTGATTCTTGCATAATTCTCACAATCGCCACGAAGCAGAGTACTTTCTTGTGAAAGGTACAGTGCACAATACAGGGATACTGTAAAAGTCTATAAGTCTGCACGATTTGCTGAATAAGTCCCAAGTTCCACCATTTTCATTTAGGGAATTTCAGAAGGTAAATGAACATACATGTATTTTGTTGAGGCACACACCTGATGACAAAATGAAACAATATATTGATTTTCATCACTAAATACCTAAATAGACAAATACTGTTTGTGGCAAATCTGCATACATTGCACGAAAACTATATGGTTGAGACTTTCAGTTGAAATCTGCATACAGATTTCTTCTTGAGCTATTCAATGCCAGTTTCAAATGTAGCCTATACCCATACTTCATAATTGGTACATGGTAATGATCAAGGCACAGTGGCTGACCAACAGGTGTAAATCCACCCCTGGTTGATAACTCACATGTTACAGTATGGAAACAATATTATGCAGTGTTTTGCCCAGGAATTGTAAAGGTGGGACATAGTGTCCCATGATTGTTAAAATAGGGGGACATTTAATACAATAGAGGGTCAATGTGTGAGCGAACAATGTAAAGCAAAGTAACGTCACCAAGGCAGAAAGGTATTGTAAACATGTATGGCTGTTGTTTTCCATCGAAAATTTGATATCATGAATACACACCTTCATTTTAAAATTAAGATTGCTGGACGTCTCCTATAATGGTTTGTAACAAAGTCATTTTAACTGGTTGTATTTACAGTTTTGAATTGTAAAAAAAGACATCATCATGATAAAATCATTTTTTTTCTTTTATGGGGATTCTTGCCAGTTACTGCATTACATGTGTTTAACAGAAATAAAGAAGATGTTTCATTACACTTATGACTCCAGAACTAGAAGTGGTTGAAGACAATAGTTTGATGCACATTGTAACCTTGGTTTTACTCATTACTGCTATAAAGTTCTCTTCTTTTTATAATTGCTCCAATGACTGACAATTTTCCCTGAAAATTGCAAAAAATATAGTTTGAAAACACAAATATCTGAGAGAACTCCTTGATCCTCATGATAGCAATAGCACATTGCCATAACGCTGTTTTGACAAGCTAGGTGGTTCTTGTTAAGATCAGCTACAATCGAGCTAGGGGGTCTTGACTATATAAGGAATTCAGCATGGTGACCTCGATCTCTCTGGCTTGCAGACGATCGGAGAGTTGTATGAGACTCCTTCACAGGCGCTCCTTAGTTGGGTAGTCTTGCTAAGTGGATCGATTTCCGGATCGATCTATTGATCCCGTAGTCGATATGCCCGCCACTGCAACCTAAATACTCACAAGGTGTGCAACACAGTCACTCAAAAAAACACCACCCGATTTGTAAACTGGCCGTGCGCTCGCACAAACCATTCAGAACTACACTCCAATATACCTAGTTGGATCACAAATTTACCCATCTCGTTGAAAATCACGCCGATAAATGTGTTGCTCGCATCATCTTGAAGAAATCGGCCGTGTTTTGTGACCAAGCGGCGGTGAAATGCGGCCTGCAGAACGATTCTACCATATGCCGTCATTTTTTCCACTGCTGATTGGTTCAACTATACTACACCAGTGACGTTTTGCCATGACCTTTGTTTTGGCCGTTGATTAGCCAATCAGTAGTGGAAAAAATTACATCATATGGTAGAATCATTCTGCAGGCCACATTTCACTGCGCTTGGTCTCAAAACACGGCTGATTTCTTCAAGATGATGCGAGCAACACATTCATCGGCGTGATTTTCGACGAGATGGGTAAATTTGTGATCCAACTAGGTATATGGGAGTGTAGTTCTGAATGGTTTGTGCGAGCGCACGGCCAGTTTACAAATCGGGTGGTGTGTTTTTTGAGTGACTGTGTTGCACACCTTGTGAGTATTTAGGTTGCAGTGGCGGGCATATTGACTACGGGATCAATAGATCGATCCGAAAATCGATCCACTTAGCAGACTACCCAACTAAGGAGCGCCTGTGCTCCTTCTGGGGAAATTTAAGGCAAATTACTACTTTGAAAGTCAGGGATGTAGTGTTTCAACAAAATTGTGGGGTTGATGATATTTTTAGGTGAAGTCATGAGCTTCCAGTACACCAAATACACGTGCAGTCAATTCCGTTTGATGCCATGTGCCCGGGCAAGTAAAGTGACAGAAAATTTGATTCTTCGTACTTCACTGTACTAGCATATATTTACAAGTAAACGTTTCATTCAAAGTTGGTGGTCAATAAAATTTGCTTTGTGAAAAGTTTGTTGTTCGTTTTACAAGCTTTCCGCTTCCGAAATCATTGTCTGGTGATCGGGATCGTACGTGGCCCGGTATTTGAGTTTGTCCCCAAAGCTGCAGGGCCCAGTGGCCGGACGCACAAATCGCCTTGCTCATACCATGAATCGCAGACTGTAACAGACTAACTGATTTTCCAATAGTGTTTACATTGTGACGAAAAAATAGACTAAATTTTAAATATTTCATTGTCTCAATAGAGAAGCAATAACTGTATGGGCTATCAAGTGTGTAATTTGGTAGCAAAAAAAGTAGCCTCTCTGTGGACACTGGACTTACAATTCTAGCCCTGATTTTAGTGCGTCCCTGTGACCCATGTCCGGTATTTTTGTGGGAAATTGTTGCTAATTTTGCGTCAAAAGACGCAAGAACGCACTCTGGGCAAAACACTGATTATGTAGAATTTATACAAGGTTAATATGCACTAAACAGGCCAGCATATGACAGACAAGCTTTCACCAATTATCTAGAGTTGAAGGTCATCATTTGTGAGTCAGGTAGAATTTTGTCTGTCAGCTAGGTTTTCTGAACATAGGTACATGTATACCCTCTATTGTCCTTATCTGGATTGTACAGAGGAAACTGCCATCAATTGGATAGATGAAGCTCCATAAAGCAAATCATGTATCTTCTTACAATAAAGACATTTGAACTCTTTGAGTCAATTTCGGAATTTTCTTCAAATTGTCGAGTCATGTAGCTTTGTATCAACAAATGTGATGTGTTAAATTTTCACAGGTCAAAGAGAACACTCATGTACGGCATATCAGTGATACATCTGACTGGCTTAGACAGCACACTGTTCTAAATCTTGAAATCTAAACTACTGACTGCATGGCAATTCTGGTAATTCTAAACTTTTGTTAATTATTTGTATTCACAAGCACTGAATGAGACCAAAGTATTGTGCAGTTAAAAGTATGCATGGATAGTCACTTTGAAAAGTCTTAGTCAGCACTATGGGTTGTTCAGGTGAAAATCTAGCAATAATTGACTAGATTAGTAGTTCAATATATACCAGAACAACATACGCATGACATTATGACCCATGAGATACTCTGAGTACACAGTACAACTTGTATTGCACTGTCATCTCTGTACACTTGATGGAATGGCGGTCAGTCGGTCAGTGACTGGACAAAACACAAAGTAGGTCACTTTGGCCCTATCGGTATCAAACATGATAAGAATGTCACCTGATTGAGCTAAACCAGTAACCTACACTTATGAATTGTCTGATGAAACTAGGTCATGCCAAACTGAATTGTGCTACTCTCTGGTGTGTGTGTGGGTGTGAGTGTGGGTGTGTCAGTGTGTGTGTCACATATGAAATGTGTCTCAGAGAAATGAACCAAAACTTATAGCACAAATGTGACTAGAAACATTCACCAAGTGGTATGAGGCAACAAACTGCAGCAAGTGAAGACATTATGGGACATTTGTGCTTTGTCTATGGCAGGTATGATGTCATTAGTTTAAGACAGCACCTCTTCTTGGGTGTTACCCATGTGACATGTACACAATGGGGTAGCATACTGGTATAGTATTACCAACATGATGAATATATGTTATGTTATTTATTGCGTGAATTATGAGCAATAGCCTTGGGCAGGCTGGTCTTGATCAACTAATTTCCATTTGAAAAAAACACATTTAACCCTTTTCCTGCCAAGTCGGTGAAAATCCGCTTGAAATTCGGTGTAGCTAGAAGCTGAGCAGCCACGGCCGTTATCCTCCTAAGGCGGTGGAAATCGGGCTACTTTTGGTACCCCCTTTCCTGCCTAGTCGACGGAACTACGTTTTGCTATCCCCTGTGCGTTTAGGGGTCATCCGAGGACAGGTTTTCTGACAAGGAACGCCTTTTCCCCTCGAAATGGGTTCGCAGGGAGTCGATAGACAGGGAAAGGTGCAGAAACCTGTCCGCCAGTCCCCCACACCCGAGGGGGGCTGGTTTTTTTTTACCGCTTTTTAGCGGACTTGGCAGGATAGCATGGTGACGTTTTCTGGCAGAGTTGGACGTACTTGGCTGCCTGGCACTATAGAGATTGCTGCCGAACTTGACCAACTCGGCAATGCTAATCTAGAAGGCTACCTCTTGCAAACGACTTGGCAGATATGCCGATGGTGCAAGACGAAAGTCACTTATTCAGTTGTGCGTGACTGAAAATGAGAACGTATTTTTGACGGGACGGCTCGACTTGTTCCTCCCATGGAACGGATATGAACGACTCGGAAATACCATTACAAACTGGTGTCCGACGTACTAAGCTGGGCTTCAGCTCCGCAAGTTCAAGCCAGGCAACGTCCTTCACCGCCTTGGCCATGCCATTCAATGGACTTAGCTTTGGATTTTTATTTATTCCATCGTCCGAAGTATTGGCTCTGGTTTGCAGGCAAACGTATCCTCTTGCCGACGCATTGGTAACTACGTACGCTGTTTGCGTACAGAGAATTCAAAAGGGGACCTGAGGTCATTAAGCTACATGTACGGGATACCGCCTGCATTTAGCAGGGACTGCTTTTGTTATGCAAACCAGCTAGCAGTACAATATGGCTGCCAGCATGTGGACACGTCGATGGCTAGAACAATGGAAGCATATTGCGTTGCACCCGTGCATCGCAAAAGTGAACTGAAGACTTGGGTGTAGTGACTGGTTATCACTGGTTAGCTGCAGCCCAAGCCATGTCGGTAGAAACCCGTACCTGACTGAGGACCACTCGATTAAGTCAGTAATGAACGGTAACACTCGCAAGCCAACTCCCAACTGAGCTGGCTATAAAACTACGTAAAGCTGTGCTTCAATGGCTCAGCCATGTCGTTAATACAACGGCAAAAACGTAGTTTTTGTGCTACACTGCCAAGTCGTTGGAGGTACGTATTCAATTGACCCTACCCTGGGGAAACAGGACAGGTTTGACGGTGCTGCTGCACCCCTAGCACGACCCTCAGGGTCTCTGACTAACAGACGAGTGAGGTGATGTTTGTGCCTAGCGGACGTACGTAATACTGAAGGAGTTTATTTCCGAAAAAATAAACATGAAACGGCAATAAAATGACGCACTCCCAGGGGCAAACAAAGCCGGTGACCTCAATTTTTTTCTGCAGCAACCCTTGAGCTCCTTCCCCTGTCTACGGCATGTAGAAATTATCGAAGTCTAACACGTATAAGTACGGCTAAAACTACCCTGAAAATGGGCGATTTCTGCCAAAATGCCTGGCAGGATAACATGCAGGAGAGCCAATCTTTTGCAGGCACATATTATGGGGCGGTTTTCTACTGACTTGGGAGAATAACGGACAAGGGCGCTCGGCAGGAAAAGGGTTATAGACCAGCGACGTCATACTGTTGGAAAAACCAGCGGCAGCACACCACTTACTTCAGAATGGAAGACAACCTTAGATACAATACATAGAGAGAAAATTGACAACTTCAGCTTCGCTCTAGTTTCTTTTGCAGAGAAGAATCTGACAATTTTTGTTTGACAATGACATCTGTAAAATTTTCAAGTCAAAACCGTATGTTTTCCATGAGATGAACATTTTAATTTACTTAGCAAGCAGCTTTTGATATTAAAATGTTAAATCACTTGGCAAGAAGCTTTTGATATTCAGAGTCTATGAGATAAAAAACTTCAAAGTACCTCTATTATAAATTCTTGCGTTGAGAATTTAAAGAAAATAAATATTATTTCTCAAATGAAATATAATGGATAAACATAATTTTCACCTGTATTGGTGGATTTTAGGCACAAATGTATGCCTAGCAAGAATACATCCGGACTCAAATGAATTCTTTTCAGATCACAAGCTTGAGAGAATTAAGTTTGAAACATAAGTACAACTAAATCTCAAAATTTTTTATTCTCCTGTTTTCCAAACAAAGAAACAAAATAATTTTTCCCTCTGTTTTACTCAGAGAGCGGCAGTTAAAAGGAACCTTAACTTTTTATATCTGTATTTGAGGCAACTCAGCAACTCTGACCAAAAGCACAGTAGAAACGCCTGATTTGTGAAAAACAGACTGTATGACACAAATAAACCTGGGCCTTTAAATATGTGGAGTTCTTTGTCCAATTCTAGTAACTAATTTCAAGTGTTATTAACATTAAAAGTATTACTGCTTTTCATTATATCATCATTCTACGTCTTGTCAAAGAGTAACCAACTTGGTGGTAAAACGTAGACATGATGCAATCAAACACACACTAAAGCTAGAAATATATTTACAAAAACAAAAATACCCCATAAGTGTTCATGCAATACACCACGACTTAAAAAGTCTGGTCACATCAAACATGGACCCTAGCTATTACACTAAATGTTTTAAAGTTTATGTTAATATGATTTTGCATCAAGAGTTGTTGTCTCGCAGAAAATCATCAACTAGTGTTCACATACATGATATTCAAAATGTCTACATTAGTTGCAAAAAATCAACATTGATTAGTTTTTTGAATATAGACTTCATTTATAGACTTTTCTCTTTTCTTTCACAAAGGCAGATTTTGACATGACTCGTTACGAGACTCGTAACGAGTCGGGCCGTCGGGGCTGGGGAGAACATTGAGGATTGCATGCAGTCGCAAAACAAACCGACAGATGTGTGAACGGCCCCTCTTTATTACACGACGTTGTCAGTTGCTGTCATTTTTATTCAATAGGCTTTCAGATATTGTTCGGACAACTGACTGTGAAAACAGTTTAGGCGACAGAAAACAAAGGTGGGCGGGCGAGATTAAAGGCGGGCGGGCGAGATTAAAGGTGGGCGGCGACAAAAAGAAGCCGGCGCACCGCCCGTCAAAAACCCCTTGTGGAGAACACTGCTCGTTAATATATATATATACATATATATATACATATATATATATATATATATATATATATATGTATATATATATGGATTTTTGAATAGACTTAATACACACACACACACACACACACACACACACACACATATATATATATATATATATATATACACACACACACGGTATATCTTATGTGTATACATTGGGAGTTTTTACATTCAAGCGAAATACGTAACGTCACGGTACGTGGTTACGTTACGTGTACAGATTGTGCTTTTACTTTCAAGCAGACTGTAAGCTCGCGGATCAGGTAATGATGCATTGATGGGTTCGTTCGTTTAATAATGAACTTACCGAATGCTGTCCAGGAGCTGACTGTTTGAATGTTGTCGACATTGAAATTGGCGGAACGACAGCCTTCGACTTCCACTGATCGGCATCTTGTCCGGCGTGGAGAGCGTTGGTTGCAAAGTGCGGGAAAGTTGTGTATGCAGGTTGCTCGGCCATATTGGATAAAGTGCGTGAAAGAGAACTTGAAACGTGGTTACAAATAGACTCCCTAGCTGAGTGAAAGTTATACACCACAGGGTAAGAGCTTTGTCGAAGTGCTTGAGTGAATTTAGTGAAGTGCGGACGCACCAATGTTGTAAACGCTGGCATACGTTGGAGTACTCTTCTGCCAGTTGCCCGATGTGTGCACTCCTAATAAATAGTCACAGACAACCGAGGCATGACACACGGCCCATTGTGAACCTTAACCTCACCGTCAACTGGGAATAGAGGGCGCTCTTGTCAAAAGGCTGCGCCGAGTCTACCGCGTCATTGTGTGGTCCAATCATGCAGTGGAAGTCAACACGACAACATCACGGTATGCTATTTTTCACCTTCCTTGGCGTGCAAAATTTGGGGTGAGGCAGAGTGCGATTTTTTTCCTGAATTCCACTATTCTTCCACATTTTAGTCCTGTTAGTAATTTTGATAAAGCTATTAAAAAGGCTGCATTGATTTCAATAATTTCCACTCAGCACAACGCAGATTTGTCCAATGCCCAAATAAAGTTTGATATCGTCATTGGCCGTGTCATTAATAATACATTTAAAGAATATCTCTGAAGGGATAGTGTAGCACATACAAAACACAATATACGTCCATGTTTACCTTAAAATACTTTGAGCAGAGAAAAACAGTCAATGAAGTCGAAATTTTGCATTGATTTGAATTGAATTTTGTTTGATATATGGTCTTGACCTTTTTTTTTGTAAAAATTACTCATATTTGTGAATTACTTTTCCAACTTGAAGATCAAAGTACTAAGTATCTGCAGCTTTGATGAAAAATGACTTATTAACTGGTTTAAGGGCGGGATCAAATGTAAACGATTAAGAATGGTATTCCCGTTGAGTTCTTTACGAAATAGTTCACCTTACTTCAACTGAGACAAAAATGATATTACAAAGTATCTGTCATCAGATCTCAATGACATTGAATCTTGACTGGTTAGGGGATACTTTGACACTGATGTAAATTGTTCCTATCTGTCCTTTATTTAGTGAATGGCTCTACCTTGGTTTTGAAATTTTGTCCCGGTCCCGAGTTTATCTCATTCTCGTTATCATGTCAACATCAAACTTGCCAGGTTCGTTGATCTTATATGTGAATGAAGCCTTAAGGTATAATGCATCTCATGGACAGGTATTCTGACTTACAATATTTCACATTCTGTGCTGATTTACCACTTGTCGGGCTTATTTTGAAGCTCTTGGTGTAAGAAAAGTTTTCACCTCTTATATTTTCGAAAATCGAAAAATATTGTCTTTTCTCATAGGGATGGCGGCCATTCCGATTTCAAATAATGTTTCATTTGTTTATCTGGTACCAAACTTTGCACGGTAACCCCTGATTTTTATTCTAGATTTGCTACTATAAGAATGGTTGAAAGTTCCAAGTGAGGAAAGTATAAGCAAAATTATCTTTTACTTTCGAAGCACGCCGTTAATTTCTGGGATAAACAATTTCAAAGAAATCCTCCTTGCATGTTCCCTATACTCATAAAGCGTCAAATCTTGGCCAGTCTCAATGTCTCTGCATCTACATTGCTGTTAATTTTCTCCAAGACGCATGAATAAGATAGGTGTTTTTTCATTAGTAAATCGACTGCATAGATCTCAACTGATTTTTCTTCCACAATTGCAATAAAGTGATGAATAGTATGTGTGATCACATTTTTTGGCACTTGACCTTCTAATCAGAAGCGCTTGGAAAAATTGACGAGGCTCAGGCTGGTTTTCGCAGTCCATTATTTAGAAATACTTATCAAGCAAAAGATGCAAATTTTACTGTGCTTTTGTAGAATTTTCAAAGGCATTTGATCTAGTGGAGTGAAAACAATTTTGATATATGTTGCAAAGAGGCGGAATCAAAGAAAAGTTGTTTAGGCCTTAGATGTTATAAGTAATGTACAAAGATGTGACATCAAGATCATGATACTAATCATTTTTGTTGCTCTATTGATGTATGTCAAGGTCACTTTTTTCATCAACGAATTTTATGTTATACAAAATAACGGTTACCGGGTGTTCAGCTTTTTCCGTTTTCTTATTGGCGCGTTCGTTGTTGACTTTGCCAAAGTTAATCCAGTGATAATCTGGTGACAGCGTCCACAGATTAGTAATTTACACTTGCTTGCTTTGGCGCATTAGGCAATCAAATTCTTCAGATAACAGATGCAGCATGGTGATAAAACGTTTACGCAAGATTGTCAAGGGTAGTGCTAAGTTAGACCAAAACACCAAAGGTTTGTAGAATAAACCTTTATTAGCATTACAACAAAATACCTGACCACCCCTGGGAAGGGACATTTAGGCGACTCCCTATGATTTGTCCGCTAGATAAGTACAGTTGTCGTGGTACAGAATTGTATGCTTGCAGAGTTTCGCTTTTCTTCCATTAATAGCGGGTTGAGGCTGATGGAAAACTTGGAATCTATAGAGACCAGAGATCGGATGTACTATGATGACGTAGTCGTGAGAAATGTGAAGATGAATACCACTAAGCTTCCTTTTGATTTGTCTTTTTTTTTGATAATCAAAGAAGTATATTCCTGTAAATTACTTGCATCCTCCTTCTAAAAGAAATTTTATTCAATTGATGGTCACTTATGATGAAGTTGCTATACAACGTATAGCTGCCTATGTATTTCATTCAATACGATTGAGAAAGGAGGTGAACGACCTGTAAAATGTACACTTCTAACTTTCCTGTCATTTATTTTCAATGAAATCAATCTGTAAAGGCCCTACATTACTAAACTGGCCACACTTACATTATTGATCTTATCTTTTAATATTTTAAGCCAGTTTTTTAAATTATTGTTCTGATGAAAGTTTACTCTGTCTCGTCCTGTATGGCAGCAGTAAAAGACTGCTGTGTTGTGAAACTCACAAATTTGAATTTGATCAGGACAAATGCAACATATTCGTCAAATGTGAAGTGTCAATTGCTGGAGACAAAAAACTCCGTAGGGTACATTTAACCAACTAGTGAGTGCAATAACAAGTTCAATTTCACAATTATGCACTCGATAAAATGTAGCAGTATTGTCTATAGGGTTTCTAAAATCTGGTAAGTAGGGGTACTATATAGCATGATTATCTGCAATGACAGCTGTTAGTCCGTCTTCTTTCCCCGTTAGAAGTCTCTTTCAAAGTAAGTTTGAAGGCAGCACCTTCTTATTGTGAAGCCAATTATTATTATATGTGTAAGTGACCAGTCATAACCGACTGGACGGCGTTTTTTTCTGATATGAGTATTGCGGTTCCCTTTTCTGAACAAGATACTCCAAGTTTTCATCGCGCCAGCCAATGTGACTCTATCCCTATCAACAGTCCATAAGGTACCTAGGCAAATGGCCGAATTACATAAATACCCACGCCACGGTGACATTTTTGGCTGTGTGAATGCTTTACATTTATTAAAAGCCATTATGTCAAGCGAGTTGAATATGCTTTGTTGAAGTGGAACACCTCTCTATTCACAAACAATTGCCGTCCAGCTGAAAGACAATGAACCAGACATGCATGTCATGAGTGTGTTTGAAAACCTGAGAATGGTATTCACTACCGCTTTCAATTGGTGCCACCAGCCTTTGTGCAATGTGTTCCTCGATTTGCAGAAGTTGCCCTTGTTGTTCATTTATTGTCCTAAACACTTTTAAGATCTAATATCTTCATAATTATTAGCTGCAATAATTGTAGCCTTGGTTTGCCGTGGGGCTTGGGCTTCTGTCGTGCGGCTCGCGACTTGCTTAGTTGGGGCAAGGCGCGAGCCGCACGACAGAAGCCCAAGCCCCACGGCCAACTAAGGCTACAATTATTGCAGCTACATATAATTATATGATTGTTCCGGTTGTCAGGATGGTATCAACCATAGGAACTATATTGCTTCTTTCTTCTATCGTCGTTTTTTTCTAACAGTTTACTTTAGTTTTTTCTCCTGTCAAAATATGACCACAAGATTTTAATCAAAAATGGGAGAAAAACGTACCTAGCAAAATGTGCGCGAAGACTTCAAAAAATTAGCTTGGCAAAACAAAGAGTGGGCAACTAGGCTGTTTTAAATGCAAAGTTAATGAAAATTTGCCCCAACGGACAAAATTGGTGAGGATATAGTCGACAAGCTCAAAAGAAACGAGGTTAGCTGATAAGAGTATCGAAAATTATTAACTCTACCAAGAGGGAGAAAGAAGAGAAGAAATAATACTGCTAAATATTTATTTTTAATAAGATTTATTGAACCATAGACAGTAGATAAACTACCGTCTATGATTGAACAGGGCTAAGTGGTTTTGTTTGGACAATATCAGTTGATTGATGAATGAAGATTCATCGCATATAATTTATTTACCTTGAACTGACGTAAAGTATATACTTATGGAAGAAAATTTCTTCGCCCACAGAGCTAAGGTGAGTGCTGTAATATGAACAATAAGTTTACTCCAAAATCATTCATGTGACGTGCATTATATCATATGCGTTTAGAACGATAGGTATTTTTGACTGAATCTGACAGTGAAAATTAATCTCCATCATAGTACTAAAAGTGATGGTGTTTTGGTGCAACAGCTGACGAAATTGATACTTGAAGTGGAGCATACACTATGACAGGGGAAATATTCTCAAGTCAAGCTGGCGTGCAACTTGAACCTGGTCTATTTGTATTCGATAAAAGTGTAGTTACGGCCAGTGGATTCGTATATAAAAAGATTTGAACCGGTACTCCATTCAGTGTTGAAGATTCATATTTCGCGAAAAAAAACCTTGTGACTTGTCGTTGGTTTTTTGAGGACAGAAAAATGGTGTTTTTATTAAGGGATTTCATTTTACCAATAGGAATATCTGAATATTTCCTTTGTTAAGTTTGTGTTTTGAATTTACGTTTATCTCACGTGACCATACACCGATGATGTTGCAAAGGAAAATGCTGCACTGCAGAAGTCAGATATTGCAAAGTCAACCCCGAGGACATTCGGCTTGCCCCTCACCTTGGAATAAATGAACACGCCCTGGCTACGGCCCACCTTACCGATGAAATTAATGGGTGCGCTGCACTGTGGTGGTACGCGCGGCGACACCATATGACCTTAGTATAGGATAAAGCCCGAGTCGAGGGCTCTTCTGGTATATAAAGTCCAACCCAATGATAAAATGTCGAGGCCGCAGGCCGAGACATTTTATCGTAGGGTTGGACTTTATGTACCAGAAGAGCCCGAGTATGAGGGTTTTTATCCGACTTAAAAACTATCGCCCCTAACTGATATATTTTCGTTTTCAATGTGTTTACGTCAACCGTCCCCTTTGTCAATGTAACATGTTTAGGATATGAATTAAAACTTTTATTTGTGAAATAGCCTTCCAATGTAATGGAACATCCTATAAATGCCTAGGGTACATTATATAAATGCCCTAGGGCACAGCAGATTTTGTGTTGCAGCTGGTTTCCGCTGTGTTACCAAATTTGAATATTACTACCCTTTTCAGTAATAGAGCGCGAAGCCACTGCAGTGAACTGCAATAAAACTGCTCACACTAATTAGTTTCAGCTGTAGCCAGCTGGCAAAGTCGACAACATTGTATGTCCATGCAGACAGTTTGTCTGGGGCGGAAGTTGAAATAAAAAAGATTTGTACATGGACAAGTGCATGGTAATGTTACATTGTATCTTAATCTTGAACACAGGGTGCCAATCGTAAACTCTCATTTACAACTCGAGCCTCAGACAGAGCTAGTTTTGCCTTTGTACAAGCAGACTTTTTGGTCTTTATCAAGTAGCCTTGTTCAACACCAAAGTGGCCACGGCTACAGCTGAAACTAATTAGTGTAAGCAGTTTTATTGCAGTTCACTGCAGTGGCTTTGCGCTCTATTACTGCAAATGGTTGTAAAACGTACCAGATATCTACAAAATATGACATGTTCACTTTTGATTGGACAGTACTCTACTACGGCGCTGTCATTCGTTTCTGGAATTTGGTGACCAAGGCTTTATGAGTAATAAAACACTCTGAATTGAGCATTCTGATTGGTCAATCAACAGTAGATAGTTTTTAAAATACAGATAAATGAGGTAAGACACTTGTGACGCGCAAGGCGCGTCGGCCGGATGAGAACCCTAAGTGCAGTCTGGGTAATCGAGACTGTGGCGGGGTACCCAGTGAACGGCTATACACGGTCCCTCTATCACGCGGACCGTGGGCTACACTACGGTACAATAAACATGTCGACAACAGCGAAGGTCATTTTTGTTCTTCTGGGTCTCTACATTGCGTATAACATGGTTGATAAATTTGATCCAGGTAAGTATGTACAACCATACAATCTACTAATCGTTACAAGATTCATATGTTGACCTCTCGCAGTCTCCCTCTGGCTTCAATGCTAGGTTGCTCTGCTCGCCGGTTGCGGTGTGTGCCAGCACAGAGAGAGCTGAACGTTGATCCGTGCCACGCCCCACGGCACAGGTGCTTGCAGTGTTGCTTGGATAGTTGATCGGAGGCCGGGGCCGGGCCCGGGATCGAAGGCTAGTGTGAGGCGGAAGGCCGAACCTTGGTAGTAGTAAGATTAGGGCCTACTACCCAGGTTCGGCCTTCGCCCTCACACTGCGGCATTCGATCCTGGGCCCACGATCGACAATCCAAGCAACACTGCAAGCACCTGTGTGCCATGGTACCTCTTTGTGATGATAGAGTATTAGCAGAGGGACGCGCAGACGTTGAGTGTCGAACCACGTACAGTGCGTTGACCTCACAAGACCATCCACCAATGGAAACGGTATGGGGGCCCGTTCTGGTCATAATTATGTTTTATTATATTTAGTATGTTAGAATTAATTTTATGTAGACTGGAATTAATTTACTAGCACCTCGAATTAATTGTATGTTTCTTTTAATTAATTTTTATATGCTTTAATTAATTTTGTGTAGTCATGCCGAATTAATTTTAGTGTTCCAATTAATTATTTCTGCTTATCTTTGCTGAATTAATTTTATGTAGTCTATAATTAATTTTGCTAACATTTCAAATTATTTATACGTTTTTTATGCGCCGGAATTAATTTTATGTAGTCTACATTTAATATATCAATTCCTTCAATTAATTTTGGGTTCAAAATGTTTTCACGTGCTGCAATTAATTTAATGTGTGCTAGAATTAATTTCTACCAGTGTCTTGAATTAATTTGTGTGTTCGGTCGACGTAATTATGTGTGTTCGCTTGAATTAATTATATGTGTTTGCTCGAATTAATTATATGTGTTTGCTCGAATTAATTATATGTGTTTGCTCGAATTAATTTCGGCCGATCCCACAGTCCTTTGCGCACAAGTACTCACTTTGCCCTGATTGGTCAAAAGTACGTGATTTTCATTGTCAAAATGGCGGCAAGAGGTGATGGTCGAAACACGCACGAACAAATCAGACAAGTTGCCCAGAATGCGATAGAAAATATCAACAGATTAGCAAATATGCTACAAAATCCAAGTACTCCAGTTACAGAAACTAGGGAGACTAGTCCGGGTGATATCAACACTAACAGGCATTCCAGAAACGCCGTTGATGAACTTCACCGACGATTTCCCACCCTTGGCACTGGACAAATTAACGTAGGTACCACTGGCACTCGTACTCGTACATCATCTGCACTTAATCGGTCCAGATCTACATTTCGACCTCGCCCGTATCCTGCCACCAACAGCAGACGGGCTGCTGTTGGACGTCCCATGGAATCTTCTACTGTAATAAGGGATGTCGTTATAATAGAGAAAGATCATGACCGCGCACCCACCCGATCGGAAAAACTCGAATTTGAGAAGAGTGGAAGAGTAATCACGGGTTTTGACATCAACAGAAATTGGGATGACGATCAGTTGGAAAGAGCTCTGCGTTCATTACTGAGAGGTTCGGAAATGGAAAGATTCCCATTTGAAATAGTGAAAAACTGTGCTGGAACACTTGTTATACCGAATGTACCTACTGGGAAAAAGATAGATGCAAGGATGCTGTTGAATCTATCGCACCATCAGGATGTATCTATATTAGGCTTCTCTCAGATTTGCCACATGTAAGTGAGACAATAGAACATATGCAATCACAGTCAGTTTTGGACTCTGACAGCGAAAGGGAAGCACATAGTCCACGCACAGAAAACAGTGATGACGTCATGTACGAACCCTTTCCTATCGATACCAGCGAAACAGTGGTGGTAGATGTGACAGCTGATAAATCAACACCCGAAGCTGGAATTAGTTCTCCATCCAATGAGGACATGGATCCAATTGTATGCCCATTCGATATCAAGGCCATAATAGACAAAGGGAAAGCTTCAGAACTTATGGAGCCTGTAGAAGTACTAAGATTTCTGCAGCAAGAGATAAATGAGGGTAGAAAGCTGGATCTTCTGTCTTGTGAAGAAACTATTGAGGGCAAGACCAATTACATCACTATCAACAGAGGAAGTATTCTCCAATCAACGTTCAGCGAACTGGAATTTATTGACAACTTTAGAGTTACTTTTGAAGTAGACTTTATGGGCGAAGAGTCGGTTGATCTGGGTGGTCCCAGAAAGGAGTGGATTAGGTTGGCTAATCATGCCATTAAGGAAAAGTACTTTGACAAAGGACTGCGAGAATTCCTTAGCCAAGATTACTACTATGTAGGAATTATGATAGCTGTAGCAATGCTACAAAATGGGCAGCTACCAACATACCTAAAAGAAGACGTGTTGAAAGAAATTATATCCACTAACATGGCCAAGAATCAGTGTATTCATGAAATTCAGAGAGGTCTAGAGAAACTTGGAATGCTGTCAGCCCTTCGACAGTTTCCAATGCTACCACATCTCTTAAGACCAAATGCTCAGCACAAAGTCAGTGTTCCAAGCCTGCTGCAACTTTTGAAGCCAAAGTTTTCAGAGGAAGGAAGCAATGCAGCCAACAGCGAGAAAGCAGTGTACCAGTTATTTGTGCGATATGTGAGAGAGGTGGCTAGTGGAAGGAGGTCCTGTGGAGAAAAGAAACTAGAACTACAGCACATTTTAGAATTTGCAACAGGAGCTTCTGAAGAGCCAGTGTTGGGTTTTATCATACCACCTTTACTTGAATTTGTCCTTCCAATTGAAGTAACTGTCAAAGAGGCAAGTTCTACTGATGAAGGCAGTTCAGCTATGGTTGTGGGAGGTTTCACACCCACTGCTCACACTTGTGGCAATGTGCTGCAGTTACCAAGGCCAACAAATAAATTGCCTCTTCCTTCTGTAGAAAGGTTATTCTCAATATATGACATCGCTTTTTCACAGCCCTTTTTTGGTGTTCGCTAGTTAACTTTGCTAAACCCATTCACTACAATATTTGGTACGTGGTCCCATTTTATCATGGTAAAGCTGGATATCTGCAGAGGGAAATGGGGCTGAGACGGTTAAAGTGTGGGACTGTGGTATTACAAAGATCATAGATGAGGACTAACCGCCGCGTAGGGTTTTTTCTTGTGTATTGTAAAACAGTTTCATTGGATCAATACTGAGTAAGTAACGTGCCTGAGTAGTCTTGGCAATTATTCAGAATAAAGTTCACTGCATTGGTAGATGTTAGTTAATATTTAATGAATAAAGTTATGCCTATTGAACTTTTTTCATTGACATTTATTTTGACCTCCGATTGACTTTAGGCAAGTGTTCCCTGTATAGAGACAGCAACTTGGTACCCTTTGACTGGTGCATTAATTTGGCACTCATACAAAGGCACGTAATAATATTTAAGTGCAAAAAAAATGCAATGTAGTGAAACAACATGATAGAAAATGACAACTGAGTTGAACACTGTGGAAATTTTACTGGAACTAAATCACATACGTTGAGCTTCTCAGAAGTTAGAAAGATGTTCTTTACAAACTACCTGTTTCTTGTAGTGAAACAGTGTAAATTGTTCAGTGGCTCCATAGGGCAATAAATTCATAAAGTTTGCAAATGTAATTATTGGGCTTGTGTATCCATTTGGTTCAATGTTTCATGGTTTTGCTGTTGGCTGTTATTTTCATTATACAGTTTGTTGATGTTTGAAGTATTTGGGTGTTTTGTATTACATAAGGCATGTTTGCCTGTATATTATAAATGATTACATTGAAAGGAGGTAGTTGAATTACAAAAGTCAAAGCTGTTTAGGCATGTATAAACACAATCCATGGAAAGTGCTTAAAGCCCCATAGCTGTATTTTTTTTGCATTTTGCTTGTGATGCAATCTTTGGAGACATGTTTTGTTAAGTAAAGGGACAGTAGCAGTAATTTTGATGATTATTTCACTATTTTTATTCTGTTCAGCAACACCAATAACAGTTTCTTGTTCTACTCACTGAAACATTTAAGAGCCAAGTATTTAGCTTGTCATCAAAGTATGTATACCTGCCAAAGGCAATGTTAGTGTTGATATTTGAATTTTAGTCTGGACTAGAATTCAAATATCAGCAATAACATTGCTGGTTATGCATTCATAGGCTTTGACGAGAAGTTGAATACTGGGCATATCAAAATGTAGAAGTAGAACAAAAAACTGTAGTGGACACACAGAACAAGAATACTGAAAATATCATAATTTACAGCTACTGTACATTTAAGCCTTTCACCACCATGGTTTGTACCAAATCCATTGTTTTCTAGGTAAAGTTGGACCTCTACATGGGGAACTGGGGGTCAAAGGTTAAGGGACTATGTCAATAGTTCAATGTCTGATGAAAAACATTTTGGGGGTTAAAATCTCCCACCCCCGAACTTAAAGAATTAGGATTTTTTTGAGACATGGATCTTTTGACGTGGTCCCTAAGCCATATTGCCTTTGAATTCAATTGATCAACATTTATTATTACTATCAATCTTTGACAAGGATTTGGTTGATCAAAGTCAGGCAGTTACATGTATGTACAACAGGGTTTGAAATTTACCTTTTTGGCCAGTGGTCAGTGGTGACCACCAGATGGTGGTCATTAGCAAAACATTGGTGGTCCACCCTAAAAATCAGGTACTTCCTGCATACTTTTATAACATTTTATGATTATAATTTGCTAGTTTCATGCGAGCTGTGGACATGGCTGTGATTGACAAAAAGGTGGTGGTCAATATTGACCACCATGAATTGAAATTGGTGATCAAAATAAGAAAAGTGATGGTAATTTGACCCATGACCACTTGTGTATTTGTTGCCATTTTTGAAGCTTTAAGTGGTCACACCTCAGCATTATTAGATACATTGCTTTTGATTTCAAACCACCATGTCTAGACAAATATTAAAATACAGGTCATGGGGCTGCAATCGAAATTGAAAATCAAATTAAAGTCCTCTTATCAATGTTGTCAATTATATTGCCATTTTAGTTTAGTTGGTGTTTGATATTTTATCTACAATAAAATAATCTGTTCAATTCATGGAATGTTGCTTCTAAATTTCATCTGATAGTGTTTGATAACAAGGCACTTTCAAGGCTTGATAACCATGGTAGTAATCCAATCACAAAGCAAGTTGCCAGTACCATACTCCACACTCAAAGTAAACACACAATCTATATAAATACAATAATGTTTTTTTCTTGGAAAGGGGTCAATATTACTAATCATAAAGTTACAGCGAAAGGGGTCAATATTACTAATCATAAAGTTACAGCAGATGAACTGGGTAACTCTAACAAGAGTTCTAAACACTAGGCGAAATTATTGAATTTTTTCATTCCGAGATAAAACATTTTGTACTTTTTCGTCCATTCCTGTGGATCAGCCTGAGGAATGTCATAGAGAGAGAAAGAGAGAGAGAGACACACACAGGGAGGGAGAGAAAAACAATTTCACAACTGTGAGGGCGCTCTCACTGGTTACAGCTATAGGATGGCTTTACTCACTTGCACCTAGTCTATTCATAGACACTCATACTTTGAAAACTTGTTCACTCTCACTGTTCTTCTGCAATTTGTTTATCAGTGATGAAACCATCATACATTCTAAAAGCGACAGTAATCTAATCAGATGACTGCATTTTGAGTAAAAAAAAGTTAAATGTATCCTAACCCCAAGGCTCAGCCTAACTGAACTCATCCTTGTCTTGGCCTTATATATGAAGGTCATCCTTATACATCTTCCACAAGCAAAAAATCTTTCATTTTGCTACAGTATAGTGCTTCTGCTGATATTCACCCTATTTTGTCATTTGTTTTTGGAAAAATGATTACACAAAGACAGCCAGACACACACTGGGCATACACAATACCATTTTAATCCACCTTAATACTGGGTAAAAATGTGTTTAATTCAGTTTGATTGAATGTTGAAAGAATACAACCAATACTAAAACTAAATTAATGCAGTCATCTCTTTTGTTGAGTGCTACCAATATTAAATAGGCCATTTGGCATGACCCTGACAAGAAATAACATCCTGGTACTTCTGTTAGTATTTTCATGCAAGAAACATGTAAAGTTTTACTTGAAAATGATTCACGGTGGTTGTTCCATGTGCAACCCAGTGATTGAAACAACAGATTCTTGTTTTTGTAGAGTTTTTTTGAAAAACATTAATGAATCCATACCAATAGAAGTACCAGGATGTAAGGTCATGTAGGGGTCATGAAAGAGGCCTATCATACTTCAATGGAGACAGAAAACAGACACATACAGAGCCATACAGTAGCTGAATTCATGTTTGAGTGTGCTCAACCCTCTGTGTCCCATTTTAATTTTGTTTTTAATCATACTGAGTAAGAACAGCTCAAATTCTGCTTTGTAAAGCATGAATATGAAAGATATTACTGGTGTCCTTTCAATCATGCACTGTTTGTAACTTATATCCCTAACTGTAACATTATACACCCTTTTAGGGGATATGCCCCAAAGTTGATAACAGAGATACAGGTACAGTACTTGTATAGAAAAATCTGAAACAAATACATTATCTCAGCAATATTCTATTGAGGACCAGTATCTTGACAATTCAAAAAGGAGGCCCATTAGCTTCAGATTGGGCAGTCCAAAATACATTGTTTCTCAAAAAGTCTGTTTAAGATGCGCCCTTGAAGTTGATATTTTATCTGATCTAAACCTATTGCCATTGGCAATTAAAAAGGACAAAGTCACCCCTTTTCACATTATTTTGGTAACAAGTTATTTAAGATTCTTTGAACAAATAATTCAGTTGGCTCATTCTCCGGTAAACACATCTCAACTCACATCACGTACATGGACAGAACATATAATTATACTTCCATCATTTAGTTTTTGGTATGTATCCAAAATTGTATTATACCACTATTCAAATGTTATGGCCAGGTACAGGATATGAGTTGAATTATCAGAACTGAAGATTGTACACATTTCAGTGAACAAAACAACAAATAGTCTTTAAAAAGAAACTAAAATAACTGAAATAGACTGTACTGCTCACATATGCTTTGAATTGGTAGTCAAGAGTGATACAAACAACCAATCAGACAAACACTATCAGAGCAAACAATTTTACCACAATATGAAGAAAGTTGACCAAGGTCATATTGAATTTCAAAGCAATTAGACAATTAGTTTCAGAGAAAATAAATTTTGACCAAAAATGGGGCAAATTACTACAAATATGCAAATTTCACCATGATTTTAAAAAAAAAACAGGGCTGAGGCCACCCCTTGGAATACACATATAAAATTTCAAAGCACTCAGACAAGCTGTTTATTCATCATAATTTGAATAAACCTGACACTCGTCAGCACTAGGAACTTTCATATCAAATTTCAGAGTGATAGGACCAGCAGTTTCAGAGAAGTAGATTTTTGACCAAAATGAAGAAAATTACCAAAAATAAATCATTAAATAGAAAATCACGGATATCTGCACACAATTAACAAAATTATATGAGGGCCACAAAACTAGAATTTCAAATTTTTAAAGCAGTCAGACCAGGTGGTTTCTGAGTTATTAAATTTTTCATCATTTTCACATTTTTCCAACTCATTTTGCATAATTTCAGTAGTGACATTTTTCTTTGAATAGAAAATCCCATTTACAACAAAGCATGCATCTGCACACCAAATACCCAGATGAAACCTGCAGCGGTTCTCAAGTTCTGCAGTGGATAGGCACACCAACTGTTAAATGTCTCAATCAATCGTATACATTGATTACAAAAGAGTTAACCAACTCTACACATTGCAGGAATAAGTTTATCCCATAGTTGTCATCATTTTGGAGTGGATATGGCATCAGATCCAACTGTTCATCAGATAAGTCAAGTGCAGGAGGAGAAACAACAACTTGGTAGTCATTATCTTCCACAGAGAGAACACCCTCTGGATCTACTCCATATTCCTCAATCTCTGCAGGTGTCAAGGCAGTGTGTCCAGAATGAATGTTCTCAAGCATTCCCCTTTCCCACATTTGCAAGGGTGACTGGTTTCTTTCACTTGAAACAGGGCGATTATTCATCTGTCTGGTAAATTCCTCAAGTGATCTATTTATTCTGGGAATATACACATAATGGAGACAGTATAAATGAACATCATCGAGTATATTAAGGATGCCATCATCTTCCATTGCTTCAAAAATAGGGGCAAAAAATACCAGCACACCAGAGTAAATATCACGGTGAGCTCTCTCTACTCGTGAATTATGGACTGAGGAGCCAGTGATTATGCTTCCTCAGCCTGCCCCACGGTTTTCTATCATGTATTGTCCAACATAAAGGTTTTCCATGCCATAGTCTGACCGAACACGTGATGGTAGTCCCCATTGTCTAACCCCACTTGTGAAAAAATGTAGGACTGTATCAGCAGTGTTATTGTTGCAACAGCAGACATATATGAGTAATCTTGTCTTGCCATCGATGCAAACATGAGTGATCAACTTGTACCTGATCAGTTTATGTCCAGAATCTATATGCCAGAGGCTGTTTGGGGTTGGTACATAATATTTCCTACGGTGGATTGTCATCCGCCAACGCAAGGCAGTGCCAACAGGGTCCACTCGATGCAGGCATTCAGCTACCCTCCATCGTTGAACACGCAAGTCACGGCTTCTCAGTGCACCAATGAAACGCCTCCTTCAAATGTTGGGGGTAAGGAGACCTTCTGTGCTATTTCCTGTTATGGATGCATAAAATGCGTCCAATTCGTCGTCGGTTATATCTGAGTAACCTTCAAATGTATCACTCAAACCAAATTCATTTCGTCTGCGTTGAATTGTAGAAATGCTCACTTGCAGCATATCAGCAATGTTCTGCCATGAGAAAAAGAGGGATCGCAAATGTTCCAGCTGATCTTTTGAAATTTCAAAACGCCTTCGTCCAGGTCCAAGTTGTGTCGACGTAGCAGCTGCAGCAAATTGATAGGTATAAAGGCTACTGTAAACCGAGTTTTCCCTTAGTTCTATCTGGGCTGATAGCGCATTGCTCAAATAAGCTACAGACTGGAATAAATTCTGCAGTGGTACTTGCATAAATTAATATTAGAAGGTATTCCCGTTGTTGGATTCGGTCCCTCTCTCGCCAAGTCGTCCAAAAGCAAAGACAAAGTTCCAGCAGCATCAATCAATCGAAAATTAACTTCATATAGATCCTCTGTAAATTCTTCAATCTGGGGAGACAGAAAAAGTCGAACAACTGATTTCAGGTTCTGCAAAAAGTGGTAGAACCCCCCTTGATTTCTTTCTCGGATCACAACACGAGCTCGGCGACGAATACCACTCCGGTTGGGAGCCGCCATATTGATTTAAGAAAGCGTGCGCAAAGGACTGTGGGATCGGCCGAAATTAATTCGAGCAAACACATATAATTAATTCGAGCAAACACATATAATTAATTCGAGCAAACACATATAATTAATTCGAGCGAACACACATAATTACGTCGACCGAACACAAAATTAATTCAAGACACTTGTAGAAATTAATTCTAGCACACATTAAATTAATTGCAGCACGTGAAAACATTTTGAACCCAAAATTAATTGAAGGAATTGATATATTAAATGTAGACTACATAAAATTAATTCCGGCGCATAAAAAACGTATAAATAATTTGAAATGTTAGCAAAATTAATTATAGACTACATAAAATTAATTACAGCAAAGATAAGCAGAAATAATTAATTGGAACACATAAAATTAATTCGGCATGACTACACAAAATTAATTAAAGCATATAAATATTATTCAAAGAAACATACAATTAATTCGAGGTGCTAGTAAATTAATTCCAGTCTACATAAAATTAATTCTAACATACTAAAATTAATAAAACATAATTATGACCAGAACGGGCCCCCATAGAACGGTGCTCAGCATGCAAAGAATAATATTTTGGACATGTGAATTGCGGAGATCGTTATCGTAGCACGACCGTTATCTCAGACTGAAAAGAAAATTGATGCGGAGCTGAAATCTGCGAGCATTCCTCTAAAAACCTGTTTTGAGGGACTGTGCTGAGGCAGTTGAGGAATAAAATCCATACTGAGCTTGCTCAAAGCACGGCGTAGAAGGGAAGCACTGGCATGACATGGAGATAGATAGTACACCTAGTACCTCCTAGCTCAGAGCGTGGAGGTAAGCTCCAAGTGCCTTGAAGTGACTGTTGCACGCCATGGAAGTAGCAGAGACTACCTCCATGGTCTGCTGAAGTTAATTCCTTTAATTTAGACCCACTCTGTTTTGATATTTATATGCCCACAGACTCGGAGCAAGTCTACCCGCAGTGGCACTGGACAACGTGTCCCGACGTCGTTGCGTCACTTTGATATTGGACTGGAACAATTGCAGCCACGATTACATAATAAAACGTCACAATCGCTTGCCAGAGCTTTGTTACACTATTCATGTCGAAAATCAGCTTCAGATACATACGCGTTGACATATATCTGTGAAAAGCAGAGTAAAACTTTGTAAATTTTTAAAAGTTTCATTTACTCTACTGTAATGTTAATTGAACAGGTGCTAACGAACTTTGCTGCGATATCCAATCTGATCGAAATAAGATGTAGAGTACGGCGCGGCGACGTCTTCTTATGCGTACGCGGTATTCTCTTCAAGTTTCTGTCGAGAGGCGACAGCAGGAGAATAACGCGTACGTAGACGCCGTACTCTACATTTGAATTTAATCGGATTGCTGCGATATCCTAAGTCCTTAGTAGGTACCTATCTCGAGATAGGCATTTGTTGTGAAAACCAAAGGTCCTCAGACAACCAAAGTGTTTCACAAAAAATATGATACTATATTTATTTTGACACCCAACCAATATCGGTCATACCCATCACACTCTCAAGAATTCAAAATTTGGAATTTTCAAAAAATTCTTTCATAAAATTCATACAAGGCAGACAGTATGCTCGGTAAACCGGGATATTTTGTTTTTCAGTGATTTACCTATCCGACGCTTCTTACTTATATCATTAAATTTTGACCAAAATCTCTCAGCCATTTCACAAATGATAGTGTTTGGTACCGAGCTTTATTTATCTGTGTGCAAAAGATAAACGTCAATTTTCAGGAGTACAATGAACCGCCACGAAGTTAGGATGACCTTTACACCCAACCAAAAGCTGTACAAATTAAGCTTATGAAGCAAACAGTCCATATTTTATTTGGCGACCTCGATATGGTCCTCCATGTTTCTCACTAAAATCAAACTAAGAAGATGGCATGGCATATACTGCCTGCTCAAATCGATCAATAAAACAGTTTTCCATCTCTAGGCCTACACATCTAATTTTATCAGATTGATTCGATCCTCGTTCATTTCGTCTTCTTGAGAAACCATGTGCAAGTAGTGGTCACAGGATAGTGTGTGTTCCAGTAATTTGCGAAAATCTCACCACTGCGATCACAAATCTATGAAAATCTGGCACGAACACATTTCTCTCCTTTTCGAAACTAAGCTTCAAGTTACTATCGGAAGAGGCGTACGTTGACCCCAGAAGTCATTTGACATTGTCTATCTCGAACACACTACATCAAACACAGACCGGCCTAACACATTATTTTTTTATTTCGGTTTTTTAATCTTCGTGATGTGTCTGCATGTCCTCTCTACCGGTGTCCACTCCACGTATGGACAGTATGTTGGGTGACCTTAGTTAAAACAGACGACCTTATATTCTCCAGATTCTCACATTTCTCCCCAGATTCCATAAAAGGAAAACGAGTAATAGTCACTGGAGCCAGTACTGGTATTGGAGAGGAGCTGGCATACAGCTATGCAAAACTCGGTGCAAGGCTGTTAATTACAGCTAGGAGAGAAAATATCCTGCAGCAAGTAAGATGAAACAATATTACACCATGGCATAGTATCACAATTATAGACTGACCCCAGTCGCCTGGCTTTTCCCTGCAGCTGAGTTACTGGCTCGCCAAGCATTCACCCCACGATCTACGCAACAGCATACCATTAGCGCGACGGTCTGCTGATGTTCGGTCCTTAAATTTATATGTTTTGATATTTATATGCCCACAGACTTGTTGGAGCAAGTCTATAGCACAATATAAATCGTTTGAATTGAATAACATCACATACACTTTATTACCGTTGGAAAGAGTTTGTTATGCTTGTCTTCCACTACTTTTGTGTGTGTTTATCATAACCTCCAGTTTTGATGAGATATACTACAAAGATGATTTGATAATTACAGAAAACAAGTCGCGTAGAAGATATGCTTTTTGGTAAAATAATCATTTATTTCTTTTACAACTTTGTAGTTGGCATAGTTGCATTCAAATATGTTTGCTCTTATCCGCATACGCCATGATGACTGCGAATTATGACAATTTTCTTTTATTCCAATTTTTTTTCTGTTTCATCCCGTGATATGCCTTGACCAACCAACAATTGCCAAACACTATCTTGCAGACACACGGTCTTGTTGTTTACTTTGTCTTTCACAGGTTGTACAGAAGTGTATGGAACTCGGTGCACAGGAAGCACACTACATTCCATTGGATATGGGAAACATGTCCCATACCAAGATATTGATCGAAGAGGCAGAACAGCGATTTCATGGATTAGATATTTTAATTCTTAATCACATCGCAGGGAATAAGCTAGAACTATGGAATGGCCAATTTGACCGTCTTAATGGAATGTTTGACGTCAATTTCAAAGCCTACGTCCATCTGGCCACATATGCACTACCAATGTTAAAGAGGAGCAACGGCAGCATTACTGTAATGTCCAGTTTTGCCGGTAAGGACTCCACCTTCACACCGTTTGTTACTACATTTTCCAAACACGAACCTTAATAATAAAAGAAAGTAAAACTAAATTGCTAAGCGAAAAAGCGGTTGTAGGTGATTGAATTTGATACAGGGCTGCTATCAAATCTATTTCTGATGGAACGTGTGTAAAATATTTAGTAGAAGTTTCCATAAGTAGTATCTGATAACTTTAAATTATTTGTCTTACCTATCATCATCGATTAAACCCGTGCGGTCGATTTGCTATCATGGTGCCGGGATTTCAAACCATAGGACGATTTTCGTCAGTCTTTCGCGTTATAACGTTTTCTCTTTTCTCGAACTATTTTATCTTGTAGGTAAATGTGGACAACCTTACACGGCATCTTACAGCGCTTCCAAATTTGCCCTTGGTGGCTTCTTTGAAGCTCTCCGTCAAGAATTCACAATGCAAGAAATCAATGTCTCCATAACGATATGCATTATCGGGAGCATAAAAACCGAAAATGCGATAAAGTTTTCAAAAGAGGTGATGAACACAGATATATTTGCAACAAGTGCATCAGACACAGCGGAAGCGGTGATGCGGGGAACATATCATAGACAATTAGAAGTGTATTATCCATGGGGGATGACACGCCCGACTGCAATTTTGAAAGAACTTTTTCCAAAATTCATTTTCTGGATTTGCAGACTTGTGTTCACCACAAGTGGAGATTCGTAGCGCTGTCGAATATAAATTTACCTCATTATATCTCTGGCTTTATCTGTGACCTATGTGATATATTGTTGTCGTCGTTGATTTATGTGATGAGAAATCTGGCGAGTTATGCACATGATGTCTAATTTGTCCGTATTGACAAGCAATTTTAGAAGTACGATGACAGTGCTGTAGTCCCAAAACACGTCGATTAGTTTGATGAGGTTATGACGTCACCTTAACCGCAAACGTTCTTCCCTATGGATGCAATAAACGACTGCAGTTTCCAGATTTTGTCGAAAATGCTGGATTAAATATGTATATTTTCATTTCATTTTTAAATAAAGTGAATAAATCAATTTTGTACTTATTCTTTATCAATGAAACCTTCACAATAACAAAGTCAAACGTTTAGCTGAGTCGTTGCACAGATGAATTAATGAATTGGTGAATGAAACCCGCATGGCAAGATAAGCAAAAGATATTCTGAAATTCATGTTTTTGAATGCCAATCGTATTCTGAACTTTTAGAGACATTTTGCAGACATTACTTCGGACCCATCTTCTCTTAGTCGGTTTGTTCACTCGATCTGGTTTGCTCAGGGAGGCTGTATCCATAGATTTGTGATAATAGGACCTGGGTAATTATTGCTAAATTATTAAGTGTATTCTGTATTCTTGAGTTTCTTAAGAAACGTTTCTGCCAAATTGTACAAATCCGATTGCCGAAATCTGAATGGTGAAATCTTTCGGCAGTATGGATCCATCCATGTGCCATGGATACGGATCGGCGTTTGTAGTTATGACTCACCAACAACGCTTTACTACTGTACTGCGCAAACTAATGTGCAGTAATGGCCAATAATGGCCAATTAATCTGAACAAACGCGTTTAATTAAACAGACACGATCTCACATAACACGTTAACACCCACCAAAGTAGTTTCCCCATAACATGTTGTTGTCAGATATGCAGTCATCGTCCCTATATCTCCTGTTCTTCTTTTGATTTACTTAAATTGTTCTGGCTAGACGTATTGATCAGTTAACCGATCAGATTAAATCAGACAACGTTTATAACTCAGCTACGAGAAGTGAGTTTTATTGCCCATTACTCACGCTACTGTGAGGTTTAAAAATTATAGTAGATCATGTGGAATGAACTTACAGCGTATAAAAATCATCACAGAGTGAGTTTTTTTTGACACAACAATGTTTTATTGCAATCAAAATGAATTCACACAACCAGTAGCAAAACATTTGATTTTTATTCCAAACCGAGAATATGTTACCTTATAGACGTGTCTAAGACTTTAAATGTTCGTAACGTATTTCCTTAACATATCACCTTCTCCACTCCATTCATGCAAATCTGTACGTCGTAAAATAAAGTACATACAGTACAAATAAATAAAATACAGTCATTTTAAAATAAATCTGAGGGGAAGGACTTTGTTTTCTTTTAAATCAAACTAAAAGATTTCGTTTCTTGGAAGTAACTGAAAGGTGAAGTTTGTTGTAAATGAAACTGAAAGTCGTAGATGAAACTCTACGTTAGAGGTTCATGTGAATTAGAATGAAGCATTGTAAAAATTGATGTCTAGATTTTGCTAAATTAAGAGCAAATCGAATCAAAAGAGGAAGAGTTTGTGTTCCAAAATTAAATTTTTGACTGATTTAATTGTTATGATACACAAATGGGTTTAAAATCATTAATTCACAGTCCAGCTGGCATCGTTATAAAAATATAATAACACTAAAATTATATGTTTTGTATGTATGTAATCGAATCAGTTAGACAAATGACGAAATGACAATTCAAAATCCAAATGACGAAAATCTATCGCTAGATATAGATACAGATAAGATCTCCAGCACACTAGAAAAAATAAGGTCATATTTGGCATTAAGGTAGTACGCAACAAAAGATGAAACACTTGAAACCCCTCTCAAATTTTCCACATCGAAACGATAAGCCATTCTCTTAATAAAGCAATAATAAAAATCAGGGGTCATTCAAGCTGTGATAAAATTCGACTTCTGTATACCACTTGGCGATGAATCTACCAAGGGGAAATGTAAAACATTTGTAACTATCTTATGGTTTACAATTAATCTTGAGTAAGCTTACAGTGTTGGGAAATAAATTGTTGATTTTTCCTGAATAATGTCAGTAAAGTGTAACGTTTATTCCTTGTCGGCCTTCCATTCTGATAATATAGCTATAACAAATCTTGATTACGCAGTTTTCTTTATTTTGAATGTCCTTTTTCACTGCACAAAAGGCTTTTCATTATGTTATGCAGAGATGTGTTCTTTGAATGTGTGAAAGTGTATTGAATTCTGGTTTATCTGTCATGACATTATGGAAACTATTTTTTCTGAATACTGTCTTCCCGTTGTTAACTCCGTCTTTTCGACCTTACTCCACCGAGGAACTGTAAACATGACTGGCAGTTCCAAAGAGACTATCCGCACTGCTGCCAGGGTATGCTGGCGTCAGCTCTAAGTTTGTAGTGTTTGCTGAAACGATAAATGTTGATGATTATGTACAAGATTCGCGTATACCCTAAACAAATTGAAAAGAACGAATACAAGAAAACTGATTGATTTGGCTTCTCATGTCTCTCATGTACGTATGCTAAATTCAGTAAAATCATATTTCAATGACGTCTCTGTGTTCAGGGAAACTGTCACAACCTCATAAGTTTCTTTCAATTCGTTATGATTATGTTCTCAATCGCGATAACTTTACATGCATGTTAACCTTAGAAATCTTCAAGATAAGTCCTACCTTGATCTGTTGAAGTAAGATCAGCCGTACTCTGGTTACTCGGTGTTGAATTCTGAATCTCCAATTCGACGTGGCTAAAGCTTTTCTTGGTACCTTTAGATCGCATCCTGTTTCAATAAAATTTAACGGTTTCTCTAAATCATGGACTCAGTGTCATGTTGTTCCTTAATAATCAAGCATCTAACTATTGTTCTACGGAAATTCTAGGAGATTTTATTTTCACAGTCTATGTTGACGCTGTTTACTGGTGAACATCAATTTTCGGTTACGATGACAACCAAGATGCACAATGCTAAGTTTTAGATGCTAAATATGACGTCTTTGCATTAAATTTGTTTCTAACGTATGCGTTATGCAATGCTTCGCACTGTAGTGCAATTCAATATGTTGTAATTACAGGCTAGGGTTTTTCATTCGACTGTAAGAACCAACTGGTCTTTACTGACACATCATAAAAAGACACTTGAATATTTTATAGTTGGATATCATACACTGTTAGATATCATATACTGTTGGATATCATACACTGTTGGATATCATATACTGTTGGATATCATATAGTGTTGGATATCATATACTGTTGGATATCATATACTGTTGGATATCATACACTGTTGGATATCATACACTGTTGGATATCATACACTGTTGGATATCATATACTGTTGGATATCATATAGTGTTGGATATCATATACTGTTGGATATCATATACTGTTGGATATCATATACTGTTGGATATCATACACTGTTGGATATCATATACTGTTGGATATCATATAGTGTTGGATATCATATACTGTTGGATATCATACACTGTTGGATATCATACACTGTTGGATATCATACAGGCGTAGTTTTATGACTCACCATTCAAGTACAGATAAATAACAATAAAATCCCTATTAGTAGAATGATAATCAACACAATGATGAGTATTATACGGGTTGAACTTGGCTGACTAGTAGATTCGTGATGTCCTGTCAATAGAAATTAGTGAGAATCTGATAACTTTAAATATTTTAACGAAACCATCGAGCACGGAATTCTTGTGAAGTCTGCGATCCATCGAAGTGAAAAAACGAATAACAATTGGTCATTTGTCCTTCAAAAATGCCGATTAAATCGACTGTAAATATCATATTTTTTAAATAAGTGGTGAAATTTGACGTAATTGCGTATTAACCAATCCTTAATATTTCATTCACCTTTATTATTATGGCTTGAAAGTTTTCTATTTATCCGTATATTGTTTCGTTCAGCCTGTCAATGCTCTATAGCAAGTAGTACTTTTGGAGATTCATAGCCCGCTATAAGGTAAAAGTGTTGAACTCTATCGAGTATTTACATAGAGATGGATAAAAAGGTATATTATATATACTTCCAAGATGCAAAAATTGTTAGTGGTTCCTGCAACAAATAAGGATTTTTATCGAAAAGGCTTTACTGTAAATAGTGCCAATCAGTGGAATAATGTTGATTTAAATATAAGATCTAGTAACTCATTAAGCAGTTTTAAAACTGCCTACCTGAAAGCTTATTGGGTATAATTTTTTGTGTTGTAAGTTTAGTTTTCTTGTTAAATTTGTTTTTGTTATCTAGTGTGATTGTGCATTTTTTTCCTCCTGTGTGCAGGTGGTGACTCCTGGCCACTTTTTTCTGTGCATTGTATTGTTCTAGCTTTGTTTGTCATGTTTCATGTTGTTCTGCTTCGTATCAGTTTGTATGTTCATTTGAGGGCCCTGGGGAAGATAAGCATCTTTACTGAAGCTTACCAGGCTACCTCGTTAAACAAGGTTTAATAAAAATAAAATATTACCGGTGAATGACACTGATGTATCTGCACTGAAGTAATACTCATAGTCCTGAAAATAAAGTTGAATAAATATCAAATCATATCAAAAGTCTGTAGGTCAATGCATTCTGGGAATATTTCACTGAAATGCCTATATACGCAGGTAGTCGGTTGAAAGTAACGTTTAACTATGCAAAAATTATATTTTGTTTTTGTTTGCTCGACAAAATACAAATGTGTAAATATATGTTTTCTAAACCACTTGAAGTTGACATTCAGTATTCACTTTCAGGATAAACAGATAGACCTAAGGTTTATAAACTCACCCCGGTAATATTACTTCCAAGTCCATAAAAGATATGATACTTCTTTCCGGGTAACAGGGGAACGTTGTTAAAGCCTCCATATACACGACCATCGCCCACAACAAAGCTGCTTGGCAAATCTTTCAATAGCAGAGACGCCGTGATATAGTACGTTAAACCACTGGTACGGTATCTGCCAAGTCTTTCAAAGTCTATTTTTCGAAGTTTCTCTTCGGCGGAGTTCTCTCCATAGGCCACTATTATGATGTAATCTCTGAAATATTCAATATTTCCATTTTCATCAGACACAATTACATTATTGTAATCGTGGGCACATTCAATCTTATTGTGCTGGATGGGATATTTTACAATAAAAATGTGAAAAGTTCAAAACTGCGATACATCGAATATGTAAATGAACCATTATTATTAGGACAAGGCTAAAATCAAGGTGATCCGAATACATCTCCTCGGCGGCAACTGCCAGCGAGTATTAGAATGCACAAAAGTACATGAACAAATTAAAAGGACAAAAACAAGCATCCAATCAAATTTAAATTACTTGTTTACTGAATGTTTAATGGCAATTACTCACATAAGATGGATACGGTCATCAATCAACCAAGGCTGTAATATGTGTGTTCAATTGCCATTTTAAGATTACAGAAATTTTTGCTCGCTGGGTTAATTAATATTCTTTTTATTAACACCGCTGATTTCGGTTGTCATTGTTCTTGGGAAAAAATCACTGGGAATGGTGTCACCTGAGCCTACTTCATACCCTTGTCATAATTTCAATCATTTAAAATAGTCTATAACCTGCAGTTGAAAAATACGATTACTCGATCAAACGTGCTCGTTGAAGTATTGTAAAGCTTCAGCTTTTCATTATTCGTTTTCGTTGCAGCACAGCTTAGTTTTATTTATATCCACTATACTCACATGAGTGTTGTTTCTTTTGAAATCCTTGTATCATATGAGAGTCCTGGCAATTTGACTGTTGTTCTTGTGTCAGAATGTTCAACATTATGTTTCACCATGTCAGCTAACGGTAACTGTTTCAGTATATCATCTGCAAGATAAGGAAGCAGTCATTACGATGAAAATATATCAAAGTGATACCAAGTGTCTGAACAGAGCAATATTCTTTGTGGATGTCACATATTAAATACGGTGAGGTGTTGTAATTACAGGCAATTGTATGGAGAAAGAACGACAAATGAGAACGTAATTTGGAAAACAGAAACATATTTGAGATGAAAATTAGCATGAAATGATGCGACAACGACGCAAGACTTCTATGACCAAAGTAGACTATATCAATTGTCAGTTTACGTAAAGTAATTCCTTCACGTCATAACTTCCTAGAGGCTTTTCGGATCTAATGAATCCCGAATTCGTAAAAAAACATTGAAATCCTAGATTATATGCTAGGCCAAGCTACAATCAAACACTGAAATAGAAGGTATTTTTACTGTAATAAAATGCGACCGTAGATAAGCTACTGCAAGCATGATTTTGTTCAAGCATATTACAGATGCAACAAGACTCAGGTATTTATAGTAAGAAACCAATCTATTTTGTAATCTAATCATCCATGCGAAACGGAGGCAAAATGTTCAATAATAATCTCTAACATTCAAGTGTAAAAGTCTAAGTGTGGAGGGTTGTCAATCCAAACTTTTCTCTGATTTCATCCACTGGATAAATATAATCCTCTATTGAATTGAGTACAGTGATACATACCTGCAAATAAAGTTCTAGCTTTGACTGTTCTGGGTTTGCCGAATCCCTTTGAAGTACTGGCATTCACTTGGATTCCATAAGTTGTTCCAGGCATTAGATCATCAAGTGTGTATGTAACGCGATTTCCTTCCAGTAAGACAGAGCGTGCTCGGAATAATTCATGTCTGAAAATCGATTCCATCGGATAATACATCACCTGGAAAAATGTTCACATTTGCATTCATTAAAAACGTTTTCTAAACAGACAAAAACACCGCCATACAAGCTGTGTTTTTAAATCTACATGAAAAATATCAAAGAAAAAGTAAATAGCACTTTCTTTTTTAAGACGTCAACTTCCCTAAATTATTATTAGCGGTATGATATGGCACTTCAGAAGCTTTTGTCTAGTAAAGGAAATTAAAAATTTGATACCAAGATTGTTATGAAATTATAAATTTGATAGCAAAATAAATCTCAAATACGTTAAGACATTTCTTTTCAGATAAGCGCAACTGTGACTCTTTTTTCCAATGTATGACTATATCGAAAGATACTATTGAAAGAACTTAATGTCGATACATAACAAGGTACACAAAATCATTTTGGTCTACGATAATGTTTTTGAACTAATCGACATAACTTGTCTAGATTGAGGTAGAATGCGCCTAGGAGAAAGATATTCCGAGTGTAAAACTTTAACAAACCCTCGCTAGTCTATCTATCACTCTTTGGATTTCGTTTTAAAGATTATGGAGTATTATGTTCCAGTTTTGTCATGACCAATAAATTTTGTGACGTCATCCCCTAGATTACTACTGATAATGTATCCGATTACCTAGCACAGTAGCCCCAGAACTTTTTACTTTAAAATATACGAGGCGAAGCCGAGTACATTATGTCGTGCAAAGTTTGCTTTCGTCCATTATGTCCCGGAAGGGAGTAAATTATTGCTTAAATAAAAGCTTCCTGTTTTTTTGAAAATCGAAAAATTTAGTTTTCCCAAAGAGTTTTCATAGGGATGGCGAACATTTTGAATTTCAGGGGTCGATAAATGTTGGGTCAGTACTAAATTTTGCACGGTGACGCCTGATTGTTATTCTGGATTTCGCCAGAGAATAGTTGAAATTTTTTTTACGGAAAGTTTGAGTAAAAGTTTGTGTTTTTCAATTCGAGGCGCGTTCTGCCTCAAAAGATAACACTCACCCAATATTGCTGAATATCACCACTGTAGACTACAGGTTCAGTCCAAAAGACGCTGATTTTATTTTCATGGACTTCTGAAACCCCAATAGTACCAGGTAACCCAGGAACTATATTCTAGAAATATAAAGTATATCGTATTAGGTTACGTTCAGAAGCAATGGGGAGAGGTGAGAGAAATTGAGAGGACTTGCTTTTATGGGGGTGGGAGTTTTATGTCCTTGAAAATAATCGAGATGTTGGAGGGGTATATAAATACGTTGATTCCTTTCAAACAAGGACACAACGTGTTTTTAGGTACTTTTCATACATCAGTGCTCACAGCTAACCAAATTATGGAATTATCTCCCCATTTCAAAACTTTCATTGAAAAACCCAACAGTACTATGAAATACGGTGATCCCTAAGAATCACCAACTATTAATGGTGATGGTTTATGACAATTTGGTAATTGTGGTAGAAGAAACATGAACAGGTAGACATACTTAAGTAATTAAACTAATGCATGAGACATGTTTTCAGTTTTGTCTTCCTGTGTCGAAATTTAACGTCGATATGCCCGCAAGTGAATTTCAGTGTAGTCTTTACTTCTGTTGTTGATATCACAATGCACTTGACATACATATATTCATACATGATATACACATAAATATAAGTTGATGACTAGGAAGATTTGACAAATGTAACATCTCAGAAATATAATGTTGCTGTTATGCATAAACACAGTGGAGGGACTGTGGTATAAATTACATATATAAAAAAGTGGAGATATCAACTCAGAAACATGGCTAGGCTAATAAGGCATTATTCTCAAATATCTTCTGTATCTACAAAGTCTTACAATTGCTGATCTATAGTATATCGATAAATATACAAATATGATATCATTGACAAATAACATTGGAAATGTTTTGATCTATATAAAGAAGTAAAACTAGAAGTTAGTCGATACACAGAACAAAAATACTGGCAATGTTATAAATATTACAGTTACTGCTCTGTTAATGAGTCAGAACTGGGAGGAGGGATGGAATTGTGGGGTGGAGGGTGGGCGGGGTTAAGGTTTTGCGTCAACAAACCAACCAACAAACCAACCATTATTTGTGAATCAGTCATGACTATTCCGAGTTTCATTATGCTATGAATCGTAAATTAGAAGAAAAAATTTTAAAGAAAAAAATTTTTATCTTTCTTTTGATCAGAAGTCTGTACACTCATTACATCAGTGAACTCGCCAAGCCCGGCACCAGTCGATGCTTGCACCTGTAACAGAAGGTGAAAACCAAACTGAGCACTGGACCGTTGCTTGCTATGGTATGCATTTTCACAAATATTTCAAACTCTATGTAAGACTTAATTGCCCTGTAATTGTATTCTGTATATAGAGGAATTTGAAAACTTATAGAGGACGAATCTCTCACAGAAATAAAATTACAGACGTTTGTACAGTTGTTTACGTTGTGACTTTCAAATATCACGAACATTTAAGCCAACACACTGACCTGGACTTTGTAATGCGCTTTGTGTGTGAGGTTGAATACCGTAGCTGTGTTGATATCCCCTAGGTTGGCGGTAATTATTAAGGTGTGATTTTGGCTCGGCTTTGCTATTTCCCAATATCGTATTTTGTATTCATTGATGAGACCGTTGCATGGTTCGGGAACCAACCATTGGATCGTCATAGAATCGGCACCTGCACGCACAGTCACGTTCCTTGGTATTGATGGCACTGTAATGTAACGTAAAATGTCACTATTACTTCAACTACTGATTATTTTCTGAGAGATAAAACACTTAGAGACACAAGAGTGTCAGAACAAAGGAATAATGCGTTTTTTATTCGAACTAATCGATCAAAACAGACAATAATCCTTGCCTTCAAGTTGTATTAATGGTAAAGTTATGATTTTATCATTAAGGAGCTGAGACTGCACTGTAACATTTCTAGTCTGCTGAAAGAAGTTGAGTTGAAGTTTCAAACCTTACATAAACGTTGACATTACGTTAGAATTTCAACTCACCATCTTCAGCAGTCCACGCCATATATTCCTGACTCCATGGACTCTGTTGGTCCTTGTTACGAAATGAGACCAAAAGTTGATACTTGGTGTATGCAAACAGTCCACTCAAAGCAAGTACACGTACAGAAGTATTGCGCATAACAATTTCGACGTAATCATCCTGTGTATTTGCTTCCCTGTATTTCACGAGGAGACTATCGATATATCCCTGTACTCCATTGTATATGCATTTGACTTGTGAAGATACAGGCACCTGGAAGAAAGTAATTATAGAGTTACCATATCACGTAAAATACCAATCTTCTGTTACCTTAAGTTAGTATGCACCTCTAAAATGAAAGACTTAAAGTTTTCAAGTGCTCAAACAATCCTTAAGGAATATTTCAACCATTTTCTTTCAAATATCAAAAATATAAATTGGGGGGGGGGATCAACGAGCAATTTGGTACTAGAGAAACGTAAACAAACAACCCAACATTTACCGTTATTTAAAATTCAAAATGGCAGCCACCCCTGTGTTAAGTCTACGGGGAAAAATAAAGTTTTCAATTCATGGAAAACTCAGAAGTGAAAAGTTTTCTTACACCAAGACCTTAAAATGAGCCACCACAAGTGTAGGTCAGAAAAGAATTGGAAAAGTTTACATCTTTCCTCGAGGGGCATTCTACCTTACACCGGACGCACGAGTAACCGGCACTCTAATTAGGTAATTACCAAGAAACTTAGCTAAGCAGTTTGCTACTTGACTAGGCGTATACCTAAACAAGAGTCTGTTTTATTGTCTGAAGATTGATAAGGAATCCACCAGACTCAGCAGGCAGCTGCTTCACTGAGTTAACTGATATATGTACTGGAACACACCATTTCTTCTGGCAACCAGTTCATTGGAGAGTTTTAAGTTGTAAAAACATTCCGTAAATTTCACAAGTAATGTAGGTGTCACACAATAATCTACTATGTAAGCCTACGTGCAGTTTGTTCAAACGATTCGTTTTACGTAAAGGATTCTATCATATCTCATATCTTTCGATATGCCCCGTTGGTGGTGCTTGATAAGTTTAAATTTATACTTTATGTATGGAACTACAACAAAGAGAATAGAATCTGTAAAATTGGAAGACTTTACAACTTCGACTGTTAATTGATATACCTTTGTCATACCAGTGAATTTTGTGACGTCAAACCTCAGATTATTACTGATAATGTATCCGATTACCCGACATCATGGCTTCAGATGTTTTCTACGTCTACAAATTCACTTGCATTGCCAAAACTATAAAATAATAGCGATAAATTATACACCCTCCCGGCCCATAATAGACTCAAGCAAAGTTTGCTCTCGCCATTACGGGCCGGATGGGGATACATTATTGCTTAAATATTGTTCATGTGAAATTTTATTAAAGTGTCACTACAGAACAATGCTAGTAATTTTCAGTTACGCGTGACAAAACTGTAATCTCTTTTCATCAGTATCTGCATTGTGTACCTGAGACGGGATTTAGGATTTGGGATTTGACTGAATTCGCAGAATTCGTAGTTCGTTGTACTTTGTTGTCCACTTAAACTCTGCTTATAATTCTAAATGTAAGCAAATAACGTCAAACTTAGCAACGTAAATGAAAGAACATAATATTTTTACCTCGATTTTTATGTTAATAATCTCTGGAGTTGTTGACTCTGTACTTATAATACTTGGACCTTGGTCGGGTACTGAAACAAGAATTAAAAGTGTTAATCTGATGTGGTCACTACCGTGTTGTAAATATAAGGTGAACTACGCATGCGTCCGAAAATGTTAGAAAGTTTTCTTGTACCCTCTATGTTACAGACAGGTACACTGACAGTGGAACCAAATCAACAATCGAAACAACAAGCATGAGCGGAGATCACATGACCACTCCACAAAGTTCAAGGCGAGTTATTAAAGGCCCTTGTCTTGTATTAGAAGTTATGTGTATGTATTACACAAATACACACGATAGTCGTTGGATTTCCTTTATACATATCTTATGTCAAGTTTTGTGTAAATAGTTGGCAACTACGTACATTGTTTCCTGTAGCCGTTGCGGCAAGTATCCAAATAATTAAATAAATGAAACAGCAGTATCGATATCATGTGGTCGTAAAGAATTGCATGGCAATTCAAAGTTAACTGCAGACATGAAGCTACAGAACCATACTCAAGGATGGAAGACTACACTGATGCATAATTGAAGCTGAGTATTTCAGGGACCGGTAAAGTTTTGTGTACATACAGTAAAAATGAAAGTAATCTAGGAACATTCATGTTAATGCAAGTGCGCGAGAAACAGCGATAAGGTTGACTTATCAAAACTCGAGGAGAACATCATCTTCGACCGAAAACTTAAGATTATACCCGATATTTAAAATTATGCAAATAGCCTAAACGTACGTTCAGAACGTTTTCGCTCTATTTAACAAAAAAGCAACATTTTTTTTCTCTGATTCTCGCAGAAACCTCCGCTGGTTGTATATCTGTCTACTTGTAAAGTGAGCACATAGTGCAATTTTTGAACCCTATAATTTCAACTCACCATCGCAGAGAGTCGTTACTGTCCTATATGATTCCTTGCTACATTCTCCTCTAGGTCCCGGTCTCTTCAAGGTCACCGTGACGTCATAGCGAGTTGACCAATCAAGACCAGTGATGACCGAACTGTATGTACTTGTTGATGAATCTGCGACATCGATATTTTCATGTAATATCCAATGAACATCTGTGGATAGTTTGTAGTACACTATGTATGCCTGTATTGGTCCATCACCAAGATCATTGGTTGCTGACCATCTTTGCCATCTCACTGTTGCTGTGCTTGCATCTACGCTGACATTTGGTAGGTTGCTCGGTGAAAATCTTGGTAGATCTGAAATAAAATGCATCGAGATATACATACAGATCAAAAAGTGTAATGAAAAAGTCTGAGTAATTAAGATAGATGTTTATGGTGTAATAAGGAGGGATTCGTATTGGTTCACAATATCGGTCAACACCGTTTCTGCTTGCTATCCTCTTCACCATATCACCATTGCTCTCCACGTCCATGTCATAACTCCTTGAACGCATTAGTCGATGAAAATACTGGTAAGACTTCACATATGGAGTTTATCGCTCGCAAAAAATCATTCAAAATGTTTGGTCGCCATAAGACGATGCCTGCAATCTGCTATTTTCGAGTGAAGATTATGGTTATGGTTATAACTGTGCATGTCCTACATACCGTACAGGTCTACAGCGATGCCTTGTGATGGACCTCCCGCTATAGCCAGGGCATACAAGGTGTGAGAGTAAACAATTATACTGAAGTTGGCGACAAACACGTATTTCTTACTGATGTACCAATCAGTAAGATTGACATGTGAGTGGACAGACAGATCCAGTAAAATGAGATCTTTAGGTTCTATGACAGGATTTGCAGTGGCTTCACATACAATATACGTCTCTTCCCCAGGATTCACTTTAAGACTGTGCAAAGACCGTATTTTCTTCGATCCGTCTACAGAGAAACCAGGACACAAAACAAAAAATTAATGTACGAAAATACAAAAAAAGAATCAACGAGATCTTTCAAGATATCGAAACAATTGCATCACTGAAAACGAATATCTGGAATATCTTAATTGTACATTCCTCATTTTTATATGCTGGTTAATGTTCATACAACAGAAGTGAACACACCTTGTTGACAGCCATCGGTATCCACGTCTATCCATCCCGGTGCACATTGGCCATTACTGCAGACACTGGTGTTTCGATCACACTCAGAGTTACGGCTACAATGACAATTCTGATCACAAAGCTCACCATAATATCCAGCTTCGCAAAAGTCGGGAACTAAAAAAGAATAATTATGACTCATGTAATGTAAACTTCACCAGCCTTAGACACATGGCGGTCTATTTATTTTTCCAAGGTTACGTCGAAGGATAGTAAGAGTAAACCCGCAAAATGTGAACTTTGGTGACAAAATTCAAACAGTTTTAGAATTACTGTTTATCCTGAACACTTCAACAATTCTAGATTTCATTAATGTCTTTATTTCCTCTCAATATTTACAGGACAGTACATGATTGTGGCTGTGATTCCACACAGTGTCTTTCGTCACTGGGCCGCAATGGACATTGATGTGCATGCTTAGCCAATCGGTTATAAGGCATTAAGTCAGCCGACTTTCGCCCACTTTTCAACTTATTGAAGTTGTTCTGCTCACGTTTTAGACTATTCTCCGCGGTTACTTATGTTCCAGTGTTTTTTATATCACTTAAGTTTTATATTCGGAGAGAGTACTAGTTACGTCACAATGCACAAAACTTGACTTAACTTCAAAATTACACTCAGTAGCAACCTTTCATTACATATTTCACTTATTCGGGATTTGTGTCTCCGTAATTATAGATATTTGAAGTAAAACGTCTGCAATGGTCATTCATCCGCAATAAAAGAAGACCATTTACACGGAGTATCATGCACTTTCTTACTTACTATGGCATTTTGAGCCGCTCCATTCCTGTTCACATAAGCCCATATTGCATTTTCCTGTTTCTATGTTGCACCCGACTGCGCAATGACACGTCTTGTTACATATCGGTCCATACTTTCCAATGGCACAGTCTAGATGTACAGATTCGAAGAATATACCGTGATTAAACTTGTAATGAAAATTGGCATATATAAGAATTAAAATATTTATTGCCAGTGATGGTTGTGATTTCAAAATAAAGATATCAACTCGTTTCTCACTTCGAAAATGGCGAAGAAGACGATCTGTTTCAAAAATTTAGAGTGCTTTTTTATTTTGCATACATTATGTTGGAATAACATTGTTGATATGATAAAACACGCACCTTTGATTGACAGGAGGGGATTTTCGGGCATGTAGAAGACATAACTCTGCAATAACACAAAACTAAAGTTAATGCGGTGAAGAACCGAATGCGTCTTGGAAGTCGAAATTGCAGCTGTTTGTAAAATATTTGCTATCTGCTCCGTTTCGGCCTTAATTAATGAAAACACTACTTTAAAATGTTTCACTCAGAGCTCAGTTAGTTTTCCATTGACAATAATGTGAAACATATTCTCAGGAATTTGGAAAATCGCTACATAGATAATGCCTAGATTCACACAGTTGGTACATTACCGTATTATAAGACAATTTTCTTACCCCTGTGATATCACTTCGCAACCCATAGTAGATGTAATATTGTATTCCGAAATCGAGCGGTGAATTGTTGAACCCACCATACTGACCATTATCACCCAGGACAAACGTCGATGGTATTTTTGTCAAAGCAAACGATGCCGCTACATAGTAAGACGCGTTGACTGTACGTGTCTCGTTGTGATACAACATCTTTGCGTTGAATGTTTTCTTCGGTATTGCTGCGTTTTCACCACGATCAACGACCACGATATAGTCACTAAATGAAATGAAAGGCGCATAAGTGTGTAAGGGAGATCATAAGAGATAATTTAGGTTACCTACGTCACGCAACATTGAAGGCATTGTCACAGGTATTGAAGAATTGAAAAAATGAAGCATTTCAAAACGTCAATAGCATTTATGTGATAAGTGTTGTGACCGACAAAACGATCGAGTCACCATGGCTTTGAAGTTTGCTGCATTCCCTTCATTTCGTCACGACCCGATTGCATTTCCAACGATGAATCTATTGACATAGATATCAACAATTTTGTGATATTGTTTTCAGTTATACTCTTACGACTGATAATGTTCATATTTAAATTACAGATGTAAATGGATCTCCGTCTTCTTTACATAGTGCGTGACGTCAACAGGGCGGACATCCTTGGACTTATATCACCAAGACGTTTAACCTTTTCACCACAGTGGTTTGGCCAAAACTAATTGTTATATCAATGATGATTGTGGACCTGTTTACAGGGCAGTGAGTGTGCACAGGTTAAAACCTATCAGTTGGGACTGAGGTTAACCAAAGCGTTGGGTTATGGGTAAGCGTCCGATGATGAAATTTTTTTGGGTAACTGAGCTAGAACTCATAAGGCAAACGTCCGTTTAGAGAATTCTATCAATTCCAAATATTAAAATCGCTGCTACATGATCATCGACAATAAAGTATATGGTTTATAATCTTAGAATATTTCTATTCATACATGAACTTCGTATCTTGAGACAGCGTTGTATCCTTTGCAAGTTGAGGCAGTTTGATGGTTGCTGTGTTCTGGTTCGTTCGGTATAATTCATCATCTCGGCAGTCACTGGCAGTATCGTAGAAAGGTTTACTGTGTTGTAAGATGAAAACAATGACAAAATAGCAATTATTTTCTATTATGGATGCAACATACACTATAGCATATATCTAAATGTTTTGAAGATTCTTTTCATTTGTTTCAAATTCTTTTCAGCGGATATGGCAAGAAGATAATTTAGAAAGAAGTGGCTATGATCTCAAAATGACACGATTTGTAAAAAAGTAATCTGTATTCCGCTTAATTAATTTGAGTCGTAGAAAGAAAAGACAACAGAGAACTCATCCAAAAACATTGCTTTTCTGCATGTAAATCATTGAGAAAAATCTTGCTGAACTTATTACCTGACAACGTTGTTCCACTCACAATGGTTTTCTTGTCTCCAAATCCTTTTGCAGTACTAGCATGACTTTGATTTCATACCGTGTACCAGCGGCTAGATTTTCCAATGTATATACGTGGTTGTTCCATCCAATGTGAATGACATTGACGTGTTTGCTAATGTCTTGAAGACTGACTCAATGGAATGGTATGACACCTGAAAGAAATGAATCATGGCAGACATGTTTGATAACACGGAAAAAGACATAGTATTCAAGAAATATTTCTTTTTTGCACAGTTAATGAGATTAAAAAGTGGTGTAATGTAGATCTGATCATCATGATCTATATGCAATTTCTAATTAATATCTTGGAAGAACATAACTTACTCCGTAATTCTGAATATCACCGGCGAATGTGATCGGCTCTGTCCATGTTATAGTGATACTATTATCGTTGATTTCTTGAACTTCAAGACTGCCAGGCGGGCCGGGCACTTTTTAAGAAAAAAATATAAACCGTGAATGCCCTGTGTGTACAAGACGTCGCACATATTCTACAATTTTAAGATTTCAACAAGCACCATAGGGTATTCAGTAGTAATTAATGATAACAAAGAAATATGAAGAATATGAAAATTATTGTTGTTGATGCTGTTATTATTATTTTCATCATTATCATCATCATCATCATCATAATGAAGCACCATTGGCAATTTTGAATTCCTACCAAAGTTTACCAGCCTAGCGATATGTACTCTATCTACATACACTGATGGAGTATTTTCCCTAGGCTGGCAAACTTTGGTAGGAATTCAAAATTGCCAATAGTGCTTCATTATGATGATGATGATGATAATGATGAAAATAATAATAACAGCATCAACAACAATAATTTTCATATTTTCCATATTTCTTTATTATCATTAATGACTACTGAATACCCTATGCAAGCACATTGCGATGTGACTCTTAGGTCAGTGAAATCCAAACATTTCTGACAGTACTAGGGTCTTCAGGATGCTTTGAAAGAAATTCAATGCAACTGAAGTTTTTTTAATAATTCCCCCCTCTATCGATAAATGTAACATTGACATAATATCGGAAAAAATACTTACGTATGTCTGTTGTTTGGATGACTAAAGCTTGGCTTGGAGGGCCAAGGCCAGCGCTCGTAGATGCCTGAACCTGTCAAGACAATACCGAACAATGCGTTCAGATAAAACATAAGGACATCTACAATGATTCATTGCTACAGTATTTTACAATCGATTTCTTTATATGACGTCTTTACTGCAGTCTTGGCTGTATCGTACTGGTATTTTAAGTCAATTATCTTTTTAAAATAAACAAAATTAGGCCTCTGTGTCTGTCAATATAACGCGCCACATGTTCATTCTATGAATTACCAGGACAAAGTCGCGTGACGCACAAACAGATATTGTTGGTTGCTCTCGAATTTCCTACCACAGGGCACTGCCACTGGCTCTGAAAAGCTGATGTCAAGGGATACTAATTTCTTGAACCGGTGACATCTCCCTTGAAAACTGAAAAGTGAAATATTCAGCCACGTGAGCATGAACAGCTTTCTTTCCACGAGGAAACAAACAAACAAACAAACAAACAATAACGAACTAATATTCTGCATCAGTGCGAGAACTTGAAGTGCTCATAATAATAAAAGATGAAGATTCGCGTGTGGCAAAGGATGTCAATTGGATGTCTTCGCTTATATTGTTTTGTTAAATTGGCACATTTTCCGCAAACGCGGAGAAAGAGTCTGGCCAAGTTTGCAATATATATTTGTTGTTGTGGTGCGAACAAGAATACCAAAGCCCGTTACAGCATGAAAGTGTCATGTAGTAAGATATGCCTTGCCCGGTCATTAGGGTTTCAAGTTCCTTCGTCGTTGGAATGCTAAATATCACTCATTTTGTCAGAGGATAATCGCTCATCGTGGTCCGATCTACCGCCCCTTTAAAGTTGCGTGCTGTGCAGACGACACTCCACTCAAGACCATAAGATCGGGTACTTTCAAGATTAATGTCGCAGGCTATAACAAAATATCCCTGACGTCACTTTTTACAATCCAGTATACTCTTGCCAGCCTTATCAATTTTCTCGTCGCGTGACTTATTCCAGCCATTCGGGACATAGAATGAGAATATGACATTTTTATGAAACAAAATAATTCACCATCACTATGCCATTCACTATGCCAAGCACAACCTGAACTAGCTGAGAGATTATTAAATGCACATGACATTCAGAAACAGTCAATATGACAAGAAATATATTTTTAAAACTTCAGATGAACTCACTATGGGAAAAAATTGATAGCCTTGAGCGAGAAAGTGACGCTTTTTGCGCGATTTTGGTGAGAATTTCGAGTTATTCTCACTACTATCAGTGAGACATTTTGAATTTTCACTGGTGAGCAGTGAGAAGTGCACTCCTCGGTGAGAATCAAGGATGGTAACAAATTCTCTTTTCAACAAGCCTAGTCAGAATGGTAATATTACTGATGAGAATCAACCAGACTCACCGTTCATTGGTGGGAATCGGCTAGACTCTTTAAAAATCGGGAATGATATGTTGAATCTTGTTATGTTATGGCGTTGTTATTCCATTAAAGTTCTTACAGACCAGCTCTATCAAAATTCTACCGTTCGCACGGCGTGACAGCGTGGCGTGAGAGTACTATCGCAATATCGGCAAGTGTTGACATAGCAACTCTCATAATAAACAAACAAAAGGGCCTCCTATGTAAACAATGGTGACACTGTTGTTACCAAAATATTCCCTCATATCTAGGCTTTCAGAAAATGTACAACTAACGGGGGTTCTGAGTTTATTAACCACGACAGAATTGTTAGATTGAAAAGGTTAATTTCTTGTTTTGGAACCTTAAAGTGCGAATTGCATTCAATGGGCTACCGGAGACAGGTATGAAAAGGGTCAACATTTTCCGTACCAAAGAATGTGGATTGCAATGGCCGTCAGCGGGCCGTTGGCGAAAGCTTTACCCTAATAAGGATTGACAATATGTCGTACCTAAGATCCGTGAAATTGAATGACTCTGAGCGGGCAGCTTGCGATAAGTGCCCGATAAACAGCTGACTATCTTCCGTACCTAAAGTGCGGGAATTTCAATTGTCATAAGGGGGCCGAGGCCGACAAGTATGCCGCTGCATTACAACCAACCTCTCGTCAAAAAGACAACAATATACAAATTTTATTCTGCTTCTACACTTGCCGCAGATGGTAATATCTATACCTACCGAACATCAATTAATATTGATTTTCTTTTTTAATCGAAATTTGCCTTTCAATAAGTCAGCAAAAATTAAATGGCGGAAAAACCTATCGATGTATGTGGTCGAGTATCGGGAATTAGGGGACGAATGAGCTCCATAAAGGTTTGGCAATACCAACCCCCTAAATTGCCGAGGACTAGAAAGTCGGGCGGCGGGAATTGGCGACAGATGTATTTGGTAAAGAGCTGATAATTTTCCGGACAGAAAGAGCGTGAATAAGAATGTCAGGTGGCAGGAGTAGGTAACAGAAGTGTCCGCTAATAAAGACTGATAATCTTCGGTACCACAAGCACGGGTAGTTAAAGGTTTGAGCGGCGATTGGACGACAGGTGGACAAATTTCCCGTAAAGTGCGACCATTGGAATTGCATTCAATGGGCTGCCGGGGACAGGTATGCCGGAAAAAAGGTTGAAAGTATCCTGTACAAAAAACACGTGACATTAGGAATTAATGTCAATTGGCAGCAAACCACGGGTGTGCCCGGAAAAGGTCGACATTTTCCGTACGAAAGGATGTGGATTGCAATGGCTGTCAGCGGGCCGTTGGCGAAAGCTTTAGCCGAAAAAGGATTGACTATCTGTCGTACTTAAGATCCGCGAAATTGAATGACTCTGAGCGGGCAGCTTGCGATAAGTGCCCGATAAACAGCTGACTATCTACCGTACCTAAAGTGCGGGAATTTCAATTGTCATAAACGGGCCGAGGCCGACAAGTGCCGCTGCATTACTACAATCCTCCTGTCAAAAAGATAAAAAATGTACAAATTTTATTCTGCGTCCACATTTGCCGCCGATGGTAATATCTATTCCTGCCAAACATCAATAAATACTGATTTTCTTTTTTAAACAAAATTTACCTTTCAATGAATCAGCAAAATTTATATGGCGGAAATGCCTATTGATGTATGGGATTGCTATGGTTATACGGGGATTTTCATATCTTCCCTGAGGCAGTTGACAGTCTTACTGATAGAATCTTAAGAAAGTCTCGTACTGCTCCTGCATGGTCAAACCAAGTCTTGGGAGAACGGATGTATGTTGTCGAGTATCGGGAATTAGGCGATGTATGTGTTCGATAAAAGTTTGGCTATACCCACCCCGAAATTGCCGAGGACTAATAAGTCGGGCGGCGGGAATCGGCGACTGGTGTATCCGATAAAGAGCTGACAATTTTCCAGCCATAAAGAGCGTGAATGAGAATGGCAAGCAGCGGGAGCAGCGTGACAGAAGTGTCCGGTAAAAGACTGACAATCTTCAGTACCGCAAGCACGGGCATTTGAATGTTGGATGGCGGCGATTGGACGACAGGTGTGCTAATTAAGGGGCGACAAATTTCCCGTATTAAAGTGCGACCATTGGAATTGCATTCAATGGGCTGCCAGGGACAGGTATGCCGCAAGCGGGGTTGAAAATTCCCCGTACAAAAAGTGCCTAGATTGGAATCGCTGTCAACGGACAGCAGACCACGGGTGTGCCCGGAAAAGGGTCGACATTTTCCGTAACAAAGAATGTGGATTGGAATGACCTTCAGGAGGCAGTTTGCAAAACTGCCTCCTGAAAAAGGATTGACAATTTGTCGTACCTAAGATCCGTGAAATTGAATGACTCTGAGCGGGCAGCTTGCGATAAGTGCCCGATAAATAGCTGACTATCTTCCGTTCCTAAAGTCTGGGATTTTAATGTGAAAAAAAAAAATAAAAAAAAATAAAAAAAATAAAAAAAAATTGTGCTATTGCGATAACAGGGTTTTCAAAAATAGGGTAGGTAGGTCGGCAGGAATGTTTTTGTCAAAATGTTTTTATAAATATGCAATTTTCAGGGGTTCAGGGCGGTCAAACACTGGCCACAACATTTTCAGAAAAATATGTCATGCATATAAAAGGAATAAAAACATAAAAGACATCCTCGTACAAGCAAAAATTTAATGCAAAATAACGAACGCATGATTTTACGGGATTTTCTTTTTTTCTTTCTTTTACTCCCATGTTTACTCAGCTCTAAAAAGTTTAGGGTCGGCCGGTAACAAATAGGGTAGGTAGGGTTATCGGAACTGCACAATTTTGTTTTGTTCGGCCTTGTGTCTCAGTCTTCGCTACAGCCCTACGTTGCAGTTTTGATTCCAATCGAGAATTTATGGAATTTTTTATGCGATGAGGGAAATTTATCGTTGTTTGTAGAATTACTTGATGTTCCATGTTGCTTTCCCGAAGATTATACGATAATTATTCATTAAGTTCACCTTGAACTTACGTTGACGTTTAGCTTTGTGGTTATCGCCAGGTAGTCTTGCGACTGGAGCCGCGCCGCGATATTCCTGAGATGTTAAATCCATCGACGGCACCCCTTTCGATATTTTGGAATAGGTAAAGCTTTAGCGAGTCGAAATTTCGTTGGACATGCCTTCTATGTTTCCGTGTCTGAATTTGTAGCGTCATTTTTTCGTAAATATATCATGTGAGCACTGCATCGATCACGACAGATCGGTCTGTGTTGCGGCATATTTATATATATATATATATATATATATATATATATATATATATATATATATATATATATATATATATATATATTGTATGTATATATGTGTGTGTGTGTGTATGTGTGTGTGTGTGTGTGTGTGTGTGTAAATATATATGTATGTATATATATTTATGTGAACGGTACCAGTACAGGAAAAATATTCCGTTCGATAATGTACACTACGGGTAATATGGCTTTCTTATCTGTCCTGGTCTACGTCACACAGGGGGCGATCCAGGCCTGTTCACGTGATAAAAGTTTACATTCAGATCATTGCAATGTTTTGAGAGGGAGACGTGTATTGCATAACCCGTGTAACTCTTACATGCCAGAAAGCTCGCCTACAGTATTAAGTAGGATATTTTAGGAAAATCAGATTAAGAAGTCAACTGCTCTTAATGCATACCGCTTTTTGAAGAAAGTAGAATTATTGCAAGGCAAAAAGAATGGCAGCCACTTATTTTTTGCATTTAATTCAGTGTTGCTCACATTGCACTTAGTAAATATTGCATCTTGAAAATATCTGGCATTTCAAGCGGACTATGCTTTCTTCTCATAAAAAAGAAAAGTGGCCTTTATCTATCTATTTAATTACTCTTCATCAGTTTTTGGGTAAACAACTTCACGGTTGCAGTCATTGTGGTTCTCAGGCTCACACGAAGATAAGATTATGACCTGCACATGATGTTGAGATTTAAAATCATAACGAACAACAAATTCACTGGTGACAATTATCCAATTGATTCTCACCAGTAAACAACAAGTTTGGCCGATTCTCACCAATGCCACGGTGAGTCTGGTTGAATCTCACCAGTGAATGATGAGTATGTTACATTCTCACAGTGAAAATACCCATTGTGCTCGGTGACAATTTCCAGTCTCACCGGTGAGAATCTGTTATCATACTTGATTCTCACCAAGGAGTGCATTTCTCACTGCTCACCAGTGAGAATTAAAAAAATATCACTGAGAGCCGTGAGAATGATAAGGGATTCTCACCGATCGCGAGAAAGTAAGGCTTTCTCGCTCAAGTCTCGCAATTTTTTCTTATAGTGACTTCAGGAGCAAATGCATAGAAGTGTTAGAAATTTTGGAAGAATGTTCAACAAACTAAACACAACTTGGATTATGGCTGATAGACTCTGTAAATGAATTTTCTCACCATTCCGTCGTTGAGGAAATAATCTGCGATAAGTTAATATATCGGTTGAATGGAAACTTTGATGTAAACGGTAAGTTTGAAAGATTCAGAAAGACCAAGTGGATAGCTATATATGTAACGTATGTAGGGCCAACAGTTTGGCTTGTCATTGTCAGAAGCTGTCTACGACTGGCGGGAATAACTTTTTTAACATTCGAACTTCAGCAATGCAATGTAGGCATTGGTATTAAGGTTCATTGACCTTTGACATGTGTTTAGGAGATTCTTTCCACAAAATAAATGGATTGAGTCCGAGGTTTTCAAGCGAGTATACCCATGACAACATCTTAATAATTACCTGAATGGTATAGTTTGATTTATATGTCAAGTTGGTGATCAGAAAAGAATTTGTAATCCTTAAATCTTCCATCATTATTCCCACTTTCTTAAAAACTGGGTCACCAGTTTTCCAGTACTGGATTTCATATTTATCGATGACTCCATTCGTTGGATCGGGAATTAACCAATTGACTTTCAGTTCGGCTACGGTTGCCTCTACCGTCACGTTCCTTGGTGGGGATGGTACTGCGAAAACATTAGAAAATGATGAAAATGAGATCAAAGCAATCACTTTGATGACCATATAAAATAGGGTAAGGAAGGAATGGATCAGTTACTGGCTGGGTTGACTCTGCGAAAATGGGCACTTTGTTTTATCGTTCTTTTTCATTTCGTTGCACGTTTCTTTTGTAATAACAACAGGTCAGATATCTTTATTTCCAGGCTGTTCTGAAATTCCTTTGTTAAGTTCTTACAGCCGTTCCTGTAGGTTTACTTGAAACTTTCACGATTCAAAACATACTTCAAAAAGAATCTTAGTAGGTTGACTCTCACCATCTTCCGCGGTGCGTGCCTTGTAAACTGAACTCCAGGGGCTCTGTTTATGGAAATTATAAAATGAAACAAGTACATCGTATTCCGTGTATGCCAGCAGGCCGTCAACGACGCCCTCGACGACATCATTACCGAAACTGTGGCCAGATACAATCGTCTGTTCATAGTCACTTAGGGTGTCTGACTTCTTGTATTTAACGGACATGTGATTTATGTATCCTCTGTCGTGGCATCTTATCGTCGATGGATCAGGAATCTGCAACGACAAAATATAAGTATGCACGAAACAATTAAACAGTTGTCTTGCTACATCTCAACGGATTATTAAGGAGTTATTATTTTTTTATAAGTAGGAAGTAGACACGGGATCTGATATTGACACATTCTTCACGATTCAATACAGATATATAATAATGGTGAATGAATGAATGAATGAATGAATGGAGGTTATAATTGGTTTTTTACCTGGATGTCTATTTTCAACGTATGTGGATCTGGAGATGTCACGTTCAGAATGACCGGTTCTTCCGTAGGCTCTGTAAATCAATACAGACTATGACAGTATAATTCAAACGGTCATACAGGTATGTCATTGTCAGTCTCCACGTGACTTGCTTCAGGGTCAGATAAAATGCTTCAAGACAACAATCATGAACCTAGAGGTATGAAATAATACTCTTTCAAGTTATTTCAACAATTTAAAATTCGGAAGGAGAAATGAAAAGCGTTTGTTCAGTCCTTCAGCTGCGATCTAAAAATGACCCTCTGTTCAAGGTTTTCGCCAGTTTCCCTCATTCCCCCCCCCAATAACAAAAGTAGTATCTGATGCTCTTCTCGTCACAAACGCTTACACTACCCCTCTCAACTACAAAAACGTTGAACAGTTACTGTCCTCCTCTACCCCGTTAGATGGCTCTCCTTCCCTCTAGGTCAACCCCTGTCCGACGACCAAGTTCTGTGTTAACCTCCAACACTATTTTTCACGAATTTGCAAAGTGAGCAAATCATAGAATTACCTTAAAAATTAAAAACGTCCTTTTCCCATGAGTTGATATGAGAAAAATGTCACTGCCAGCTCGCCTGCAAGGAGCTGCTGGCAATTTCTTGGCACAAAATGTGTGCCTGACTGCGTATACAATTACGAAGTACTCACCATCGCAGAGCGTGGTTACTGTCACAAAGGATTCCTTGCTACCCTCCCCTTTAGGTCCTGGTCTCTTCAAGGTCACTGTGACGTCATAGCGAGTTGACCAATCAAGACCAGTGATGACTGAGCTGTATGTACTTGTTGACGAATCCCCAGCATCGACATTTTCATGTAATATCCAATCAGCATCTGCGGATCGTTTGTAGTACACCATGTATGCTTGTATCGGTCCATCACCCAGATCATCGGTTGCTGACCATCTTTGCCATCTCACTGTTGCTGTGCTTGCATCTACGCTGACATTCGGTAGGTTGTTTGATGAGAATCTTGGTAGAACTGAAATATTGTATATTTAGGCAGATTACATCAAAGTTTGTCTTCATAGTTTGATATGTTTGCCCGTTATATCAATTTATTGAAAATGACAATGTGTGATTTACCTTAATGCAAAGTTACGGCTCTCCTACCAGAAAACTACGGAAAATTTTGTCTTAACTATAAAGAGGTGAGATGAGTGTCTATCTAGGAGTTTATCCTGTGACTTACCGTACTGGGTAACCGTGATTTGTTTTGAAGATCCACTCTTCAGGGATAATGAGTATCTTCTCACATCTTCTGTGTTGATAGAAAAGTTGGCGAAGTATGTGTATTTCCCACTCATACGGGTTACTTTACTTGGTATGGACGTGTCTGGCTCTGACAGATCTCGAAGCGTTAATTCATCGGACCATGAGAACGGATTCCCAAAGACTTCACATGTTATCGAAGTTTCTTCACCAGGATTTACTTTGACGTATTTTAGAGATTGGATTGATGTCTTGGTGCCATCTGAGAGATTCATAGAAAAAAATTGAATGTTTCACATGACAAGCGTGTAAATAGCAGACTATTTGCGAATTAACGGCACGTTTTTCAAGTTGTCAATCAAAATGCAAATTATATGGTAAAGAGTTTTGTATTTCTGCAAAAAAAGGTGTCACGCAAAGGAACAATTATATCTGATTATGAGTACAATTATTTCGATGAAACGTCATCTAATGGAAGGCTATGCGTTATTTTTAACCCAACCACAGGAGGACAAATGGTCATGATATGTTTCGGCAGATTCTCTAATTGCGTACACTGCGTTATAATGGCACCTTTCTCGTTCACATCGTCTATCTACATGGTGATAGTCTGTGCTGATTTGAAAATTGCGTCCACTGAATCTATTCTTTCAAAGACAAAGCTGATAAACCGCCTACTCATTAAATGGTCTTCCAGATGAAGAAAAACAGAAGTTTGCTACAAATCCATTGATTGGACATAATATTTCTGTCAGCCGACAAGAGACGGATTTATCATTTTACAGTAAATGTGTGAATTTAGATTACAGGCACTTGGTTCTATTTTGCAGTTTTCTGCCAGTCCTCTTAATTTACCATTTTAATATTTGAAGAGTGTGTCCATGGCTACTGACCTTGTTGGCAATCAGGGATGTCAGTATTGATCCATCCAGCTGCACATTTGTTGTTTGAACACACACCACTCGTCTTATCACAGGGACCCTTGTTTTCACAATGACATTTGTAATTGCACACTTCACCATAGAATCCAGTCGGACATGCCGTTGGAACTGAAATTAGTCGTTTAAAGTGTCAGCCTGGAATTAGTGCTTGTTGACCTTGATCATTGATTGTGTGATATTAAAAAGGCTGCATAATTGGCCAATTTGTTCAGTGATAAAGCCGATACAGGAAACATGTCCCTTCAAATCAACTTATCGAATGTTTCATACCTTGAACGAAAAATTATTTCTCTGACATAAATACAGAAGAGAAATACAAAGAAAAGAAACAACTCAACAATGAAAACACTGGAGTTAACAAGCACTATGTTATTAAAAGTAAATGGTTCAGTATTCCTAAATGGAAAACAATGGAATATAATACACTGTCACTCACTGTTACAGTTAGTTCCCGCCATCCCTCCATACATGAACCACCGTCACATTTTCCAGTTGCCTTGTCACACTTAGTTGTACAGTGACATATTGGGTGCATCCTGAACCGTACTTTCCAGCTGGACAGTCTGCAGGGATGAACATCCAACATGTACCTTGAAATGATGCATTAATTAACTTCCTGTTGTTACCTTTATGTGACTCAGAATTTTAGCGAAGCTTGCAGCTATGCTTCTGTTTTTAATTGAGATTGCCTTTTACGAATTATCGCTCTAACAGTGATCGCCCGATTTGTAATCAAACTATATCATTACGCATGATCTTCAAAATCTACAAACTTAAACTTCCGCCAAACGTTGGAACAGTTAGCTTTGTCTGATATTATACCCGATGGTTGAAATGCAGAATGAGGAAAGATTTAATTACCAAAGGGAATGGGTTCAGGCATGCGCATGCGGTTTCTGTTCTCACACAACTGACATTCTATCACATTATCATAAATTTAGAAGAATTTCAAGAAATAGCATTCAACACTTGGTGGTGAACGAAGCATAAATGAAACATATAGATTCTCCTATCTTTAACACACATTGTCGTAAATCCGATGTCTCTTTATGGTATCGTATGCTTACAATCACGATTCTTACATGACATTGTCAAGTGGAAATAAAGCTCTGTGCATAAACTCACTATATTATTCCTGAATCCTCTTGACAGAAACCACGACGGTGAATGTATATTTTTAGTTATCTATGCAATGCAAGCGTTTGAAGTACTTTGTGACATCATGATGGCGAGCTGTTACTTGTTACAGCTATCAAAATTTTCACAATTGTGACAAGCAGCTACTGAGTGATATTGGCGGCTCGAATTTTTCTCTCTGTTAATTATGTCGTGTGTTTCTTTCCTTTTCAGGTTCTATTTCGTTGAAAGATTGTGAGCGGCAGAATAAAGAAAGCCGGCGCAAATTACACAAAGTGATTTATTGCAAAAACGCTGGGTACATGTACGAAAACATGGCATACTGAGGAGGTGGTTTTTTCCATTGCATTCTAAACGGATCACAGAGTTATAATAATAGGAATCAAATATGCTCTACTTATTACATATCTGCAAACAACAATTGTGTGAATAAAGGAAGAATAAATAGTCATTCAATAAATCATGAATGAATGAACAATAAATAAATAAATAAATAAATAAATAAATAAATAAATAAATAAATAAATAAATAAATAAATAAATAAGAAAAAGGTCGATTAATTGATTTATGAAAGATATGAGAAAGAGAGCTTTTTGTTGGTAAAAGAAATGGAAAATTTGATTACGTCAAATATAGATATAATGACTGCAAACCGATAAAATGAACCATTCTTTCACGAAATGCCAAGAATCATGCTGAATTAGTAGATGCGTGATGAAACAATAGTATGTTAATTCTTGTGAATTGTTCCAGTACAGATTATGTTGGAGGAAGATATACAGGCCTGGTATCGTGCTATTGTTGTATCTTTAATGAACGATTTTACAGAAATCAAAGTAGGGTTGTTACCTGTTGCACAGTCTAATCCTCCGTAAGACGCACTGCATGAACACCCATATGGATCAGAAATACAGTACATTGTTTTACGACAAGCATCCACACTGCGACTAGAACATCTCTGTCCACATTCAATGCCCCATTTGTTCTTCCCACACGCTGCATATTGAAGATTGCCATGGTTAGTTATTCTATCGTTAATTTCTACCTGCCCTATACTTGTCATATTTATAGCGACACAGCTAGTGACCGAATTTCTGTCACTTACTAAGGTATCACAACCCTAGTAATTCTAGAGTGCAAGTGGCGTGGCTTGAAAGAAACGTAAAGTAACCTTCTAAACTCATTTTAAAACAGTCTTACATAGAATTCACAAAGAGATTCTTTTTCGAACGCTCATTATTTCAAAGGTTTGTTGGTCTGCTGCTTTAGTATTTATGTGTAAATCAAAAATGTAATTTTCCTCACAGAGATAACATGTGATGGAGTGGAAAATTTAAATTTCTCAATTTCAAATATCACAACATTCTACGCAATTTCTTTCTTAAGATGCAAACTTGAGTGGTGACCCGTGATTTGTATTTGTGACCATAAAGAGAGTAATGAATTGAAACATTTTAGCCACATATTACCAGAAACACTTCAATTAATCAGAAGGTCACGAGATCGCGATTGTTTGCAACCTATATTTACCATTTTCACATTGCTGTCCCTTAAATCCAGGTGGACAAATACACTTCCCAGTCTCAGATTTGCATACACCTCCGTTGTAACATATTGGACATGTTTTCAAGCAGTCGGTGGCTCCCATTTACCGTGGGACAATCTGAAGAACAATCACTAGTTTATTTAAACATCTGAGTTAAACTGGTGTTTACCACAATCAAACGATCGACTCAAACGATCTTTAAAGTTAAAATACAAACGATTTAAGGATTTTAAATATTCTTTGAAAAAGCAAAGCCAACAAACAATGAAACATTACCATTGCTCTCAATGTTAAGAAACATATATGCAAGAAAATAAACCTGGCTTAATTTCATCGTTATCCCTTACTGTCCGCTCATTCCCATATATATATATATTTGACTTTATGAAAAGAGTTTATTATCACACATAGAAGCATATGAAAAAGAATCAATGTAAACACACGCTGTTGATCAAAATCAAACATACCTCGAACGATAAGTCTCATGAATCCGTGTTTTCCTTCCTTGCGTTGTGAATCATCAACGTAACATTCATAAATTCCAGCATCGCTAGACTTTGCATGAAGCACGTTGGATACTATAGTGACCTTTCCATTCAGGTTTCTCTGTTCCATTATATCTCAATTTCAACGAGGCTTCATTCAATGACGTCATCATGGTCAATGTTACGTCATCTCCCCATCCTACCGTCACAGTTTGTCTCTCTGGTTTGATTTCAGCTGCAATAAAATTGAGTCTGGGTAATATTGTATGATGACTCAATATATAATCCTGAACCAGATACAGGTTCACATTTGGGCGATTGATAAATTGTTGCATCGATAAAATGTACATGTGGGAATATGTACATCCGATGTGCGGATGAAAATTGTCAGTGGTGGGAAGAAGGCAGTGGGGAGCTTGAACTGTCGTAGGGAGTGTGGAGAGGGCAGACCATATCGAAACTGAAGGGCGAGGACATCATAATTCACGGGGAGGGTATGTTTTTGTATATGCTGATGGGAGGGCAGTTACTAAAAGCTTCACTTCCCCTTTAAATTATAAGGTCAAGGTAAAATCTGTATATCAGCTTAAAAATAGGTTTTGTGGTGATTTTGTAAATTGACAGAACTTACTAGTTGGCTGCACATGCAGATACATACTAATTGTCAAGGATTTTTCATATTCCTTCATTATAAAATCACTAAAATCATATTGCCTGAGTGAGAAGATTTGACAACAAAGTTCATTGTAAACCTCATCCTAAACAAAACACGATGCAGCCGAACAAACAAAATTGATCTAAGTGTATTAGTATTCACATTTAATGACAGTGACCTTCATAGATGTTGAAAGAACCCAAAAAATTGAAAAGGGTTGAGAAGACGATTGGATACGTCATCATGCGAGCCTGTCAGTGACCTGACAATAGGGGTGTAAGGTCAAGACAGACGTAGATGAGTAGAAATGAGATAGCCTTAAGTCAACATAACAATTATGACAGTTTACCTAACACGGTCTCTAAACCAGAGATTCGTTATTATAGGCATCGCTTTTACAATTCTTACTAAGCTGGTTAACCTTTACAACGAACCACACTTATCGTTTTCTTTTTCTTTTTGACTAGACTTGCCCCAAGTCACCTGACTTTTCTCGCCAGCAGTTACTGGCTGGCCCATCGTCCGCTTGCATTGGGAGCATACACCTGCCCCGGACAAGGGACCTTGACAAGCGAAGATGTGGCTGGCCAAGCATATGGGCCAGTGCGTGACCCCATGATTTGCGCAACAGTCTACCACTAACGCGCGCGACAGTCTGCTAAAGTTTACTCCGTCAATTTATCTAGCTGTCTTCGATATTTATGGCTCACAGACTTGGACCAAGTCCATTTTGACAGATTCATTGATTTATGTCAGGTTACTGAAAAATATGCTCAAGTAGAGTTATCTCTAATGTTCAGACGTGAAAAAGATATGCCTAGAGCTGGAGAGGTCGAGTAGTTTGTTTACGTGTTGTCAATCAATACAAACATTAAGTTGATTCTAAGGGACCATTAACAAAGACGAATAAACCTTTAACACGATTGGAACTAAATTGGGATAATTGGATTGGCAGAATTTCTCAAGAATTTTAGAAATTTCTCTAATTTTACACCATATTTGCTTACCATCTTTAAAATTTTATACACAATTTACGATGCTGTTGAAATCTTATGAGTAAGAATCAGTGCATGATAGTATCTAATGCAATATTGTTCAAAACATATGAACAATATTCACATTTGAATGAAAATATGAGAGTTTGTCTGTAGTTTCTTCATTACTGAAACACTAGTAATAATGTCAGTTTGTCATTTTTCCTCGACCAAAATGATTCTTTTCGATTGATTTACAGTTAAGTCAGTCAGGGTCTTTTAAAATGTGCCCTGACTCAATTTTATGTTTATGAAGCCTTAAATTCATGAAAAAGTCAGGGGCATTTCAAATATGCCCTGACTCAAAATACGTCAATTAGAGAAATTTTAAGCATTTTGTCTCCTTTCTTCAGTAAATTTACACAAAAATGAACTTATTTTCATAAAAATGAATCCGATGAAAGAGGTATGCAATAATCGTTGTGTTTTCGTTGTTTTGTCCGATGAGAACAATATTTCAAATTTTACACTATTTTATCATTTTGTAACATTTCAGCTGTAAAAATTTTGATTTCGTTACATTTTCCTAATAATTACTCTCATCCAATTTTCCCAAATTAGTTCCAATCGTGTTCTTTGCTATAAATTTCACTCGCTGTTGGTCTACTCTACCTTCTTCAGCACAAATGATAAGAGAAGTGCTAGTTCGGTGTAATTAAGGCAAGGCTAAACCCTGTACAGGGCCCTTTTGGTAATTTTTTGATGTGTTATAAAATTGATCTGAAGGAAGCCTTCATCGTCATAATGTCCTGCTACTTTGCTTTTCAGAAAGTGTAGACATCTTTGTGATTTAGAGCCATTAAAGTAATTTGACCAAGTTAATTGCTTCCATTTTGACTTGTCCTTGAATCTGGCATTTTATATCCAAGGTACGGATGGAGTAAAGGTGATGAGTATGTTTAGGGAAATACTCGTTATATTGACATAACTAAGAGGAATTTTAATACGTCATTTATCCTAAACAGAAGTGTTCTCAAAACCCGCAATTGATATCTTTTACAGATAATTTAGCTATTTAGCACTTTCGCGGCTTACATCAGTTCTAGAGGTGATTCGCATAAATTACGACCGAGGAAGTTTGAAAAGGTACTCCCGGTTGCGAATAGTAAAATTTGATCCATATAAGCCCGAATGTAAAAATAACTTTCCTGAGAAGCTGAAATATTAAATTGGTATTTCAGTTCATATTTTAAAATGATTGTAGACGCGCCAAAAATAACACTAAAAAGGAAGCAATTGAGTATGAGTCTTATTCTAAAGTTATTGTATAACTACTCACCTACTAAGCTTTAAACTTTGTAGATTATGGAACATTTAGTCGAAAGTTAAGAAAAATTCTGAATATTTACCATCCTTTGTCACCAAAACTGTTTGCAGTCGTTCAGTTTCACCTCCAGCACTGGCCTCGCAGTAATACACCCCTGGTCTACTGGCTCCCGATGGTAAATTCAGTCTTCTAGCAAATCCGTACACATTTCTGTAAGTAACGCCTTCTGGTAGGTCGTCTCCTGTCCCTGTGTCAATAACTCTGCCATACTGAAACTTCGAACCTACAGTTTTCCTACTAGTACCCGCTGAATATCCTCCGATGAATGTTGACCCAGATAAACTCGGCGTCGCTTGTAAACTGAAGAATGATATGTCCAGCCTGGCAGCTTAGTGAGTAATATAAATCACAGTATTAATGAGCAATATCGATAAATTTTAATATATAAATGTCAATAGTCTACATGAAAAATACAGTGTATTATTTAAAATGTAGTGTATTATTATTTCATTGATATGTCGAGGAGAAGCTGGAGAATTCATGAGGCAAAACGTATAGGGTTATAGACTTTCGGAGAGTGAATATCTTTTGATTCTCTGCTAATCGACAATTAACTTGCTTAAAGTCATTCTAAAGCGTTTAGAGAAAATGAAGTCCCGTCGCCTTTTCTTGTTAAATCAAAACTTTAATATTTCCCACACACTGAAAACCAGTAGGGCCAGTAGGGGCCAATTAGATTTCAAATATTGGTGATATTGGTGATTTGAAATAAATTTCAAATATTGGTGATTTTACGGAAATAACCTCTGCACTCTACTGTAATCCCTGTCGTTTGTGTTCTGATTATGAAGAGGATATGCTAAATATTTCCGTTGCAAAACATGACAGAACTGAGAACTTTCATTTCAGACATGTATAAACCTTAAAAGTGCAAGTAAATTATCTACCCCGACCAGGTTTCATTTTTTAAACTGTAACAAATCTTATATCAGGTATAATTAATTCTCATGCCTGAATTATTGTTCTTCTAAAACAATAAGGGAAAGAGAAGACTTAAAAAAGGCAAGTGTGAGAAAGAATCGAAGCGTTAGTGAATTCATTATGATACACTCAGAATAGACTTTAATATCGCGATGGAGCAAATACACTAGTTATCAATAAAAACAGACACAGTAAAGCATGCTTTGGTATGGTTCCGTAGCCCTGCCACTCGCTGGCTGGTGGTTGTATAGGCCCCACTCCCCATACAACCATGCACCTGACAGAAAGTGGTAGGAGCCCTGCCACTCCCTTGCTGGTGGTTGTATGGGCAGACACTGTATGTGGTAATAAATCTCCTATCGATCTATCATCTTCAGCCTGTACAACCAGAAATGGCGAAAAGAATTACTCCAACACTGATCAAAAAGTCATTGCAAAATCAAAACCGGTTGAACAGTTGACAGGAAATTATGTATAGGATAAAGCCGAGTACGAGGGCTCTTCTGGTATATAAAGTCCAACCCAACGATAAAATGTCGAGGCCGCAGGCCTCGACATTTTATCGTAGGGTTGGACTTTATATACCAGAAGAGCCCGAGTACGAGGGTTTTATCCGACTTAAAAACTATCGCCCCTAACTGATATATTTCGTTTTCAATGTGTTTACGTCAACCGTCCCCTTTGTCAATGTAACATGTTTAGGATATGAATTAAAACTTTATTTGTGAAATAGCCTTCCAATGTAATGGAACATCCTATAAATGCCCTAGGTCACATTATATAAATGCCCTAGGGCACAGCAGATTTTGTGTTGCAGCTTGTTTCCGCTGTGTTACCAAATTTGAATATTAAAACGTACCAGATGTCTACAGAATATGACATGTTCACTTTTGATTGGACAGTACTTTACTACGGCGCTGTCATTCGTTTCTGGACTTTGGTGACCAAGGCTTTACGAGTACATAAAACACCCTGAATTGAGCACTCTGATTGGTCAATCAACAGTAGATAGTTTTTATGCTCTATTGCAGGGACCTAACTCGACTGATCGAGAAAACACTGTAAGTACAACTGCCCCTACAGTAGACATACCATCGACGCCTTCACTACAAGCTGCTTACTCGGATACGTAGGAAATTCCGACAGATAGTGACCCAATGCCTGTCTCATTGCTGCACGTCTCCGATGATTTGTCTGCATGCCAATGCTTTGCTGTGATTCGTCAGTTTAAGTCAGTGTTTTCCGCAAACATGGTGTCCGGTCAAGCGATTCCTTATTTATTTTGTATAGCAATGATGGCAAACATTGTCACAAATAAGCCATCAGTAAGTTGGCAAATACAAGAAAACAACGTGTTATCATCATAGGGAGGGGATAAAAGAAGAGAAATCCCTCTACAATCTATATGCATCCTTTCAATTTTTTTAAGACATGGTATTGACAGATTTATGCTCAGGTCCTGAGGCCAGAACCTCAAAGATGTAAAACCATTACACACAAAATGCATGTTGACCGACTTTCCTTTCATCATCCACATTGCTAACATTCGTGACTGTGTGACGCCAGATCTACAGGATATTCCCATGACCCTTGACCTGGGGAATTATCAAATGAAAATCCAAGTTTATCATGTGTACCTGGTCACTCACAATGCCGCAGGGTAACAACGGGGTGCTCTTGTCCTCGACGCAGAATTGTATTTGTTTAGTATTGGCATTCAAATTTGAATAACAATCTTTTCATTCTGATCAGATGCAAATTACATGCAATGAATGAGATGATAGATATATTTCAATACAATATTTTGTAAAATTACATGACTTTGTTCTCATCAGTACTGACTTAAATTTTTGTAAATATGGAAAGAAATGCCTGGTAACGATTATGTTATTGAAGGTTTCATAAATTGATAATGTTTTGAGGAACCATGTCAGTGTCTAGGTGAAGTGGCGGTCATGCTTACATTAAAACAATATTCAAATAAAACAGAATCCAATGAATTCAGGAGTACCATAAAGTAAATATTTTGCCGTCAATTTCATCGTATTTACGTCCAAAGCATACTCTGTTTGAAGTTGCACTCACTTTTTCAGTTTGCTTTCAGTAATTTTAAAAAAATCTCTTTATCTTATACACCGCAATGTCATTCTGTAGAATTATCTTACTTTCACATTATTCTTGGATATCTGCCAATTTTTTTTCACATAAGGAATCGACTTTCTCTTTGATTGCCTACCAATTATGACTATATAGTGTTGTGCCACTATGTAAATGTACTAATTTTTCTATTCAGTGTGAACCTAATGAATGTAACATGTGTGTTGCTGAAACGTTGGTGTGAAATAAGGCCTTTTGAAGACTTGAGACAGGTCGATCTGTGTTTAACTAAAACAATTCTTCAGTGTCATAGGTCAGTATCGTTCATGCGGCGTTTTTATTGAGAAACATCTTGGCTGTGAGATGCACTTTCCGTATCTCTCAGTTTGGAAATTATATCTCGTTATACAAAAGCAAGAACACCATACATCTACCATCCTCTATACACATTTCTCTTCTTTAAACTGAATCAAGTAAACTATACGTAGTTACCTATTTCCACTTGATGTGTAAATGCCGATAAAAATGAAAGGTAAGTACAAACATCAACCTTGAAGGTTTAAACTTACACTTTTGTCTTTGTCATTTCTACGAATCATACTACCTACAGCGTCTGGTCATTCCACGTTTCCTTTTCCTTAAGTTTAGATCGATTCAAAGAACGGAACTACTTTAATACTTGATTACCTTTCATTTTGTGACATTGACAAAGCAAGGAAACTGTGCATGCCTGCACTCTCTAAATATTGTAAGTTGTTTGAATACCTCATACGTGCCAATGATTTCCTAAAACACGTCGTTTCACTTAATCCTTGAATTAGCACGTTATGTTTTATCATACAAGAAACAATTTTGAAACTATAAGTAACACTCGGTCTGTTTCCTCTGACATCGACACCCTGACACCTCGATTTTGTATGCGGCCTTCTTCTTGTCAAAATAATAGAGATTTCAAATCACAGCTCGTGCGGTTTTGACTATTAGTCCAGTCAATCTAAGCCAAAAAAGGGGTTAAACCTAGGACTAATTGCAACAGAAATTATTTCTTCACCATGCATTTTGGAAAGGTCCTAGAAATAACATACTAAAAGTATAATAAAATCTAAGGGGTGCAACAGTGCCTAATTTGCATAAATGTAAAGGGGGCTCATGGGTATAAAATTCTCGCTGATAGATGGTTTCTACTTAAAATATGTGGCTAAACATGATTTTGATACAGGTGTTTTGGCTTATTTGCCTCCTTTTGGTCTAGGCAATGTTGTTGAAAATATTTTGTCGTCATACGAAATATTCCTCATTTGCATAAATCAAATATGGCCGCCACAACACTTCACTTTTCTTAGTTATTCTCGAATTAATAACTATTTTTAAGCTACTACTGACAGCAATACAATAATATTTTCACATTGTATTTTAGATAAGTCCTAGAATAACATACAAAAAGCTAGTACAATCTAGAATTGTAAACAGCGCCTAATTTGCATAGATGTAAAAAGATTATGGGTACGAACTTAGTGCTGATAGAATATTTCTGCTAAAAATAATTGGCTAAACATGATATGTTATGCAGGTTTTTTGGCTTATTTGCCTTGTTTTTTGTTTAGGTAATGTTGAGAAAATATCTAGTCGTCATAGATATATACCTAATTTGCATAAATCCAATATGGCCGCCACAACCTTCACTTTTCTTTGTATTTTTCCCAATTAATAACTATTTTTATGCTACTTCTGACAGCAATAGAATTATTTATCCGCTGTGTATTTCAGAGAAGTCCTACAATGACATACTAAAAGCCTCGTACAATCTAGAAATGTGACAATCTAGAAATGTTAACAATGCCTAATTTGCGTACATGTAAAAAGATTATGGTTACAAACTAGGTGCTGATAGAATGTTGCTACTAAAAATATTCGGCTAAACATGATATATGCCGGTTTTGGGATTAATTGCCTTGTTTTTGGTTCAGGCAATGTTGATTAAAATATTTTGTCGTCATAGAAATATTCCTCACTTGCATAAAGCCAATATGGCCGCCACAACACTTCACTTTTCTTTGTATGTCCCTAATTAATAACTATATAAGATACTTCAGACAGCAATAGAATTAATCTTTCTTTGTGTATTTTAGAGAGGTCCTAGAATGACATACTAAAAGTCCAATACAATCTAAGAGGTATAACATTACCTAATTTGTATAGATATAAACGGATAATGGGAGCAATACATTCACTGATAAAAGAAATATGCATATTGAATTGAGAAAAATGCGACATTATGTTCAAGTAATGTATGCATTTATCTTAATTTTTGTCCAGGCAATATTTTGAATACATTTTATCGGTGAGAAATATTCCTAATTTGCCTAAATCAAGTATGGCTGCCACTGCATTTCACTTAAAATTATCTTTAATCTACACAACAAGTAGTTTTCCACTCTGTATGGAATGTATAGAATGACAAACAAAATGACTATTAAGAGGGGAGACAGTGCATAATTTGAATAAATATAAAACTTAGAAAAGGGAACAAAATCGTTGCTGTTAATAGATTTCTTAAAAATATACTCAGCAAATTGATTCAAGCAATTTGATTATTTAATGTACTTTTTGTGTTTGTAGGCAATGCATAAATCATTTAAGATTCCTCATTTTACATAACTGCAATGTGCCCCTCATAACACTTTACTTTTCCCTTTTTGACCTATAGGATAAATGACTATATATAATGTTAAAAAAACAACGGAGATCATTAGAACTAAATTTTAATAGGGTCATGGAAGTTACATATCGCAAATTTAAAGGCCCGTGTTGGCCACAGATTTTCTCATCAGAAAATTTACCCACCAGATTACAATTTCAATAGAAAACAAAAGGCTATTACACCTCAATCATTCTCTTACAGACTAGAACAAAGGCGATCCCAGGGATCGCGAAAAGTGCATTTAATGAAGTTGTGCATAAGACAGCTAATTTACCCAAATGCTAAATGGGTCATAGATGCTATACAAACCTGGTGCTGAAAACTATTTACGAAAGTGATTTAAGAGATAAGCTGACATTGTAATGACTATGTAACATCATTTTTTGTTTTTAGTTCAGGGAATGTTTTCAAATATATCTTACAGCGATAAAAAAATTCTTATTTGCATTTGTCCAATAAGTCAACCATGTTTTCTAATTGGAACATGAATTATTTCTTCACCTTAAATACTTAAAAGGTCCAAGAAAGGTATATTCAAAGTCTAATACAATCTACATTGTGCAAAGGGCTAATTTTAAAAGATTTTATAGGAAATGCCTACACTGTATTAAATGTAATAATTGAAACTTGAAATGTTTTACAATATCGTAAAGAGAGATTGGAAGTTTTTACTAACATTGCTAATATATTTTACCTATTTTTGAACGATTCCTCATGTGCATAAATCCTACATGATGACCATTAAAATAATTTTCTTTAATTTTTCAAATTGACGTCAACTTATTTTAATTAATTATGTTATCAGTAAAATGAGAAGTTACATTAAGAGACACTACTTGTTAAAGTTATTTAATACTTTAAATTCTTCCTATCGAAAGATGTCCATTTTAGAACTTGAATGAACATTTTGCTCAGTACAAAGAATTGACATGGTTAATTATTTTCTGTGTATTTTAACTCATTGTAATGATTATATACTAATAGGGCCTACAGAATGAAAAGCCCTGTAGAAATAAACAATGATTGATTCGTATAGTTCAGTTCAATTATCTAGCGAATTTGCATAATGTCAATTTCGAATTTCTTAATGCATACCAAAATGCTTGGCCAAATAACCAACACTTTGTACTAAGCGAGGCTGAAGAAAATTTGTGTTTCAGCTCTATTTTCTTTTATTTTCACCCTTACCCGTATTACTAATATAGATTAAGTGTTGGTAAAATGTAATTAAAGACCAGGCTGTGTGGTTACTGGTTAATCAGATATACTTTTGACTGTGTGCAACTTGCTTGTTCATGCCACATACAGAAATTTATGATAATAATGATAAATAAATTATAATGATTATGATGATATAGAGGTACAATTGTTATACTATACTGCCAATTATCATGAAATATGGATAAGGAAAGCTGTTCCTTTATCAGCTGAAAGACATTACAATAATCAAAGGACACTGCATTTCTCAAAATTTGAAATTTCTGAAAGACAACAATTGAAAATTGATATAAAGTCATATAATGGACTGAAGAGAGAGATTTCCTGTTAATCTTACCGTACACAGCCATAGCATTTGAGGAAAAACAAAAAATCTGTTGACTGAATCATGATAATCTAAATCACTGGTAAAAGCAAATCTAGATACTTTTCATAATGTTACATGGTCTAGCTGCTCTTTCAAATTTTCATGACTGTGAAACAAGAAAATAAAATGTGAAGGGATTTGCACCACAGAAGCTGCCGTTAACGAGTTTATCAATTAGGATATCAAATTTGACATCAAATTATCATAAAATTGGTTATCCTGTATTTTGAACCTTATGGAAGTCTCACCTCAGATTGGCCAGACTCTCAATTCCTTGAGTGATCGATCTTATTGGTAATAATACAAAAGTCTAATAATCTGCAAATGGGAATAACAGCCCCATTAGTGATACTTGCACATCTAAGATCTGATATGATATGATACGCAGTACAATTATATCACCCTATGCGTCACATCTTTTCATTGAGTTGCCCTTCCCCATACTTATGGGTTCTACTATGAACTGCAGCAGCATGAATAACCCCGGAAAAAAAGCAAAATCTAGACTTTCTGTTGTCAATGAAAGGATTCTGGCTGTAAACAAATGAACCACCTACAGGAAATGTAAACAGAGAGGAAGAGGAAGAAATTTTGATATGATAATGACCATCATAATAATTGTCATCACCACTACCATCATGGTGATTCAAATGATGTTCGTATTTATCCTATTTATAGTTTAATAATGAGAAAGATGATTCACAGGCACAACTGTTAAGTCAGGTGAACCATTTATTAGTAACTGAATATTTCCATCGTCATTGAAGATAGTGACCAAAAGCATAAAATATTCCTTCAAAAATTTACTGCAATCGAACATGTTGCAGGAGAAAATGACTGAAAATGACAATTGATGTCAAATTATTGAACACGTCCAATGATTTTTTTTTATGAATAACTTATCGTCGTTAAAGAAAGAAGAATATCCAAAGAAAGAATTCTCATTCCTTTTATTTAAACAGTAATGCTCTGAAACTCTTCTCTTTATTCATTGCATTTCTGAATAACCAGAAAATGTCAATGGAAGCTATTGTAGGCTTATTGTATTCAGAAGACCGTTTGTGTCAATTATGCAAATTAGGCCTTTTGTATTAAAATAATTAGCATGCAAATTAGGTCAACCTCATTTGTTTAAGGTAATTCTTGCAAATCCTAAACAATTTCATAGAGAAAAAATATTGTTTAATATGAGCTTAAACATTCATTTTGTCTGAAATAGTGGAAAAACTGCGAATATATGCAAATTACTTAATTTGCATAATCTTTATTGTTCAAGACATTTAGAAAATAACTTGTTGAACCTTACTAAATTGTGTTGCAATGAAAAAAGACACTTGAATTCAGTTTACATGCCCAAAATGTGAGCATTGCAGTCTTTTTAAAGGCGATATATAGCTAATTTGAATATATGCAAATTTAACCAATTTGCACCCCTTAGATTTTCCTATACTTTTAATATGTCATTAGTGAGACCTTTCTAAAGGGCATGGTGAAGAAATAATTTCTGTTGCAATTAGTCCTAGGTTAAACCCTAATTGACTGGACTATATTGATCGGAAGGCCTATTTATATTTTATGCTGCCGAACGGCTTTCCATTCTAATCGCCCTGTAAAGTTTACTGAATGTTACTTAGATCTTCAGGTAAATCGCTAATCATTGAATAGTGTTATTTAAAACAAGCTATTGCAGCCTCAAAACTGTACTTACGTTCCGTTACATTTATAATACATCTTCATTCGTTCTCATGTATTACGGCTAAAATGTGCCTCAACAGAAACATAACAATTTTGGGCGCTCTTTGCTCAAGGAATACCATTCTCTTTCATAATTACGAACAAATATCAGGGGACCCAAGTATAAACATTTTCGAGACCCAAATAGCCGAAAATTTACCTTTGTTTGGAATCTGTGAATACCCGTATTCCATGAGTTACCTCTACAGGGAAAAGAAAATTTCGATTTTCACAAGACGATGGAAGCTTCATTTGCTCCACAGACCTCGAAATGGGTCCACACAAGCAACAGAACAACAAAATATTGTGACAGTTTTTAGAGTCTGAAAATCTGTGCAATCTATTTTAAAGTTTTAAGTTGACGGAACCTTTTTCAACGGACAACATATTTACAATTAAAATGAAAGGCATTTGTGACGCAGCAAGCAAATAATTGTCAGGCATTGGAAATAGTCATGTTCATGTTATCTGAGTAAAACGACTGAAAATGAAAGTTCCTTAAATTAACGACACGGAAAATTTCAAAGAAAAAAGGAATTCCGCTTTGTGTATGATTTTTGTCTGTGATAAATTGTCTATCAACAGAACACGTCCTGTTTAAAAGATATAAACATTACCATGAAACACATGAAAGTGAAAATTATTGTCTTCAAATAATAAAGAGACAGCATCGTGAAGTTAAGTGAAAGTGTTGTAAAAAGATTTAGACGTTGAATAAAATGACGTATTTCACGATGTAGTGAAAAAACGAGGAATATGTCAATTTGACATTCTGAGATTCTGTCTTTGCCAGTTTAAAAACATTATATTTCATGTTCTCTATGGAAATAGGAAAATTGTTTCAGCTTCATACACACAAAATGCTATCGAAATACAGGATTAAATAATTAAGGTAAAGCAACGACGAAGACACAATGGTCATTTAAATTTTGAAATGATTCGTTGTCTCTACAAATTTTTGAGATGTGTTTGCCGCTGCGGATCGAAAGTATTAAGTGAAAAGATCGTTTTACTTCAATATGCTGTCGAGTCATATTTACTTTTTATGGTACACGGTGGGTATCTACTGTCCTGGATACTGTCGTGTTCACCATGATAAAGTTGACAGATTGACAATCTTAACGCTTCTGAATTTCAAGGCGTGTAAATTGTGGTTTGAATAATGAAACAGCAACAGAAGACTTCAACAAAATTTCACGATTTTCATGAAAAATGTTTTTATCGCCGTAACATCGGATGCCAGAAATACAATGGTTTTGGTGACTCATTTCAACACGCTTGGGATAGATCGCAGAATTGGTAGTCCGGTCATCCTGCATAGAACGTGAAATTGACAATAAAAGAAAAGGAAACGAGATCTGAAAAATGCATAATATATTTAAGGAGTTCTGTTATGATTTTGTTCAGTCATACAATAGGACAATCAAAAGAGAGAAAAATTATCGTCTTTTTGGGTGAATTTTACCAGATATTCTGTTTCTATAGATGGATATTCATCGCAACGTAGCGTCGGAAGAGTCATATGTCATAAACAATGAAGGTTGGGCACTGTGTACGAAGAATTGACCACTTTGTTTTCAATTTTAAGATGTAATTGACTGAAGAACACGACAAAGTGTTTGGACGGTGACTCTGCAACTTAGATCTACATTTCCTGTAATAATGAGTGTTGACGGACGGAATGGTAGCACTTTGAAAGTGCCACCAAGGTCGGGAGAGGAAAATTACAACGGAAAAATAGGAATTCTCATTACGCAGTCGATAACATTCACTGAATATAGTATATCACTTTATACTCTAACACCATGTTACCGAATGATATGTATTTGATGGCCAATCGTAGAACCTTGTATTAATCTAGCCTCAACGTTATCTGCGTTCTACATTGAGTAGCCGTTTCCCCGAAAGCTCCCCTCTCTTCCTGTTATTGAAAAGTCATCTTATATTTCAGTGAGCTGCACAATAGGCCCAGAAGCAATGTACAGTAGTCTGGACAGCCATTTGGCGTGGTGCGCATGCTCTATATCTTGAAATATCGGAACGAGTAAACAGAGTATTGTCTCTTCATAAGAAATGCAGCTTAGAGTTGAAAGTGATAATCGATAATAACTAACAATATCATGACTGCAAAACCACTGACTGATAAAGGTCGAGCAGCATACTGACGAAATATTCCTATATAAAATTTTAAAAAGACACTCCCCAGCCGGTAGCTAATCCTCGAACTATGCCTTCTGTCGCACAACCCCTCTGAATACCATATAGCTGTCTCCCACTAATAATATCAGACGATGTCCCGCCCACTAAAATTGCACATGAACTTCTTTTGCCTGAACACATTCGGTGACTGCATCCGCTAAGGGATTTCTAAATTGTTATGTTTGTGTAATAAGGATGGAGATTGAACAACATTCGAGAATTGGTGAAGCAAAGAATATATTTTTCGCAATTCTAGTGTCAGTGACAATATTTCGGCAACGTGACAATCTGTTAATAGCTTGTTGGACTGCCTGAAATCATTACATTTTCGTCATATCAATGTATGAGAATGCTCATGCGATTTTGTGGCTTCAAACTGTGAAATACAGTTACTGAAGTGATTCGACGCTGAACTGTACCAATGTATGTATAAGTAGCATTGCTTGCACAAAATGCAAACATAGATCTAGGGTCTGCTGGCAAACATTTTTTCACAAAGAAAATATTCTTATGTAGTTATTTACCGGAAAATGAACCATGCAAGTTTTGCAAATATACTCACTATGCAAGCATAATCTACACATGCCCGCAATATCTAATTTACCGTACCTGTGAGCGTTACCGGTAGAAAAACACACAGCAGATGAAGTACAGACATCTTTACCATTGCGCATGCAGTCCTGGTCTGCTGGGGTCCAGCACACACCACTGGGAGGATTTGACTGTTGTAAGGTCAAACGGAACAGCAAAAGGGGCGGCAGAGTAGGAAATCGGATGATCGATAGCAACAAGCCAGCGACTACCTCTACATAATACAAGCGACTTGATTGATCCCCATACATAAAAGGAAATGTCAGTTGAATATGAACCTGCATCAGAATTTCGCAGCAAAGTCTGACAAACGAGTCTTTGATTATCTGTATGTTTATCGACTGTGATCAAGTTATGTGGTATAACATCTTGAAGCAAAATATTTTCTTCGTATTGTACTTTTCGAGAATGACCAGCGTTCTATAGCTTTATATATATATATATATATATATATATATATATATAATATATATATATATATATATTTGAAACTCACCATTCTTAAGGATGAACTACTCTACAGTGATAGCATAGTAATTTTGGCATAACTTTCCCCCTCAAATTCGAGTCATGTCACTGTAAAAAAACAAAAACAAAAACAAACATGAATACAATAGCGAAATCTGCGCCAGCTACTATAATGTTTACGGTATTCCATTACATCGGAAGAAGGGTCGTGCTGATAAGTTTTGACAGAATCTTAAACAGCAGATAAATGATTTATGGTGAACAGTTCTTGACAGAACTTGACTCCCAATTCATGGAGGGGAGTGGCGTCAGTGCTTTCCAGCAACGACTTCATGTCCTTCTTACAAATGAACATATTTTTAGAATATTCAGAACGCAAACTGGTTTACGACCAATAAAATTAACGGCATGGTACACCCTGTGCATAACCATTATATAGTCTAGTAGAAACGAATTAGAAAACTGAAGGAGAAAACACCTAGGTTTAAAACATAGGGCCAAAGTTCCTTAAGCTACTATAGACATGGATACAAAATTCAGTATTTCCTGACTGTATGAAATTATCTCACTAAGGTCATCCTAGGGACCTGTAAACCAAATATTAAAGCTGTCTGACCAGCAGTTTTGAAAAAAACAAGTGACCCAACAGTTGACAGAGCTCTGCTGTGTTATGTAGAGAATAACTTTTGTGACACATGTATTGATGAAGAAGGTGGATATCTTTGATAGCTCATTTCAGGATGACCTGACCAAAAATGGCAAAATTAGCTGCAAAAATACAAAATTGATGATTTCATCATAATTTCAATATATTACATTAAAATAAAGCCTAGGAACCTGTATACCAAATATCAAAGCTATCAGATGAGTAACTTTTGAGAAACAAATATTTTGACCAAAAATGGCAAAAAATTGACCCAAAATACAAAAATTGAAGATTTCATCAAATTTCATTATATCACACTAAGACAACCCCTAGGAACCTGTATACCAAATATCAAAGGCATCAGAGAGTAGTTTTTGAGTTAGAAAACACATTTTTTGACCAAAAATGGCAAAAATTGCACCAAAAATACAAAACTGCAGATTTCGTCATATATATCAATATATCATATTTAGTTCATCTGTAGGAACCTGTATACCAAATATCAAAGCTGTCAGACGAGCGGTTTTGATGAAATAAAGTTTTGACAAAAATGACAAAAAAGTTCCTTAAAATTACAGATTTGCTTATTTCATCACAATTTGAACACATCTAAGTTGGGTTATCCCTAGGGACCTGTATACCAAATAACAAAGCTGTCTGACCAGCGGTTATGAAGAAGAAGGTATTTACCAAAAACGTCTTATTAGGCGCTAATTTGCATATTTTCAACAATATCAAAAATTAAAAAAAAGTTTCTCAAAATCATATTTTTAATCTACACAACAAATATCAAATCAGTAAGTACTGCGGTTCTCAAGATATTTGAGTGGACGGACGCCTCACAAACGGACAAACATACATACATACATACATACACACATACATACATACATACATACATACATACATACATACATTCATACATACATACATACATACATACATACATACATACATACATACATACATACATACATACATACATACATACATACATACATACATACATACATACATACATACATACATACATACATACATACATACATACATACATACATACATACATACATACATACATACATACACACATACAGACTGACGACGGAGCATACCCATCCCAATAGCTTCTATAGACTATAGTCTATAATAGCTAAAAGCAAGCGCATGACAAAAACACTGTTTTTGTTCCTTGTAGGGGTTAAACCGCCTTTCGATTATCATGCGCAAATTCACATTAATAATATGCTACGCTAACACTGTAGAAACTGCGATGATGTGCATGATACTCAGGGTCATTCATGTTTTGTTTCGGCATGATTGCTTACATAAAACATGTTGGTACTTTCAAATTCCAGAAACCTATTACATCAAATCTTGATCTTTGGAGAAGTTTAAATCATGATTATAACGCTTTACAAATTTACGTTTAGGGGAGCGAGGGGTAGGGTTATATGTCAAAGGCAATGAATTTCGTTGCCATACGAGCATTATTATTATCCAGAGTCTCTAAGTATTCTGAAGTATTCATTATTCAGATGCAAAATATCGCAGTCAATGAATCAAAACTCTGGGATTCAAATGTACTAAACTTGGTTGTTAAAGGAGAAGTGCTACAAATCTTGTAATTAGAGGACAAACAACTGGGAAATGCTTTGATATCTAAAATAAACGTGCATGGATGTTTGCTTGTTTACAAGTCAGGCATAGAGAGCTGTCTTTCAGAACGTTACCGGTATAACCCGATAGAACACTAAATGTAAATGCCATTGTTCCTATTAAAATCCATGCCTGAGGGTCAAATTTGAAATACATTGTAACGTGTAAATATATATATATATATATATATATATATATATATATATATATATATATATATATATATATATATATATATATATATATGTCTAAAATATGTAAGCACACACAGTGTTGTTCGCATTTGCACACTCTAGGTAGGAAAATACAAGAAATCCTTGAGAAGGGCTTTTTTAGTTCATGCCGGGACAGGGTGCATGCTTGCAAGGCACAGTACTGATACATACCATGAACACCTGGGCATTTATAACAAATCGTGCTGTTTACTGGTATTTGCCGTTATCATTCATCGACGGATTCTCCCGGGCTTTCTTTCTGTCACCGTCCTGATCGGAGTTGGACATCGGCTTACAACCAATGTACGCCGCTGCCTTCATAATATCGCTGATGGAGGGGAAAGACCCTGCTATACTGTCGGAGGGAACGGAACATGTTGCGATAATGTGATAGTGTCCGCCGTACTTCCTGATGCAAACATGCTTTCCGACATTTGTGAAACTGAAATCATGGAAAGGAGTGAAAACAACTGGTCAATGTGTTTTTAGGAGACGCGGGCCGATTATGATAATGAACTTTTAAAATTGCCCACAGTTTCATTTCATCGGTGAAAAGTAAGTATGGAGCCATGAGAGAAGGGGCAACTCGGCATCCCGTTTAGACTACTTTTTTATACCTTCTTCTATTCAGAAGCAAGTAAAACAGTGTGATATTATTCCTGCATCAAATCAGATCATGATGCAATAACGCTTACATTAGAGATCTCAACAAGCAGAAGAGGCCCAGGTTTTTGGAAATTTAATTGCAGTTTATTAGAAGATACACAATACACGCAAATGATGAATACACTGATTACAGAAACAATACATGAGAATGCAAACTTAAGTGATAGTGCTCTTTTGATTTTTTAAAATATAAGATAAGGGATTCAACAATTACATATTCAAAAAGAGAAGCCAGAGACAGAAAAGATAAGGAAAGAGACCTTTATTTAGAATTGCATACATTGGAAGAAAGAATTGATGATAATCTTAATGAAGGGGTTCTGAATCAATATGAGTCTGTAAAAATAGAATTGGATAAGATAACAGATGTAAAGGTGAAGGGATCAGCTGTCAGATCTAGAGAACAGTGGTATAAAGAAGGTGAAAAGAGTTCGAAATATTTTTTAAATTTAGAAAAAAGAAACTATACTAAGAAAACAATAAGTCAACTGAGAGTGAGTAATCACCTTATTCAAGGTGAAAAACAGATTTTGCATGAGATAAAAACATTTTATTCCAACTTGTATTCTTCGTCTTCCGTAGATTTAGATACATCTGATGATTATGGTTTTTTCAATCATTCAAATATTCCAAAAGTGCCTCCAGATAAAGTTCATCTGTGTGAGGGTCCCCTGACAAAGGATGAGATCTTTAAAGCACTAAAACGAGCTCCAAAAAATAAGTCTCCTGGTAGTGATGGTCTACCTCCAGAGTTTTACTTGTTTTTCTGGGAAGTAATTAGTGATGCCTTGTTAGCCTCTCTGAACTTTGCTTATAACAGAGGAATGCTCTCAAATTCACAAAAACAAGCTGTCATTATTTTATTACCAAAGCCGGACAAAGACCTATCCCAGCTTCGTAATTGGAGACCATTATCTCTGCTCAATACTGATTACAAGCTGGCTAGTAGATGTATTGCCAAAAGATTGGAAAATGTTTTGCCGTTAATTATTCATGAGGATCAGTCCGCATTTATCCCAGGAAGAAAAATTTTGACAATATTCGCTTAATTTCAGATATTATAGATTTGTGTGAAAGCACCGGGCAACCAGCAGCAATGATGTTTATCGATTTTACTAAAGCGTTTGACACTTAGAATGGAATTTTTTGAACAAAGCCATTGATTTATTTAATTTTGGAGATTCCTTTAAGAAATGGGTATCTGTATTTTACAATAATATTGAAAGCTGTGTTCTTAACAATGGTCACTCTACTGGTTGGTTCAAATTACAAAGGGGAATTAGACAAGGTTGTCCCCTGTCTACTGCACTTTTGTGATAGCAATAGAGCTACTGGCTATAGCAGCTCGCTCAAATTGTAATTTAGAAGGTATAAGACTACCAAATGGGCAAAAAACAAACCATTTCTGGATTTGCAGATGATACCACTTTAATTTTAAAAGATCAAAAATCTGTAAAAATTGCTTTGTCAATGCTTAGCCATTTTAAAGACTTTTCAGGGTTGGAAGTTAACTTAGAGAAGACAGAATTATTGCTTTTGGGTACTTTGAAACATCAGTGGAAAGCGATGGATGAAATAACACCCACAAATGATCCAATAAGGTATTTAGGTATCTTTCTAGGCCACAATGTCTCAAAGAATTTATATCTCAACTTCAGTTGTAAAATTAAAAAAATGTGGGACAAGTTAAATATTTGGAAATCAAGAGATCTTTCTATTAGAGGAAAAGTGGTACTTTTAAAAGCTTTTGGAGTCTCAAACTTACTTTATGTTTTGAATTCGATTTCAATTCCAGATAAGGACATAAGTTGTACAAGGTCTCATTTGTTCAGCTTTTTGTGGAGGGGAAAGAAACACCATATAAAAAATGACTCGCTGATTGGAGGGTTGGAAGAGGGTGGACTACGTATGATTGACATTGAAATTCAAAATAAGGCCTTCAAATTAGCATGGGCCGTACGTATTGCCGAAAGTACTGCTTCATGGGGAATAATACCCAAATTTTATTTCCGTCCTTATGGGGGATTGAAGTTTTTACTGAAGTGTAATTACAATATTCATAGAATGCAAACCATCATCCCCTTGTTTTACAGGGATGTCCTGAGATTTTGGAAAGAGTTACAAAATTATAGTTTACCTACAACTCCTCAAGATGCTATCTCAGAGATAATTTGGAATAATGAGAATATTCTAGTTGAAGGTAAATCAGTTTGAATAATAAGTGGATTAACAAGGGCATCGTATATATTCATAATCTTATTGATGATGATGGTAAATTCATGTCATATGCTAGCTTTGTAGTAAATATAGTGTTTCCACTGATTTTGTAACGTATTTGGGCATTATTAATGCCATACCAAGAGAATGGAAAGATTTAATTTTTGCTTGTAACCACATTTCAAATGTAGATATTTGTGAGAGGATTGTTGTGGATATTGGTAAAGGTAAATCACAGGACTTTTATAGTTTACTTGTTAAAAGAAAATTTGTAAGACCTACTGCCGAGATTAAGTTTGAGCAAATGGACTATGTTAAAGATACAGAAGTAAACTGGAAACAAATTTGGCATCTTCCTTACAAAGTTACCAAGGAGGAAAAGCTTAGAGTTTTCCAGTTTAAGGTTCTTCATCGTATCATAGCAACAAATCTCTTCCTTTTCAAAAATAAAATAAGAACTGATAATACTTGTGAACATTGTAGCCAGATTGAAACTGTAGAGCATCTATTTTGGCATTGTGAAATTGCACAAAAGTTGTGGAAAGCTATAGAAAATTTTTTGAAGGTCTATGTAATTGTGTCATTTTCATGTAAGACCATTATATTAGGTTCTCCAAGTGATTCTAATGTACTGAATCATATCATACTTATTGGGAAATATCTATTGTATGCAAGCAGATATACAAAAATTACACCATCTTTAATATCCTTCACTAAGAAAGTAAAAGAAATAATGGCCATTGAACAGAAAGTTTTAAGTGAAACGAAATTTAATACGAAATGGGGTATGTTTGTGCCCCTAGTAATGTAAGCTTCTTTACCTCGTACACCTGTGTTTTCTGTGTTATGTATTGTTTTGTTGTCGTTTTGTGCGCTTTTTTTCTTCAAAGTAAATAAAAAAAAATTAAAAAAAAAAAAAGTCTGGAGCCATGACGAGGATATTACATTCGACGTAGCTATTAAATCGATGCGACATTACACACATCTATGGAGGTGTATATGTCATTTGTGGGAGAAAACATTGCCGTTCGTCTGTTGAAGCAGACACTGCGAAGTTTCCGTTTCTCATAACAGTTCTAGCGTACACAAACTTTGGGGAGAAAATGTCGTAAAGATAAAATGTATACAATATGACAAACCCTGAATACACAGAGGCCATTATTGTAAAGTAGGCCCAAGTAATTTTCTTTCGAAAACGTTGAGGGCATCGTCTATAAAATGTTACAAACTCGATTAAAAAATGCATATCCACCTTTTAAAGTTTACTTTTGCTCACTGATGATAGTTAGGTAAATACCCTTTTCACGCTTAGGGGGCGCTATGAATCATTCTTTCGGTGGGGCATAACGGAGGACAGAATGTCCTGCACGTAAAGGTTTGGATTAAATGTGTTGTTGCAATAAGAAAGTCAAGCATCAATGAAACTGATGGTCGGGGTGCATGTCTTTTACTGCATTGTTAAATGCTATTCATACATGTACCTAGCTACAAACCCCCCATCCAACCTTTTTTAGTTTTAATCGTACCCGAATTACAGAGTACCAGAGTTTAAAAAGTATCACATTAGCGTATAATATCACGTGATTCGTCAATTAAAGAAAAGCTATGTGTCTTTACAAGTCTAATTGGTGTCTACTTGAACTTCGTGAATTTTAGTGTTCCTGTGATTTTATGGAATACATGTACACGATAAAGGAAACATCATTTTCAATAGTTGAAAGAGAAGTGCCCTGTCACTCGCTGTGACGTCTGCTTGAGCGTTTTGATATAGCGCGCATTATTTATGCGCGTTAAATATTGCTGTTCAAAACTTGCTATACCTCCAAGGTCTGGACTTGTCGACGGCAAAAAGAGCAGAATCACACGGAATACCTGCTGAGTCAAGGCCCAGGTAGCCGATACTCTGCTGCAGATTGACAGTAAGTGCACTAGAAGGCCGCAAACAATTCAATATTTGTTGTATATAGTTATTTTAGTGCCTGATGCAAATGGAGGAATTCAATTTAAGCAGCATTAAGCGATAGCGAGTGCATGTATGAAGTGAACTGGTTAAATCGAGTGGTATACCGTCGCTTGGTGTGATTTATTGCTATTATATCATAACAGTATATTGAAATTCTGGCATGGGACGTCAGAAGAGGATTTTTGCTCTTGAGGAAAGTTCGCGCGTGTGCCAAAAGTGGTATATCGCCAATAAAGTGACGGTTCTTTTCACGTCTCGACAATCTGATCGCAGGCCCTCACTGCTTAATCAAAGACTGGTTTTCGCACTGGTTTCGCATTAGTGAGTTCGCCTCCCTTATAAACATTAGTCTCCGATTCAATGTTTAAATTTGCTCTACCGCTAGCAATACACACCGATCGTAACCGACTGCATAGTACTGGCACCTCACAGCTGCTTGCAGCATTGCTTGGATAGTCTATCGAAGGCCCAGGATGTAAGTTTGAGGCCGAAGGCCGAACCTCGGTAGTATAGTGTAAAGAATAGGTGTGACACGACAAATCAGGAGAAGTCCAAGGGCAACGCAATATATAACATCTGCCTTGAAAAAAGTAACATCAGATGTCGAAAATACCTTCAAAAATTCAAATCTTTACTCTGGTAACTTTATTTGACTGATACTTGATAAATTCAGGCGAAAATTCACTGTCACTTAATTCTCCGCATTCACCGTTGCCAGTCCGCCATTGCACTGCATGTACTGAGGATATTTCAAGTACAAAGGATTATGGGAGGGAAAGTACACCAATGGCGGACTGGCATCGATGAAAGCGGAGCGACAGTGAATTTTCTCCTCATTTTGGGTGCTAACAGAATATAAAATGTATCAAAAAGAAAGTTATTGTTTTGAAAAACAGTGGAATAGTAAATACACATAGGAAAATAGGACTTTGAGAGACGTGACAATTACATCAAGTTAAATCAAAATTCCATTTTTTGTTTAATGTGCCCTGTGTATTTAATCTTTGCTGGTTCTTTACTATTCTCAGTTTCTGTAAGTCGTCCAAGCTAACGAGAACAGCAAAAGAACACGCCACAATGGATATGTCGCCCTCTCTACATCTGATTTAATCACATTTATATATTTTTTATTAGCAATTGTTAAAAATTGCGTTTTCTTATCAGTTTGGAAGGTGTTGTCTGATAGAGCGCCCTGGCCTTTCAATGATAACGATTAGGATCTGTAAAACAATACACGGGTTATAAATCGTCTCCGAATAATAAAAATGAAATGTCAACCATATTAATGGTCTTACCATTTTAAAACGAATGTAAACTTGTTTCAATTATAGACTCGAAATTATGGGTTTGTGTTTCCGCTGATAAAAATGTGAGAATATGACTTCACCGATTTTACTCTCACCAGACAAATTTCCGAAATGTTGTTTTGCGAAAAGGGATTGATTGGTTAAGGCAGTTACATAGCCTTCGCCCTCTAGTTAACAGGAACAACAGCCTGAAAATGTGGTAACAGTTTTGGCAGTTTTTGTCAATAAAACACAAACACAAAACAAAAACCTCACAGGTGCTTGCAGCGTTGCTTGGATAGTCGATAGAAGGCCCAGGATGTAAGTATGAGGCCGAAGGCCGAACCTCGGTAGTATAGTGTAAATAATAGGTGTGACACGACAAATCAGCGAGAAGTCCAAGGGCAACGCAATATATAACATCTGCCTTAAAAAAAGTAACATCAGATGTCGAAAATACCTTCAAAAATTCAAATCTTTACTCTGGTAACTTTATTTGACTGATACTTAATAAATTCAGGCGAAAATTCACTGTCACTTAATTCTCCGCATTCACAGTTGCCAGTTCGGCATTGCACTGCATGTATTGCATCCAAGTACAAAGTATTATGGGAGGGAAAGTACACATCTCAATGGCGGACTGGCAACGGTGAAAGCGGAGCGACAGTGAATTTTCTCCTCATTTTGGGTGCAAACTGAATATAAAATGTATCAAAAAAGAAAGTTATTGTTTTGAAAAACAGTGGAAGAGTAAATATATATTAGGAAAATAGGACTTTGAGAGACGTGACAATTACATCAAGTTAAATCAAAATTCCAATTTTTTGTTTAATGTGCCCTGTGTATTTAATCTTTGCTGGTTCTTTACTATTCTCAGTTTCTGTAAGTCGTCCAAGCTAACGAGAACAGCAAAAGAACACGCCACAATGGATATGTCGCCCTCTCTACATCTGATTTAATCACATTTATATATTTTTTATTAGCAATTGTTAAAAATTTGCGTTTTCTTATCAGTTTGGAAGGTGTTGTCTGATAGAGCGCCCTGGCCTTTCAATGATAACGATTAGGATCTGTAAAACAATACACGGGTTATAAATCGTCTCCGAATAATAAAAATGAAATGTCAACCATATTAATGGTCTTACCATTTTAAAACGAATGTAAACTTGTTTCAATAATAGACTCGAAATTAAGGGTTTGTGTTTCCGCTGATAAAAATGTCAGAGTATGACTTCACCGCGTCCCGATTTTATTCTCACCAGACACATTTCCGAAATGTTGTTTTGCGAAAAGGGATTGATTGGTTAAGGCAGTTACATAGCCTTCGCCCTCTAGTTAACAGGAACAACAGCCTGAAAATGTGGTAACAGTTTTGGCAGTTTTTGTCAATAAAACACAAACACAAAACAAAAACCTCACAGGTGCTTGCAGCGTTGCTTGGATAGTCGATAGAAGGCCCAGGATGTAAGTATGAGGCCGAAGGCCGAACCTCGGTAGTATAGTGTAAATAATAGGTGTGACACGACAAATCAGCGAGAAGTCCAAGGGCAACGCAATATATAACATCTGCCTTAAAAAAGTAACATCAGATGTCGAAAATACCTTCAAAAATTCAAATCTTTACTCTGGTAACTTTATTTGACTGATACTTAATAAATTCAGGCGAAAATTCACTGTCACTTAATTCTCCGCATTCACAGTTGCCAGTTCGGCATTGCACTGCATGTATTGCATCCAAGTACAAAGTATTATGGGAGGGAAAGTACACATCTCAATGGTGTACTGGCTACGGTGAATGCGGAGAATTGCCCGAAATGGATTTTTGCCTCAATTTGGTTGTAAGCTGAATATAAATGTATCAAAAAACGAGAGTTATTGTTTTGAAAAACAGTGGAAGAGTAAATATATATTAGGAAAATAGGACTTTGAGAGACGTGACAATTACATCAAGTTAAATCAAAATTCAATTTTTTGTTTAATGTGCCCTGTGTATTTAATCTTTGCTGGTTCTTTACTATTCTCAGTTTCTGTAAGTCGTCCAAGCTAACGAGAACAGCAAAAGAACACGCCACAATGGATATGTCGCCCTCTCTACATCTGATTTAATCACATTTATATATTTTTTATTAGCAATTGTTAAAAATTTGTGTTTTCTTATCAGTTTGGAAGGTGTTGTCTGATAGAGCGCCCTGGCCTTTCAATGATAACGATTAGGATCTGTAAAACAATACACGGGTTATAAATCGTCTCCGAATAATAAAAATGAAATGTCAACCATATTAATGGTCTTACCATTTTAAAACGAATGTAAACTTGTTTCAATAATAAATTAAGGGTTTGTGTTTATAAAAATGTCAGAGTATGACTTCACCGCGTCCCGATTTTATTCTCACGAGACACATTTCTGAAATGTTGTTTTGCGAGAAGGGGTTGATCGATCACGGCAGTTACATTGATTTGGTTCACAGGGACAACAGCCTGAAAATGGTACAGTTTCAGTAGTTTTTGTCTCTAAAACAAAAACCGATTTTGCTGTGCCTCTCCCTGGTGTATGTGTTGGCATATAAAACATTACCCTTGCCGCCACGATGCTCATTGCACGATACAGTGTGCAATGTTAATGCTCGTCAACATGTTCTAGTCTGGACTAGAATTTAGACGACATCGGACATTTACACTAACGCAGGCAGTGTTGGCTAGCTGAATTTTCGGTATATGGACTGGCGTTTTAGCATAACGAGAAGGACGTGTTTACAAACAGAAAACAACAATGGAAATACATAAACAGTTACAGCTAATGGAGCTTTATATAGAGTCTGAATAAATATTATTTTTGAACATTTGTCAACTGTTCTTACTCTACCTTTGAACGATGAAGGATAGGAGAAATGACATGATATTATCCTCTTTGTTTCGACAATTATTTGACAAATCGCAAATGCCGGCTTTACTGATCTTTCATTATACTTCGAAAGGCTTTAGACGGATTCTACCATCGTTCAATACTTTATAAACCACTGAAAGTAGGTTTGAAAGTCATGTTCAAAATTTCATTATCCATGTATAATGGAGTTAAAGCATGTGTATGGGAGTTGCATGGGATTACTGATTTCTTTACTCTCTTTGGTGTACAACAGCACTCCATCCTATCTCCTTTTTGTTTTATAGTTACATAGATGATATAGGTGAAACCTTGCTAGAGGGAGTTGATTTATTCTTTTGTTCGTACGGGATTTTAAAATTTTTGTATTTATCGTTTCTAGATGATTTATCATTGATTGGTAGTTCTCTTATCGGCCTACACAGACAATAAATTAAATGGTTAATTTTGTACGAAGCGGAAGCTGAAAATTAATGGATCACAAACTAAAGTGGTTGTTTTTAGAAATGTGGAAATTACAAATCTACGAAAGATAGAATATGGTTGGTATGCAGCTTACAACTGTATCATATTTCAATTACCTCGGCCTTTTCTATCCTGTTCTAGATTTTTGGATCAATGCCTAGGAAAACTTGGCAAATCATGCCAAGAAGGCGTCATTTATCCTTCAACAACGTTAAGTGAATGTCACTATGTAACTGATGATAATATTTTGTGTAATTTTGACTGTTGGATATTGCAAATGCTCATGTACAGTTATGAAATATGGGTTTTCATGATGTCAATGACATTGACGAGCTACATCTTTCATTTTGTGAGCACATACTGTAGGTATACTATGCTGTTGTATTAAGTGGACTTTGACGTCATTATTTTCAAACTCTCCGATTAACATGATTAACACGATGAAACTTATGCAGAGCGGTGTCAGCGTTACAAATATCGATTTGAAATTGCAGAACGCACAAAAGAGTATCTTTGTTGGGCTAAGAAGGTTAAAGCTCTCAAAGCTGTAGGGTGTGGACGTGCACTGGAAATGGAGATTGTTGGAGAAAGAGTATGTTTTTCTTAAGGCATTGAAATAGCGGCGGTGTTTCGTTGGATCAAACAATTGAAGGCTTAACCCGATGTATTATAGTACAACTTAGATGCATATTGGTTGTCTAATTTTAGGAGGTTATTTGTATGTTGTAACAATTGATTATTTCAGATGATCCTTGCATAAGGGACGAGCACAATTAACGGCGGGGGGGGGGGGCGGAAGAGAAAATTGGGGCCACGAAAAAAATGAGTGTTCTTGGGGTGGGCCATGAAAATTCCAGGGAAGGTAAGGGGTGGGCCACCAAAATTTTTTACACCATGACAGACAGAGAATATTTTTCAGCATTTTTGTTCCTTGTTGAAGCTGGAGTTCCTTGTTAAACTTCTTATAGCATGATGAAATACCAAGTCTTAAACCTCACAATGCAGTTGTTATGTGTAAAATGAGCAATATTATTATTGAAAATTGACTTAATTTGTCAACAATAATAATGGTTGGTAATGATACAGAGGCTAGGTTGAAACTGGTTATTTCATCATGCTATAGGAAGAACTAGAATACGTAGTGGACACACAGGAAAAAATACTGAAAAAAAGGAGAAAAAATGGCATTAATGGGTCTTTTATAGTTAGCCCATGAAGGACTATTCCAATGGCAGACTGTCATTACAGTGGAGTAACATTGAATATCTTGGGTAGTCATAGAAAGGCAGACACTGGGTTGTGGAAAGTGCATTGAAATCACAATGGTCATGTTATACATTTTTCCCCAACATCTTTGTACTTGGTATCTGCTTTTATGCTGTGTACCTCTTCCAGACCATTCATGTTTATATTTGCTTTAGTGACAATTGTTGCTCTTTTTGTTCAAAGTGTGTTCTATTTTGATCTCCTGCCTTGGAGTACGCATCATTTATAAAGGTATTGAGGGTCAGTAGCTGTACATAATTTGGCTATTTTTTAGTATTTTGTGTTCTGTGTGTTTCACTTGAAGTTCTTATTTTACTCAGAGTATGATGAAATGCACAATATTGAGCTTGTTAGACTAACTTGGAGATGTGCAGTGAACACTGTCATCATTAAAAATAATTCATGTCTAAATCAATGCTTTAACTATAACAACTATAACAGCACTGAATGAACTTGTAGATTGTTTATAAGGTATTTGGTAATTTCATCATTCTTTGAGATTAAAATAGCACAACACAATACTGAAAAGTAGCTGTAGGTGTTACAAGTAGTAAAGCTTGAACATATGTTATTTCGTTTGTTTATTATTTATATATTCATTGTTTTTATTTATTTCAAGAATGCAAGAATGTTGTTTTCACTAAAACATATATTAAAAGTTATAAGGATTATGTATATGTGTACAACTTTGTACCTATGTAATCTTTCTTTTTGGGGAGGGGCCACAAAAATTTTGTTGCCGGTGATGGGGGGGGGGGGGGGTCCACTAAAATGTTTGCTGGTGTTAGGGGGGGGGTTGTAAAAAATATATGCACCATATATTTTCTCTTCCAGCCCCCCTGCCGTTAATTGTGCTCGTTCCTTAAATTGAACTTACCTAATCATAACATGCATATCGAAGGTGGACGGGTTGAGGAAACAGCTAGAGCAAATAAAATATTAAAGATGTGTTACTTTAATCAGGTTGAAGCAGAATTCTATTATTCTGTTCAGTCAGCCCAGTGTATCAAAGCTTTGCTGGTTCTTTACTGTTCTTAGTAATCTTGGTTAACAAGAACAGCAAAAGACCAAGCTACGATGGACACTTCACCATCTGTACATTTGATTTAATCACATTAATATGCTTAACATGATCAGTTGTTAAAAAATTGCATTGTGTTATAAATTGGGAAGGTGTTGTCTGATGGACAACTCTATCCTTTCAACGATAACGAAAGGAACTGTAAAAGAACCTATATGGGCTAAAATCGTCTGTGAACGATTAAATTTAAGTATCAACCATATTATTCTGAAATTCTTATCGTTTTAAAAACGCATGTAAACTTGTTTAAATGAAAGACTCTAAATCACGGGTTTATATGTCAACTAATAAAAGTGTCAGCGTTCTCACATATTTCATTGTCACGCGACGCATTTTAGAAATGTTGTCTTTGCAGAGAAGAGTTGATTGATTTTAATAGTTTAATAGCATTCCCTTGGGTTACAGGGACAACAGCCTAAAGCTGTGTTATAATTTTGATCTACAAACAAACCAATAATGTTGTGCCTCTCCCTGGTGTATGTTGACATATAAAACATGACCCTTGTCGACAAAATGCATTGCACGATACAGCGTGCACTGTTAAGGCTCGTCAACATGTTCTAGTCCGGATTAGAATAGTTGTTAACAATGACATCGGACATTTACACTAACGCAGGCTGTGTTGGCAAGTTGAATGTTTGGCGTATAGACTTGGTTTTAGAACATAACGGGAAGAAGTGTTTATAAATAGTAACAATAACGGGTATGCATCAAAAGTTAATGGTATTAATTGAGCTTTATTTACTTTAGTTCAATATAATTTTCGAACTACTGTAACCTCACTTACTCGATGACGGAATGGAGAAATAGCATCATTACATCCTCTTTACGGAAGCCTTCAACTTCCTCTACAAATTAAGTAAATATGGATCTTTCCGTTTCGTTTGCGCGAAATTGTTCGATGTGGGAAATTTGATGTTGAAATTTGTCGTGGGAAGTAAGTTCCAACTCATATTTACGGTCCGTTCATAGTTTCCAGGACCCTTTATATTGCTGGGAGACGAACGCAGTAAGTGGACGAGACTGTTTTAATCAGAGGTTGCGGGAGACTTCAAGCGACGGTATACTGCACTCTGTCGAATTCACTGCACACGATTCGAAGGTGCTATCAGGAGGAGACCAATAATCTTTAAGTGCAGCTCTTTAAAATCAGCATTGTCGAACTAGGTAAGGGCAATAGACATCAAATCAGGTCCAATAATCGTTATCATTCAAGGTAAACTATGAAATTTACCAGGTCCAAGGAACATATAGATGATGACAAATTTAAAGGCAATGGGGCCATCTTGAACACGAAATAGTGGTGTACCACGAATTGTAACTGGCAAACGCCTGTTAGCTTCTTAAGGAACTACACAATCTTATTGTAGATTGGTCTACCTTGTTGTAGTTTCCACAGTTTATATCCCACGAAAACTTAGATAAATGTATTGTATTGTAGTCAAAATGTGCGGATGGCGCTAACTCCCTAGATAATTCTACGATTTCAGCCGAACGCAGTTTTTTATCATATTTATTCAGAAGTCGCTTCAAGGAGATTAAAATTAGCTGTTATAAGTATGGTGGCCGTTTTTCAAGAAAATAACGATAGCGTCAACATACGGTTATCATTAAAGATATAAAGGGCGATGCAACGATTGCCTTAGCACCTTTTTGCCGCACGGTAAACATGTAAAACTTGAAAGTTTGTGATGTTTTATCTTTTTGGACTGACAACCTACAATAACAATCGTACTCAGCTAAAGTGAAAACAAAGAATAAATCACAAGAAGAAAAAATGTTTTAAAAGTCAGTTGACTACATTTGGCTTTGAAATGGCGTGTTATGATTTGATGTCCTGTGACACGATTGACGTTTAAACGGACCAGCATGCTGGCATCTTAATTATGACAGATGTTTGAACCTATTTAACCGTAATTTTGAAAAGTTCTATATGAACCGACGATATCACGTGTATTACAGATTGTTATCACAGCTGGTAGCTCAAACCACAATACTTCTGTTACTTAGATTAAATTTCGTAAAATCGCTACAATCAAGGGAAATAGATTTCCAGAATTTATTGTTCTGCTATTATATATATTCACCCAACTTTTTCTATAGTTTATTTACATCATTCTTTCATTGACGAAATATATTCTCCTTTGTGAGCGGAGGATAAAACGAAAAATTTTACAAGTGGCCTATAAACTGCTACAAATTCGTTTGAAAACTTGATTTAGTAGGTGGAGTCACCTCGTAAAAGAGTCGAAAATTAAGTTGTCTCGAATTCTGAAACCTTACACATACATAGAGTAGAATAAGATCAAGTTAATTACCTGAACAAGCCTTACAGTCAAGTGCACTCTCCATTATGCGTAGATTGTTTGCATTTTGCTAGCAAGATAAAGGATCTTTATTTCTGTTCAAATTTTGAGCAATGTCTGTCACCATGAAATTTGTTTTGAACTCTTGACCATTTTCTCTAAAACCTAATCGTCGCTACTTACCTTGTAACTTGTTCTCAGACTTCATTTACTTGGTGAAGAATGCCCGTAAGTAACCATTTAAAAGAAAAATTAAGTTGTCTCGATGTATTTACCGGGGCTAAATATTGCCTGCATTTTATTCAACCTAATGGCCACAATTTTCAGTCGTGTTTTTGGCGCAATGGTGCAAATCGCTAACAATATCTTGTGTAGATATGAACTTTACTCTCCGTTATCGCATACTTTGTCAGACGCTGATAAACAGATCTACCATGGGACAACAAACAAATATAATTGAAAACCTAACTGGTCTCATGAATTGTTAATGTCTTCGCCCATATTCTTCCCTATCTCCTGACATAATACTGCTAGTTGCCTACTGCAATAGACTTAACAATACATGGTTCAGTGCGCTATAGTGGCCATGTCTTTCTGTAGTGCATTTGGTTGTTCAGTGCAGTTTATCGACTCCTTGACACCTTTTCTACACATCAATTTCAATATTAGGACGTCTGAAAAAATTTGTTATCCCTTGAATTATAAAAGCCTAATACCTATTGTTCCTAGGGGTATGAAACGAGTGGCGGATGAAACGAGCGACTGGTACTGCTTACTTCCGAACCAAAGACAAGAAATTGTGTTTTTCATAAGAATCAGGTTATGACGCAACTTTGTGTTTAGTATGATACCATCAGATATCTCTTTCTGTTGATTAAACATTCTTTACTTTCAGGTGAACCTTTTGAATCCATATGTCCTATTGAATAATTCTTTAAAGAGAATGACTCAGAAGCCTTGAAGGGCCGTGGCACCTATGCTTCAAGGCAATGAGTTCACTTTCTCCATACGAAACAAATGTTTTTCCATTTCTGTCTGCCGTTAGCTTTTGTGTTATCTAAGAACAATTTTTTAAATTAAATTTCGATATATGCCAAACGCAAATTAGTTTACAACTAGAAAAAACTTGACACTGTATGTTACACCATGTACATAGCCATTAACAGTCCTGTAAGGAAAATCTAGTGGACAGGTGCCTGATTATGACAATTAGCGTATGGCAACAGGCACGGCTTTTGTCGAGGAAGGGATTTAACCTTGTTGCGATCATCATGGCAAATCCACACAAACATTGAGCCATAATTAACGCTTTGGAAACAACGTGTGTGCGTGATATTAAATCACGTTCGTCTTGTGCTTGGGAATGATTGTTCACAAGGAACCTGTTAGTATTTTTAACTTCCAACAGCCTATGTCAGCAAATCTCGTTCTTGGGAGAAGTTTAAACCATAATTTACACTCTTTCCCAACTTACCTTCAGGGGAGCCGAGGGGGTTGGTTACAGGTCATAGGCAATATTTTAGTCGTCAATTAATGCCCTGTGATAATAATGTAGTAAACCTTAATGTTAAGAGGAAGTATTACAAATGTTGTAATAGACTTAAACAACTGTGACATTATTTGATAAATATTCCTCTCCTAAATTAAACTTGGGTGAGTTCTTGTTTACGAGTCAGACATAGATAGAGCACTTCCAGAAAGTTACAAATATTGTAACCTGTGAACATGTGTCACAACTATATGTGCGCGCACAGTCTCATCTGTATTTACATATTCTAGGTAGGAAAATATATGATATCTTGTAAGAATTGTTGTCAGGTTGTGCCTCGGCAGAATGCATACTTCTAAGGCACAATATACACGCCCAGAACACAAGGACATTGTGGAGGTTATTACATGTACACCTGACCAGCATTTAAATCGATGTGACATTAGGCTACTTCTAGTAGTAAACATCTACAGGATAAATGGACGTTTCGTTTATGGGCGAGAACACGACAGTTGCTCTGTTGAAGCAGGCAGTGCGAAGTTTTCCTGTACCCAAAAAATTTCTATTGTGTAGGGCCTACACCAGTTTGGCTAGAAATGTTGTTCGCGATAATATGATCTGTATACTATGAGGTTATCCCTCGATATCACCTCTTGGTGGGGTCGTATTGCTGCTCGTGAGGTTGTGGGCCGCATCACACTCGTCTTTGACTCGTGTGATGCGGCCCACAACCGCACTCGCAGCAATACGACCTTACCAAGAGGTGATATCGAGGGATAACCTCTTTATCATATACCTATGCCCACGTAATTGAATGAATAAATCTCGTATGTTAAAAATATGATACGTTTCACAGTGGTTTTTCTTGATGGACTATATTTATTTCCCGATTTATTTGCGTCATCTTGCTAAGGCGGATTGATATACTAGCGTCTGACGTAATCTATCAGCTGGCTCATTGACAATAATTTTACGGTTGAGCAGAGAAATGCTTGAACTCTGTCATCAAACATTTAGGATATCTACCGAATCGGTACGGTACATGCAAGTGTTGTGTTTGGTATTATTTTCCAGAACGCATTTACCATGAATACATGATATTTTTGAAAGTTGTGCTTTTGAATTTGCCGGTCCTCCGACATGTCCGATAGCACTTTTGCTTGTCGTCTGCGCGTCTATGTGCTCATGCAAACAGCTGGACTGTCATCGATCTGTCAGTGCCCGTACGGTGTGATGCTCTGCTCTTTAATTTGTTCAAATTGGTAGCACTACTAGCAGGTTAATCCGATATCGACACATGTGTTTTATTTAGTTACCCCGCATTTCCCTATGCTCCAAAACCCTGCCACTTTTGGAGATCGGACATGATATCGTAGTCAAAGTCAAAATCATAGACGGCACCATGGTTTGTTTTGATTAGGGCGCCACCATGTAAGTAGTCCGGTATGCAAATCAACAGGCCGTATCAGGCTTTGTTATGTAAATCAACAGGTCGTATCACTTTTTCATATGCAAATATTCAATTGAATGAAAGAAAGACGCGCTGATCATTCCTTTCATATGCAAATCAACAAGGCGTATCACTTTATTGACATGCAAATCAACATGATAAATCATGTCACTGAACTCAGTACAGACACAATATAGGGCATAGGTATATGATAAAGTATGATATACCCCGGAAACGTGGGTGCCTTTGCTCTCAAGTGGGTCTATAAAATGTTCCAATCTCGATTTAAATAAGAACACCCAAAAAATAGTGTGGTTCAGATAACATGCTTTTTTCAAAAATAAGGTAGGTAGGTAGGTAGGTAGGTAGGGAAAATATTATTTTTTATTTCACCAAAAAAAAAATTCAATAAAACATGCAAGTGAATAGCAAGTGTTCATGGAACTTATTCTATTATATTTTCCGATATGGAAATGATATTGAAAACACATTGTGTCTGGTACCACATGCAGAATAGCTTGCCATGGCACTGACGAGAACAGGCTGGGACAGGCTAGACTTTCCTTGACAGGGGCTTCACTTAGTTTCGAAGTAGGGGCCAAAATAAGAAAGTAGGTGGCATGCAGCTGCGTAGCAGCTGCCACAACGGCGAAGTGGTCATCGGGGGGGGGGGTCCGTAAGGGGGTTTCCCCTTCCTGAGTATGGGGTGGGACCGGGAGGGGGTGTCTGCCGAAAGCCAGAAACCGTGGAAAATTAGCTAAAAATTCACTTTTTACAGCTCATTTAATACACTTTTGTAACGTCTGGAAAGTCCTGGAAAATTACACTACTAATTGACAGTCCTGCAAAATGGCATTTTCAACTACAAATATTTCTGGAAAATTGTATGCAATATTCCCAAAAGTCATGGAAATGATTATCACTCCACTTACCCTGATTTGTCTCAAACGTGTACACCGCGATTGATCGAAAATCGAAAATCCCTGAATATTAAAGAAATTAACTACTGACGTGACTTATGTACGTTTGAAATATAAATTGTGGATTTAAAGTGATGCCATTGAGCGTTTTATTGTGCAATTATACCACAGAGCAACACTACTAACTTCGTGATCTAATTAGCCTAATAATCAGATCGAAAGTTTTGAGAATGGCGAGGCATTTTGTATGAATAATCTATCATTTCTGAAACTACGCGATGGCCTGGCAGTGTATCATGAACACGATTTCATCTGCCTTGCTTGATCAGCTGGGGATGCGTGCAGTACAACGCACGTCGGCCTACTAAAATTCGAAATTTGATAAATCGGGAAGTTTTTAGTGCGAAAAATCACGCAATTGCCTTCATCAACAGTTTAAATCCACGTAACAACCTTTCTGTTGTTGCTTGGTACACTTCAAAAACCCGAGATCGTACAGCGTAGTAGCTTGACCTTGCAACACTTTTTATCTGCTATTTTGAATGGAGCGCGGGTGGGCAGGAGTACTTGTATACACGTTTTCATTGGCGGATAGAAAGGTCACGACATATGTGTCAGCAATTGCAGTAGCCGATAGACTCGTCCGTAGCAATTGATTACTTGTGTTTTATTCAGGCTAGACATGTTGTCTTTTCTTTTAGTGGTATGAATAAAATGTGGATATCAAAAAATTCAAAGGAACTCTTCGATAATTTGAAATCAAGAGCTATTTCAAAAATAACATCTGTTAAAAATTTTGATTTTTCCACATTGTATACCACAATACCACATGGTAAATTGAAGGAACGCTTGAAAAACATTATTAACCAAGCATTGTTCTACAAAAACGGTTCACGCCGTTACAGATATGTTGTATTAGGGTATAATTCTAAATATTTTGTTAAAATACTACTAATGCTAAAGTTTTTTATACCGAGAAAGATATTATCAATATGATTGATTTCCTCATCGACAACATACTTGCTTTCTGACTTATTTCTGTACTCATACGAGACAGATTTATCCAGAACTTAATCAAACAGAAACAGGTCACTGTACCTAGAACGTTCAACCAGTGTAATATTTAGATACATAGACGATGTTATTCAATGAATAACTCCAAATTCAGTGACTATCTCGCCATGATTTATCCTCCAGAATTTGAGATTAAAGAAACTATAGAAACGGCCTCTTCTGCTTCATATCTGGACATTTTAGTTGAATTTGACTCTAATGCTCACCTTTCTACTAGACTATATGACAAGAGAGATGATTTCAACTTTAGTATAATCAATTTCCCACACCTCATCAGTAATATTCCGCTCTCACCAGCTTATTGGGTACACATTTCCCAGCTTATTCGATATGCAAGAGTATGCAGGTCATATGGTGATTTTGTAGAGAGACATGGCCATCTCTCTCACAAACTGTTAAATCAAGGTTACACCACAGCAAGACTTGTCTCTACATTCAAACTCTCTTTTGGCAGGTATCACAAGCTGGTAGATAAATAAAGGCGTCTCTCTTCGACAAATGATCGCTGATGGCATCAGTGACATTGGGCTTTAGTTGGTGACCACTACCTATTGACTTACAGATTGATATATGGCGGTGCCACATGTGTAGCAGAATGCGCTTACTATTTTCTAAACCCTGACATCACTTCCTGGCTTTTTGGCCAGAGGTCCATATATCTTTCTTTCATGAATTTGACTTTGTTATGTGTACCGGTGCTTTACTGTCTATTCTGAGCTGTTTTGTGTCTATGTTTACAACTAGTGCATTACGAATTTTGACCTTGTGTTATCGGATTATGGACAGGTATGATTGCGATTATATTATGCTATAAGGTTCTTGTAGTCGACTGTCAACTTAACTTTGCTTCATTTTAAACCCGATGAATAATTTGACAGCTTGTGATACATGTCCGAATAGAACCATTTCAGAAGGCAATGAAAGATTACCAATTTTCAAAAAAGTAGCTGGCGAAATCGTGAGAGTTACCGGTCAAAAGGAATTTTCTCAAATTATCGCGAAAACTACAATTTATGTTACTTTCGTGTTGGCGGACCCACAAAAAGTTTAGGGTTAAATTAGTATAGGTCAACTTACCGGAACATACACTTTTTTCATCGGCCTAGTGCGTGTCCGTCTTGTAAAGTTTGTTTGCTGATGATTGTTCGGTGAATACCATTTCACGCTGAAGAGATGCTATGAAGTATTCTTTTGGTCTGTCATAACAGAAGACTGAATGTCCTGTATATGAAGGTAGTACATTGTTGAAATTGTAAAGTCAACGAACCATTGAAACTGATAATTGCGGTGCATATCGTTTCCTTTACAGTTCAACGCTATCCATATGTTCAATTTGATACAAACCCATTCACCCGTAGTTTTAATTGTATCTGAATTATGAGTGCCAGATGAATAAATTGAACATCACGTGTAAATAGCATTACGTATAGGCCTATAAAGCCATTTAAGGGTAAATTGTGCTCGTTTAAAAATCCAATTAAATAACAGTTACCCTATCACACTTAATGAATTTTAGTGTTCTCGTGATTGTATGAAACACTGGTAGGCCTACACGATATAGGGAGAAAACTCTTATTGTATAGTTCAAAGGGAACGGCCCTATCGCTCACCGCGACTCTGCCTGTGTGTTGTTCGTTCACAATTTGCTATACCTCCACCGTCCAGACTTGTCAACGGAAAAACCAGCAATTACACGGAATGCCTTAGTCCAGGATTTGGTAAACGATACTATAGTGCAAATAGACAGCAAGTTCACCAGCAAGTCGCAAACAATTCAATATTTGTCTTTCATATTGTTTTAGCGGCGGATCCAATAACACTTTTAGCATAATTTATTTTAAGACTCCGACAAGTCTAACTGGAAGCTAATCTGTGACTCTTGGGTCCATAAATACGGGTAGAGTTGAAATGGGGAAACATACAATGGGAAGTAAGTTGCGAGTCTTCGATATAACATTTAACGATGTTAAGGCCTCAATCAATTACCAAAAGAGGAAGACCTGCTGGAAAGAATCGCCATTGAAACCTCCGATACATAGCGATATTTCGGTCTAGTACCTGTTCACCCTCATGGCAGCAAGAATTACGGTATTACCTTCAGGACAAGGCTAACAATCGTGTATTAACCATAGGGCTGCTGTATTTTATGATGACAACGTTTTACTCTCGTAACTGATCATTTACCATATTTACGTCCAGCGTAAAAGTAGACACTCACTGCTTCATCAATGAGTGGTTTTCGAATTAGTGAGTTCGCCTCCCATTGGTTCATTTTCTATGTTTGTATTTCCCCGAGCTCTGCCGCTAGCGATGTACGAACAAAATGTACTAGTATGTCACCGTACTAGTTAACGGAAATTTTCCCTGAATGCAGCCAGCGACGGACTACCTAAGTAAACTTTTGAAGTGTCTCAAAGTTTATGAATGCATGGAGGTATAGGCCATTAAGATTGACACAGTTGATAGGGTAGGCGAACAGGGCCATCTTTTAGGGTTCAATTGGGGTGTCTTGGTTCCAGAAGCTGTTTCTTGTTGGTATTTTTTATTTGATTTCAACCATTTTGACCGTGATATTCCTAATAAAGATTTATACTCCAAACCTTTAGTGTCTTGGTCCTATCCTGGCACTGGTTTTGTAAACGTTCTTCTTTTTCTTCTTCACTGTGTTATGTATTTTTCCTATGATAACTATAAGCTAAGCTTTATTATTATACTGTTTCTATAATCATATGCGTTTGATTGCCTAGCAAGGGTAAGTTACGTATCTGTTGACGCTGTCACAGGATTATCACCAGATTAACTTTTGTAAAGTCAACAACGAACATAGCAGCAAGTGTGTAACTCTTATACACGACGATGATACGTGTTAAGAATTCAAAATATTTCAGCGTATTTTAACCGTCAAATGTTGAAATGCAATTAAAATGACAGTTTGACTAACAAATTCGAAATAATCTAGCCGGAGCTGCCATGGATTAAGGACTCGAACAAATTCTGGTCTATGTTTAGACAGTTAAACCTATAGGTCCTCCACGATTCAGGTGGGTTTACACGTGTATTTTTTTAAACCTGAGGGAATCTGATTAGTCGCTCTGTAAATATTCCTTATCAGCGATCTAAGCGATCTCACGTTTACACGTCATACACAAGGTAAAAATTTAGTTCGGGTCAAGCAAAAGAAATAACGCCACCAACAATACAGTAGTCTTCATAACAACGTATAGCCCGTACATCGAAACCACAAAAATCAAGCAAGCCCTGACAGAAAACTGGAGTGAACTTGAAAAAGACGAAACACTAAAAAAACTGTTCCAAAACCAACCAATAATCGCATATAGAAGGAACAGAAATATAGGCGACACACTTATAAGCGCCAGACTTCACAAAAACTGTTTTCGAAACGTAGGGCCAAAGGAACACAGTGTCAGTAGTCTCAACATTTTACATAAAACAGTTAAACATGATATACACTTATATTATACACAATATCATACACAAAACGCAAACAACCCAAATATGAACGATGTGTGGAGTTGCTTTTCCTTTACTACCAGTTGCTTTCCCTTTACTACCTACAACTCATCGTAAAATGACATCGTTTTTCTAGCTCTGCCACTACGACGGTTGTTGTCGGACACGGACTTGAACTGAGCTCGCAACCGTTTGATTTTGTTGTGGCATTGTTCCGCTGTCCTCTCGAGTCCCTTCTCCCTGGCCTTGGCAGCGACGACTTCATACACTTGCCGATCCCTCGACGTGCCGTCCATCATACGGATGACATTTTCGTCTCTCCAGATTGACATTAGTAGCCTGATCTCTTCCTGCGGCCAATTGTTGCCGCGATCGCGAGAGCTTACTTGAACACTGTCCATTGTGGTAATGACCGCAAGCCCGAAGACAGGATATAGTTCGGCGTTTAGTTCGGTGTTCTGGTCACACGTGTAAATAGGCCATTGTTTAGTACGGAGCACCGAACCTGGACCAGCCCTCCGACACCGAATTAATTTAGTTCTTTGTTAGTTCGGTGTTGTCTGTTTACACGTCCAACTGACACAGGTTTAAATTTATTCCGGTGTCAACTCCGGACTTAACTCACACGTGTAAACCCCCTTCAGTTTCATCGAAGGAATGGTTTGGTTATTTTGCCGATTTTGATTATTTTGGTCTGCAAAACAAACCGGCTTTTCTGTGCCTCTCTCTCGGAAAGGTTTAAATATATAAAACATGGCCATTACCAACACAATGCTCTTTATACGATACGGTGTGCAATATTAATGTTCGCCAACGATCTCTTGTGCGGACTGTAATTTAGTATATAAGCATGACACTTGACATTTCACTAACGAAGGCAGTATTGGCAAGTTGAGTGGTGGGTAAATGGACTTGGCGTGTTTAAAAAATGGAAACAGCAATGAAAATACACCAAAAGTTACAGCTAATAGACCACTGTATTGTTAACATACATATTAGGCCCTATTTTCAAATTTTTGTCACCTCTCTTACTCTACCTTTTATCAAGGTATAGATGAAATGACATCATGATATCCTGTTTGCAGAGACCTCGAACATCCTATACAACAGTAAATTTTGAGCGGTTTAATGTTCTTTCCTCTGTTTTTCGTGAATTTCCGGCCTTTGTTATGAAGAGTGAAATTGCCCGAGAAGTATGATTTAAGGTTAATGAGAAATAACGTTCCACCTCAAATTTAGCGTTCTTTAATACTTTTTATATCATACATGCTGTGCCTGTATTGCCATTCTTCTATTGTTCAGACGGTACTGATATGAGCCCATATTTTAACTAGTGAAAATACGAATTATATTTTCACTGTAACCGAACTACTTACAGCGACGCGTACGCGTGACCTTCGCTGTATGCATGACCTCCGTTGGTATATGTACATATAAAACAGCTGAGCGAATAAGACAAATGACAATCCGAAACGTCATTATGATTATGGTCAAAATTACGTTGTTTGCAGTCACTTCATGGGCATTGCACTTAGGCACAAGTACAGTTGTGCCAAAAACATACAAACAAACGCATTGAAAATTTGTATAATTTGCCGACACCTGTCGGTCCCGTGGCGGTGCACGGTGCGGTGCAGTGTTTTCGTGTCGTCTACGCTGCTGAAGATTTACACCATGGATGTATGATTACACGTAATGATATCGGTTGACAGAGCATCATGATAGAATCGCTTTACGACAAGTTTCCTGATGATGAGCTTAAAGTATCTGGACAGTGAATTACATTGTTTACAGTCGTAAATGAGCCACGAAAATCCAACCGCACTGAAAATACTCGCGACAGACAAGGTTGAAGGTGCACATGATATTTCCGATTTGTACCTGTCAGTGCACAGGTCATGATCGTGTCTGGTGGCACCGATGCGGTGCGGGTTTCAGATACAATGTACCATCTAGGGAAAGTCAAACTTTCGCTTAGGTTGTTAAAGGAAGTTTAGTTCTATTTAGGCAAGCCAGGAACGAAAATATACGAGCAGACGACGGAAATACCTTTGAAATGTTTTATTCGTACAGCTACAGCAACAAAATCACGAACGAGTTATGACACTACAGCTTACAGTGTACTCACTTCATGTTTTCACTAATCCGCTTACTGAGATGGTAAATTTGGCATATTTGACGTCTGGGAACATGTATAATTCTTAGGGGTTATTACACGAAGTTTAGGCGATACCGCGTCGTATCCGAGTGATGTGTCCGTATTTTGACGAGTTGCGCAGCAACGAGTCAAAATATGGACACATCACGAGAATACGACGCGGTATCGCGTGAAAGTTATGAGGCCGCGTGAAAGTTATGAGGCCGCCAAAATCGGGTCAAAATACTCGCATCACGCTCAAACTCTATCGAGTATGAACAGCTGAGAGCACAGAGAGCGAGCAGCTCTGGCGACATCTATGAATGCACATACAGTGGATATAATACCCGTACCTGTCAGTTTATCTCGAATTTCTAATATCGGTAATCTTGGGTAACTTGTTTCTCTAGTACCCAAACTTGCACGGTGACCCCCTATTTTTATTCTTGATTTTGAAAGAGAATGATTGAAAGATTCCTTGAGGAAAGTTAGAGCAAAAGTTTAAGTCTTTCACTTTCGAGGTGCATATTACCTTAAGCTCATCATCAGGAAACTTGTCGTAAAGCGATTCTATCATGATGCTCTGTCAACCAATATCATTACGTGTAATCATACATCCATGGTGTAATCTTCAGCAGCGTATAGACGACACGAAAACACTGCACCATGCACCGCCACGGGACCGACAGGTGTCGGCAAATTATACAAATTTTCAATGCGTTTGTTTGTATGTTTTTGGCACAACTGTACTTGTGCCTAAGTGCAATGCCCATGAAGTGACTGCAAACAACGTAATTTTGACCATAATCATAATGACGTTTCGGATTTTCATTTGTCTTATTCGCTCAGCTGTTTTATATGTACATGGACATACCAACGGAGGTCATGCATTACAGCGAAGGTCACGCGTACGCGTAGCTGTAAGTAGTTCGGTTACAGTGAAAATATAATTCGTATTTTCACTAGTTAAAATATGGGCTCATATCAGTACCGTCTGAACAATAGAAGAATGGCAATACAGGCATAGCATGTATGATAATTCGAGATAAACTGACTGGTACGGGTATTATATCCACTGTATGTGCATTCATAGATGTCGCAGAGCTGCTCGCTCTCTGTGCTCTCAGCTGTTCATACTCGATAAGAGTTTGAGCGTGGCGCGAGTATTTTGACCCGATTTTGGCGGCCTCATAACTTTCACGCAGGGATGAGATTATGTATTAAAACACGAAAACACACCCATTTTACAAACTCCCGCCTATGTTTTACATCCACCGTCATTTGAAACTAAAAATTAAATCTTCTTCAAAATGTGAAAACCTGTGTCGACATCGTAATATCTAAATTGTTTGCTTTAAAAGTGCTCCATAAACTCTCTTTTGAAGTGGAATGGCCCAATAGCAGAATAATATCAAGAAGTGATACGGTTGTCATCACTCCTTAGCAACCAACGTTTTATAAGTACATCCTGGAGGAAGCAAGGTCGATTTCAAGTTGATTTCGTTGCTAATTTCGGAGCATCTGTAGGAAAACAGTCATAACCAAAGCATGCATGTATGATAAAGGGGTTATTACACGAAGTTAGGGCGATACCGCGTCGTATTCTCATGATGTGTCCGTATTTTGACTCGTTGCTGCGCAACTCGTCAAAATACGGACACATCACTCGAATACGACGCGGTATCGCCCAAACTTCGTGTAATAACCCCTAAGTATCCATTTTATTGAAGGTAAACAAAGCAGTCGGTAAAAGTGTTCCAATCAGAACTTGCGAGAACTATCAGCGACGGTATATTGCACCCTTTTGAGTACACTACACACGATTCGAGGATTGGTACCAGAAGGAGAGCAATAATCTCTAATATATCGCTCGTCTAACTTTCAAGTGGGCAATTTTGAACTAGGTAAGTGCGGAAATGGTGGCTGGCGAGAGCTTGTTTGCTCCTTAATTAACTACACAATCTTAGTGTGACATTGATCTGCAATGTTACAGTTTTCGTAGTTTTAATTTTACGAGTACTTAGATAAATGTATAATATTTTATCCCAAATGGGCAGAGGGTGCCAACTCTGTAGATAATTCTATGATTTCATCTATCAGGTGTGAACGCGGTTTTAATCGCATTTACTCAGAATTCGTTTCAGGGAGATTGAAGTTCCATGTAACAAGTGTGGTGGCTGCTTTTTCAATAAAAAAACGGCAACGATAAAAGCCGTTAAACATTAAAGCCACCAAGGGTGACTTGGGTGAAATGTTTGCTGAGCACCTTTTGGCCATACGTAAACATGCAAACATTAAAATCTGGTGATTTTTTCAGCTTTTCGGACTGATATCGTACGATACCTGTCGCAAATCATACGATACCTGTCGTAGTCACCTTAAAAACGAACAAAAACAAGACAAAACAAGGAAAGTTACATGACTTCCCTTCCTCAAATGGCGTTCTATGATTTCATATATTGTGAAACGATTTACGGTTAAACGGAATGCCATGATCTGTTGCATTTCGAGGCCGAAAATGATACCGATGTTTGAACATAATTGTCTGTAATTTCGAAAGTTGTCTATAGATCGACGGAGTTTCAGAACGTCTTTTCCTGTTGTTTACTCATCCCACTTTTTCTATACCTTATCTTACATCATTCTTCATTGGTATAATGTTTCCTCGTTGGCAAGAGGAGGATTAGAAGAACAATTAGAAAACAAAGCATTAACACTGAAACAAAATCATTTGAAAACTCGGTGAAGTAGGTGAACTTACTTCGTAAAAAGCAGAAAAAATCATTTCTTCTAAAATTCAAACTACATACACTGTACAATATACGGCTAGTTTCAATCGGGTTCGAACCCACAACATACGGCATCAGTCGCCTACCGGAGAGGCCACAAAGTGAGACTCAAATAGAAATAATTATCTGAACAAGCCTTACATTAAAGTCAATTTTTCATTATTTGTGGATTGTTTTCATATTGTCATCAAGAGAAAGGATATTTTTTCGGATTAAAATTGGACAATGTTAGTCACCATGAAATAGGTTTGAAATGTGTTCATCATTTTCTCAAAACCCTTATCGCCGCTACTTAAAATCTCATGTATTGCTGATCAACAGTACCAGTCCCGTCATAAATCGGAATAATTCTGGCACATTTGAAAAACGTTGCAGTGTCAACGCCTAAATTTAACGTAAGACGTTTTAATAACTGTTGGACCAACACGCAATAACTTGGCATCAACCTTGCTCAGTATTCAGGTTCACTGGGATTCGGGGTTTCCCACAAAAAGGAGAGTAGAATTTTTTTAAGTGCAGCTTGTCTACCTCAAATCAGCATTTCAACTGGGTAAAAAGGAACATGTTTTGTTTCTTATCCTCGCGAGCGTCTATCACCGTCACAATGCCCTGTTGTTAGCATTTACCATTGCATGTAAATATTCCTGATTTTTTCATACCGGAAGCTGGATCTGCTAAGCTCAACTCCCCCCCCCCCCCATTAAGATAAAAATCTCGCCGCCACATTATTTTTGGAAGTGACCTAGGACGAAAAACAAACCATGCTCAAAAATGCTAACATGGGGCATAGTGACGGTGATAGCCGCTCGCGAGGATGAGAAACAAAACATGTTTGTGTCTTAGTGCAACATTAATCGATGTTGCACTTTCCTTACCCTTCATATAACGAGTACATGTACTGAGATAAATATTCAGTATTTTAGCAAAAGGTAAATAGGGCGCAAAGTCCCTACATAATTCTATAATTTCATCCATCGTGTGCAAATGCTTTTGTAAGGTTTATATCATTTACTAAGAAGCCGCTTCAAGGAGATTAAAATTCACTGATACAAGTGAAACCGTTTTTCATGAAAACAACGGCAACGAGGACACCAGGTCAGCATTAAAGCCATAAAGTGCGATCGAATCTTTGTCTGAACACCTTTCAACCACATATTAACTTTTATGAATTTAAATTCGGTGATTTGTTTTGCCTTTTTAGGAATGACAACCTTCGATACGTACCCAACAGCCAAGGAATATGTTGTCGAAGCCGCTAGCTATATAGGAATCCCTAGCATTGTTATGCCTTTAACTGATGTTCTATGCTTTAATGTATTTTAAACTGATTGAATTTTAACTTGCTCGGCAAACAAGCAAAATATAACAATCTGTATTTTTTTGATAGATAATTCATCAAGTCATTCCTTTCACTGAGCATCATGGTTCGACACTCCACTTTTATGGTAGCACTGTCCATAATACTAATGACTGTTAGAGGAATGCTAGGCTGTCCAACGTTGTGTTCCTGTAGGTCGAATAGCGTCAGCTGCAGCTCCGATTTCATGACAGCGATACCAATAGGTGTTCCAGAAGATGTTGAGAGCTTTAATTTCGCCAATAATAGAATAAAATCTCTTCCGATGAAAGGGTTCAGTTCCCTGTCACGAATAAGGATTCTGGTCCTGGAGGATAATTCTATCTCAGTCATTTCATCCGAAGCATTCCACAATCTAACCAGTCTGGAGGTATTATCCCTCGATTACAATAACATCACAACATTGCAGGCTTTTGTGTTTAGTTCCATGACACGACTGACCGACTTATACCTTGATGGTAACGCTATCTCAGTCATTTCACCCAAAGCATTCCACAATCTAATCAGTATGGAGAACTTAGACCTCGAATACAATAACATCACAACATTGCAGGCTTTTGTGTTTAGTTCCCTGTCACGACTGAAGCAACTATACCTGGACGATAACTCTATCTCAGTCATTTCATCCGAAGCATTCCACAATCTAACCAGTCTAGAGGAATTGCGCCTCCAATACAATAACATCACAACATTGCAGGCTTTTAATGTATCTCATTCAGCATTTCGAGGTTTAACAAGCCTGAGAGAGTTATATATGAACAACAACAACCTAACGGTATTACCAATTACACTCTTCAACTACACCAAAAACCTAAAATATCTTTTCATTCAACACAACTCCCTTACATCACTAGCACATGACCAGTTTGACGGCCTGTCTCTATTACAAAAGTTAGATCTCAGTCACAACAAGCTTCGGCAACCTCCGTACATTTCGTTCATGGAACAGCTCCGGTATTTGTCACTTTCACACAACTACATAAGTAGTATTACTAGTAACTTGTTTAGCTTAGAAATGAGGATATCACATTTGGATTTTAGTTTCAATACGTTCGACAGAGTGCCAACTTTCAACTTTGTTCAATGGAAGTTTCTGACTAACATCTCATTTAGAGGGAATCCTATTATTACCATCGGTTGTGATACATTTAAAGGGATAGCTGGGCAAATCTCCTCTGTAAATTTAGATCTGTCAGACATGTCTCTTAGGTTTATCAGTGAGGCCGCTTTTAGGGGATTAAACCTATCATCAAATTATTATAATATTACAATTAACCTAGCGAGAAACCAAATGACTTATCTGCACGAATCAGTCATCTCTGAAATGTTATCTTCTGATAGCGACGGTACAGGACACATCAACATTGATATTGATCTGCATGACAACCCATGGGTATGTGATTGCCACCTAAACGGATTACGTCAGTTGGCTGACGATAATGGGCTTTTTCAAATGGGAAATACCGTGCAACTAAGAGGGCTAGTATGCCGAAAACCCCAAATCTATGCTGGCCGCGATTTTATGGCCATACCTACAGAGAACATGACCTGCATTGGCCCCGACTTAATAGAATTAATAAATTGGATTGATGTTGAGGAGGGTGATACAGTAAAACTTAACTGTAATGTAAAAGGGTGGCTGATTCAGAGGTTTACTGGATAACACCGAGTGGAGAAGTCATGAACAAAAGTAAAAGGGGCACTATTGAGGAAATACTCTTTACACCCAGAGGTGCACTTCTAATAAACTCAACCAGAGTGGAACATTCTGGCACCTACATTTGTAAAACAATCAATTTTTTCATGATAGCTACTGCGGTTTATGCTACCCACTTACACGTAGTCTCACAGCCGACGCCTGCAACACCAACACATGTAATCGAACGCGATGGGGAGCAAGGCACAAAGTCCACCAAAATGTCTGCGCATACCGGAGTAATGTTTGGAGTGTTCCTCGGTGGCACCGTGTTTGGTCTTGGATTGGTGATAGTGATAATGGTAATAATGGCAGCTGTTAAAAGGAAATTCACTGGTAAAGACAAAAGACAACGACAACGATCAAAATTCAGCATTGGATTCAATGACTTGACAAATCAATTTTTTAGTCAATGTTATAACGAAGAAAACGACACTAGAGGCACCAGGTGATGTCACAATCATGAGGACGCTGCTACAGACACTCCAAGAATTTATTCCTTGCAGGAATGTTTTACCACCAGAAGAAAAGGTAGCTGAGGTAGTCTATGCAAATACAATGATGATGGATACTGCGGGTTCGACGTACACGCCACTGTCTCCTGATTCCAACACCGTCGAAAGTGTATACGAAATATACATCAAGAAATAAGTAGGGTGTAGAACAATGTAATAGCTGCCTTTACGATCGATTATTGGGTGATTGAAGAAATTAAAATTAGGCTGCGCTCACAAAAAATGATGAGGGGGCTGGAGGAATTCGGGGAGAATTCGAAACTTCTGGAGGTAGTAGAGGGGAGGGGACTTCAAGATTTTGCTCTGTCTATGGGGAGACCTGAAAATATTTTGGTTCCTAACATTTTGATGTCATCCAATGGTTCTAATGCGGTTAGTGATAATTAAACAAAATCTAGAACCATTTTGTCATCTTTTTGGGATTTTTCTCTAACAAAAAATCAAAAACGTATGAATGTTATTAACTTTTCACAAAAACAATAAGTCTACCTTTTATTTGGGCAGAAAGGCACTAGTGATATTTTTATCAATATTCTATGAAATGTATCAAATACAGATGTGTCTTGCTGTCTCCCTACAGCGTATAGATATAGATATATATATATATATATATATATATATATATATATATATATATATATATATTATATATATATATATATTATATATATATTAACAAATCTGTAGGACCAGATATGATCCCTATTGGATTTTCAGCGACTTTGTTTATATCCTTGGTAAAGCCCATTTGCGCAATTTACAATAGTTCAATTCGTGAAGGTTACGTACCCACAGTGTGGAAATCTGCAAATGTTTGTCCCATTCCGAAGGTCAACCCACCACGCATTTTGTCTAAAGATCTACGGCCAATAGCCCTAACACCTGTATTATGTAAAATACTTGAGTCGTTTGTTGGTACATGGCTTTTTGAAGAAGTCAAAGATAAAATTGATCCGAAGCAATACGGTGCAATTAAAGGCACCTCCACTACCCACTGCTTGATTGATATTTTCCACCAAAGGTATCTGGCAGCAGAACAAGGCAAAACAACACATACTGTTCTGCTACACTACTCCAAAGCTTCTGACCTTATTGATCATAACATTCTTATCAAGAAAATGGAAGATATGAAAATATCAGCAATTTTGGTGCAGTGGATAGCTGCTTTCCTAAGTGACAGGCAACAACGTGTCATACTAGGACAGGAGATCTCAGACTGGATTAAAGTCCATGGAGCTGTACCACAGGGTTCATGGCTCGGTCCCTTATTATTTATCATAATGATAAATGATTTGAAACCCAATGTCCTGACATATAAATTCATGGACGATACAACTATGTCTGAGTCTTTTCTTTGTCAAAGCTCCATGCAGGGGGCAGTAAATTACACAACTAAATGGTCAGAGGTAAATAACATGAAATTGAACCCAGACAAAACAAAAGACATGTTAATCTGTTTTAGGAAAGACAAACCAGACATTCCAAATATTGTCATAAATGGATTGGTCATAGAAAGGGTAAAGGTCCAAAAACTCCTTGGAGTTATGATAAATGATACACTGTCTTGGTCTGATCACATTAATTACATTTACAACAAAGCTTCAAAACGTCCGTATTTTCTCAAGCACAAAGCATTCACAAACATACTACTGTCAATCATAAGACCCGTGGTCGAGTATGCATGTCCCTTATGGCATAATGGCCTCACATCAGACCAAAGCACCCTTCTTGAATCAGTCCAAAAGAGAGCATTTCGAATCATATACCCAGGGAAGTCTTACCAAGAATCTATTACAAATAAATGCAACACATTGCATCAGAGAAGAGAGAAGTTATGTCATTCTTTCTTTCATAAAATTTGTATTGATACTGACAAGTTGAACTTCTTAATCAACTTAGTCTCCACCAGAAAGACTTGTCACTCTAAACAATATGCTACCCCTAGGTGTCGTACACAAAGGTTTAAGAATAGTTTTATCCCCTACGCTCTTTACAATTATCAAAGATAGCTTTCCTATTTATATGTATGTGCTTTTAGAACCACTTTTTGTGATTTTTATGACTTTTAACAATGCAATTTTAATATGCACCTTTTAATCTGTGTAATTTTTTAATTGTAAGAATTCAACCTGTCTGTACTTCTATGGATCTGGTTGCAAAAACGTTTAATAAATAATAAATAATAATATAGTCGTCTGATGATCGCTACAGAGAACACATGTAGCGTGAAACTCTGAGTAACGCTTAAGTCCTGTTTTCTACTTGTTATCAATTTTTAATATATATATATATATATATATATATATATATATATATAATATATATATATATATATTATTATATTATATATATATATATATATATATATATATATATATATATATATATATATATATATATATATATATATATATATATATATATATATATATATAAGGATAATTGAGTTAAGACTTAATGTCATTTGTCAATAATTCCAATGCATGGTACACGTATACAAGTTGGCAAGGACAGTTCAACATGCTGTAAGGAGTAGGACAAGTACGCAGTTGTGTAAACTGAACAAAATTATTGTCAAAATGATCAAAGTTAATACAGCTACTGCCCTGCTACTGCCTACAGGCAGTGTCACTGACACTGCATACAGGCAGTTATAGTGATAGCTCTGACTCTGATGTAGTTGAAGAAGAGTTTGAATAATGTACACAGGATCAGACCCGAAAGCAACACATGGCAGACCAGTAGACACAACAATAACCATGGATATTCGAATTCTGTCATGAGAATAATCAAGTATTGGAGAAAAAAGATGGGTCACCATGCTTGATTTTCTACAAATGTACAATGAAAAGACAGTTTTTTCATAAAAATCACTTAAAATCATTTCAAGTTCATGTTTCGAAAGAAATTTTCACATCTTAACACAATAACACTAAAAATAACACAATAACAATAAAAATTTGAACGGTAAAGACTCTAATTTAAATGAAATAAAGTGTGACTAAATGGAATTATTTATTTTTTACCAAATTTGCCATTATTACACCAAAATTTCTGAGATTAAAACGTTTATTTCATAGAATAATCGCAATCATACCAATCCATAATCCAATAACACTAGGTCAAAATTTGTAAGACAATAGTTGTAAACATAGACACAAAACAGCACAGAACAGACAGTAAATAGACGGTACAAACAAGTCAAATTCATGAAAGAAAGATATATGGACCTCTGGCCAAAAGACCAAGAAGTGATGTCAGGTGTTTCGAAAATAGTAAGCGCATCCTGCCCCACATGTGGCACCCGCCATATATCAATCTGTAAGTCAGATAGGTAGTGGTCACTAACTAAGGCCCAATGTCACCGATGCCATCAGTGATCATTTGTCGAAGAGAGATATTGTATTTATCTACCAGCTTGCGATACCTGCCAAAAAAGCGTTTGAATGTAGAGACAAGTCTTGCTCTGGTGTAACCTTGATTTAACAGTTTGAAAGAGAGATGGCCATGTCTCTCTACAAAATCACCATATGAACTGCATGCTCTTGCATATCGTATAAGCTGGGAAATGTATAACCCCATAAGCAGGTGAGAGTGGAATAGAATATTTTTACTTCCAGTATGGTTAATTATAAGTAGCATCTAAGCTATATATATATTGCACTTTTGAAAAAAGTTTTTCGGTAAGTCCTTTTGCTCAGTTTTTCATAATTTGACAAAATGTAGCCAGTAATTTACAATTGCATACTCTCTCATAATTTTCATTTTGTGTGCTTTTCAGCTGGGGCATTGACCTGGCCAGAATTGTATTTACTCATGTTGGCTTAGACTGACAAATGACAAATCCAAAAATTCAACTGATGATTTTAAAAAATAATAAATGTAAGAACTTGCTGTAGGCATATGGCTCTACAAACTGATGATAAGAGGTAGTGTTGAACTTCTGCCAGCAGGACCACTGCGCAATACATGTTTGTTTTTTCTCTGCGTGCATTATATATGCGGCTATATGATAATGGGGTGGACTTGACAAATTTGATCATAATAACAGGGTGACTTGAATTTTTTTAGGGTATTGGGGGGATATGCCCCTTTACCATTTTTTGTGAAACGCAGCCTTATCCCGTAATTTTGCTAAATGAGAAATTACAAATCATTAAGAATTGACATTTATGAATTGGTGTATCTCAAATACAGTGCATTGCCCATAATCCGCATGTGCTTGGCATATCTCACGTTGGCTAGGGAGCATACACTTGATTCTCCGTACAGAGTAAAGATCATTAAGACATACCCATGGCTCCATGCTACATAAAAATATGCTGTTTTTCTGACTTACAATTTAGCACGATGTTTAACTAGACGATAAACATGCTCAAAACACGTCATTTATCAATTCTAGTGAAGAAATTCATGTTAAGCTATAATGTTTAGATTAAATCCGCATTCACCCAAGAATGTTACAAACCATACACCCTGAGGTTTAGCTGAAACAGTCCCCGCATAGTGGTGTCCGTCACACGCTCTTGTTCCATTTTCGTCTTTCGTACTGTCATATTTCTACAATTCTATCCTTGAAGTTTTTGCTTTAATTGACGAGTACGACTGTTAAATTATTCTTAGTATAGTGCATTAGACTTTTAGTGTGTTTTAGGACGGTTTTTAATGAGACAAACGATGTCAAGTTCTGTCTTATTGGTATTGATTTACTTTCTAAAATTTCAACGTTTCTAGATACATTAACGTCCTTTGATGCCATGATACTTTTTATCATTTAAGATTATTAAAACAAAAATGTGTATGTACATTCATTTTAAATCAACAAAATTTGATCGTTCCACTCTTTGCTTATAACGTACTTGTAAGAATGTAATTTTGCATAGTGCATTAGACATTTTTATTTCTTCTTCTTCTGTGGCATTTGATTTGTAATTGTTACCGTATGGTCGCAAAATCAAACGATGGACACTAAACTGACGACAGTCTATTAGTGAGACAACTTAACGGTGTCATGTTATCATAATCTTGTCTAAGCCTCGCTTGTATTGATTCGTTCTCAAAATTTAAACAGGTCTCGCCACATTAGCGTTCTCGTTCACCAAGTTACTTATGCTTTTGTGGACGAAGTCTGTGTGCTACCTCCATGTTCTTATTAAATAGCCATCACTTTTTATTTTGAGATGTTCAATATCATTTACTTTATTCATTGTATGGCCTTGAAACAATAGTATTGTAGCATACTTCACTGGGACAAGTGTAAAGTAATGCGGGTGATTCAAAGCCGCGTCAGTAACCTTTGCGCTTTCCGTATCTAAAAAACTGAGTATCATATAAATAGCTGGATATCATAACTATAAGACATTATAGTTACTTTCAACATTAGATTATTTATCAGTAGTCTTACTTTCGCCTTTATTGTCTATCTCATTTCATCGTTGTCAACGAGTTACACGTCACGGCGGTAAGGATGCAACGTGCCGACTCACTGAATAATACAGATGGGTCTTCGATGCGTAACAGTGTTTTTGAAATAACTGAAGTGTTTGAAAGAAATGACTTTTTGGTGGTAAAACCATTACAATCACCTAAATCATAGTGTCATTTGTTCAAGATAGTATTCAGACATCTTAAAACCAGAAAATGAGTGGTGATGTGGTTTACCTTGTAATGCTATAGTAGAATCCCCCTCCGAGACAGAGTTCGGACATATCAAGAAACTTATTTTGTTTGCTGCTCGTGTAGACAATTTTTACTTTAATGTGTTGGTAAATTTTAGGTAATCTCCTAATACCAAACTGTGCCCCCTCCCCCCGATTGTCATTCTCGATTACGAAACAGTGGGGTTTGAAGTTTGAATAAAAGTTTAAACCTTTATATTTCGAGGCACGTAATAGTTGTAAGATTTTCCCATGCAAGACGTACGGTTCAAAAGTGTTAAGCTACATATGCAGAGACGATTTGTAAAAGAATCCAATCGTATTATTTTATTTTTACTGCACTTGTATGTTGATGTGTATGACAACTTTATGATAACAGATAAGTATTATGGAAATATTACATGTATTACTTTTGGTATGTAGTGCTTATAAGAATTTCAAAAAGGTGACATCTCTCATATCTGAGCACTGTTTGTAATGATACAGCAAATGAATACTTGTTTAATCGTCAGATATACGTTCTTTATCAAAGAGAATCCTTGTCTAAGTGAATAGTCGTAGTAATATAAAACCTTTGTAGAAAGAAGACGGAAAATATATTGTGTTCTGCAGTTTTAGTAAAAATTATGCCATCGATATTACTCCTTTAATCGAGAATTACATCTTATTACAACCCATTTACGTCTCTTTATACACCTACAATACTCTATGTACTGGAACGGAGGAAACTCAATCACCAAGGTTTATTTCCAAATCTTACACATAGGTCAAAACAAAAACGGCCAATCACTTCTTTTCTACTCAATATTCACGCAAGCCTTAGGATAGATTAAAGACAAATGTCTTATTGATGTTTAAAACACCATAGGCTAATTATAACTGTGTAAGAAACAACTTATGGTTGTATTATAATATGACTATAAGGACAATTTTCATATTTTACAAGGGCACTGGATGCAAGTCTTGACGATCAGTTTCAAACCAAGATGATGACTTTCGAGCTCTGTAACTTGTAATGTAAATTTTAAGAGTTCATATGTTTAACGATGGTTAATTTAAATGTATAATGTAGAATTATTATCAGACTAAGATAGCATAAGTTGAGAGTTGTAATTTTAGAAGAATATGTGGTCATAATCGGCGGGCTTTCCGGCTGCACCGAGTGCTTTTCCTTCCCTTCATATATACCGGGAAACACTCCAAGACGTACGTGAAGTTGTATCTTTTGGCCATGGCATGTACATCCTTGTCTATCCGGAAATAAATGCCACGTAGTTGAAACAAACTTCACGTCTTTGTAAAGTCAATACTTTGAGTGAATGAATCATCATCCCTAGTACCTCATGTAGGAAGCTAAACTAGTTAATCCAAATGCCAACACTCTCTGCTTGTAACAATACGTGTGAAGAGGTTTTAAACTTCAAAACATTACTTAGTCACCAAATGTGAAAGCTGCAAGACGCTTAAAATATATCAATCATATTATTCAATGCAAGCCAGGACAAAATAATGCATGAAAGTTAAAGACGAAAGAATTTGCATATTCTTCTGTCTTTTTCACCTTTGATATTTTAGCCCCGCCGTTTATTTACAGTATGATGATGAAAGAAGATTGCCTTCTTCTGCGAATTTTGCAATACTCGTTTGGTCAATAAAAGAGGTATACAGAAAAAACTCATTTTTATTTCTTTTGCATTTGAAAGAGTGTTGAATAAATATGAAATATAATTAAGAGTGTTGATAAACAAGGACATCTAGGAAATCATATTGGAAAATGCAGAAAGAGAGAGTCTATATAAACGTACGTGTGCACATCTGCCTACCTATAGTCACCGACGAGCTGCCGCGCCATACGTGGTGGAGACGTACCAATGCCATTATTCATGAACTTCCACCAAGCTTGAACAAACAATCATTTGATACATTTTAAGTTTTTGTCTCATTTGAAAGTCTCATTTGACAATGCTATACATTTTTCTGTATTGTTCACTGACCTTGCATAATGACTTGGAACAGAGTTCGTGTATCTACATTTGAATATATAAAACAGAAGTTGATTATGTCTTTACATCAGCCACTTAAATTGTTGAAAAGTGGAAGCCCAACTTACAGAATGGTATTGCATGTTGAAACACCCACTATTCAAATTGTCAACACATTGTCCACAGGCGTAAAGTGCACAGTCATTGATGATGCTTGAGTTGCAGTTCAGACTAGAATTCACTGGTCAGCAATAATGATGCAGTCTACACATGTACAGACTGAGTTGACAAGCTGAATACTGTGTCTGCCAATATGCTTAGTGGAGCAGAACAAGAATCTGTAGTTGACACATGAAATAAAAATAGAGAAATAATACTAAAATTTACAGCTACTGGTCATGTAACTTAAATGGATGTTGTAATTTAAGAGGACAACCTGATTCTGGTCATGTATAAGTTTCATAAAATGTAATGTGTAAGAGTAGAAATGATAAAGATGACCTATGGAGAACTTTGAGTCATACTTATGAATGAGGTCAGTATGATAGATTTTGATATGGTATGTAAATTACTGGAGACAAGAGAGAATTACTTTCCTTTAATCATAGGATTTTGTGATTTCAACCTAGAGGAGACATGTTCTTGCCATCAGAGAACGTATTTGATGTAGTTATTGCTACAGACACTTCTATAGGAATATCTTATGTGTATGCATATTAAATAAAGCAAAGAAGTATGGGAGCCTTCAATAATTACAGGGGGTGGGCATTCACTTTTTAGAAAACAGTTCAAGGGGGGGTCACTTTTTATAAACTTATCTTGGGGGAGGGGAGAGGGTCACTTTTGACTGAAGCTGATTTTATGGCCAAAACTTTGATTGTCCATGTGATATTACCTGAATGGGAAATCACTTTTAACTTCAAGCCAAAATTTGAGTCAAAATTAAGAAACATTGCCATTTTAATACACAAAAATTTTAATGATACAAGTCTCCCATTAGCATATTTCAGTTTTTGAATCTCAAGAACAAAAGTTCAAGGTTACACAGCATGCCGACATAAAAGTAAATCAGATATGATCCAAATCTGGTACTACTGTAAAAGTTACTCTTGACACTACAGGTAACCACTAAGTCTATTTCACAAAAATCACAAAAAAGACCGAAGTATTAAAAAGAACATGGAGACAAAATATACATACCAAAATTTCAAAGATCTGGTTGATAATTATTTTTGTTGAAGCTATTGTCTAGGGGATAACACAAACATCATATAGAACTCAATCACACTGCATACTGGTAATAATCAAATAGTGAAAACAAAACACTTTACAAAATGACTTGCTATTGCTGTGTTACTGTAATATTGTGTTCAGTTTTCAAAAGAAATTTAAAACTTGCACCCTCTTGATAACATAAGCATTAAAGGGGATCCAGTCACTTGCTACATCATAGCTGCAAACAATAGAACGCGCACTCTGTGATGTGTGCTTCCACTGTACGGGACCATGCTCACTGTAAAAATTACACCGTTGTTTTGATGGAAACTTATCGTCATACAACTTATTGTCAGAGCTTTTAGCATGAAAGCTGATGTTGTTAGTGATGATTGAATGATCATTATTATTTTTGAGTTGTAAGTTTTAAATGCTTGAATGTTGATATATTTACAAAGTATTTAAAACTTCCAAAAAAAATAATTTGAAAAGGACATATTTCTTATCAAATTACGATTGTTCCCATTTCACATAATGGGGAGGCAGTGATAGTAAGTGATGTAGCATTGAACATAGGTTGGTGATGCTGTATTTTTATTTGATGCATATAATGTGCAATATCTGAAAAATAATTATGTGAAAATAAACAAAATTGTGGGATTGGAAATCTAAATAATTCTGTACAGTTTGGATAAGGTTTGGTCATTACATTTAAATTTGCAACAGCTTTAACTGTTGTTTTGGAAGGCCTGAGAAGTGATAAATAAATTTTTTTGCACATTTTCAGCAGAAAAATAGCTAAAATTTTCATTTATCATTCAATGTGGTTCACATGTAAATAAAACAAGTGCAGCATTTCAAGAAAGGAACTGAAAGTAAATATATTGAGTTGGGTAACGCGTACTGGAGATCCATAATTTCTGTAATACGAATGGGATAAAGTGGGTGTATTTCAAATCCTTCTAGCTGCCAAATAAATCTGGTGACAAATTGATTTTTTTGTCGTAATCTCATCCTCACATCTAAGTCTTACTGTTAGAGGAAAATAACAGAAATTGTTAGTCAAAAATTTAGAGGCTCGATTACCCTTAAGTACCCATGCAAGTTGTCATGTGTGAATGTAGAAGCTTGTATACATGTAAACAAAAAATCATTTTTATCTGAAAACCTATCTGAAAACCAAATAGCTGAACACAGCCATTGATGGCTTCAATTTTTTAAAACTTCCACATCTTTCTAATCACTTTGATTCATAAATCTTTGTCTGGTCTCTATCTGCACCAAACAGCTTCCCTTTCTGTCCTTGTCATTGCAGCAAACATCATGGCAATGTGTTACTGTGACTTCATCTACTGAGTAAGTCTGCTTATGGAGGCCTTGTGTGTGACTTGTGAATTACACATTGCACGTATGCACCCAACAACCAATTTATTTCCCTGTCATGAAACTCTTACCTGTTCTCTTGCAATAAATAGTGAAAACAAATACTTTACAGAATGACTTGCTATTGTAGTACGGTATTACGGTAATATGAAGTTCTTTCACTTTTCAAAAAAAATACTGTAACAAACATTTCATCCTCTTGATAACATATGCATTAAAGCCCCTATGGCTGCGAATTTTATGCATAACTTCAAGATTTTATTTTCAAACCAAGGTTCGTTCGTGTAAATGTGCTGACTGAAGTACATGTATAAAAGTATCACTGCTCACTGATTTGGACCTTGCCTATGCGTTTTAATTGTTTAAAATAAACTTGTGCCGCACTCATAAAATTGCGCTCCAACGGAAAAGTATGAAAAATACAGTATTTCCTGCACATGCATATCGTTATCATAAAGGAAACAAGCATGGTGCTATTTACTTGAATGCACAATAGCCAACATTTTGTTGTTTTAATCTCTATTTTCTCTGTCACATGTTTACTTTTTGAAAATGGCGGGAAATCTAAAATGATGTTAAATCATTTGAATTTACATGCCACTTTTGACACTTACGACAGTGTTATATACTTTTTCAGTCTTTAATGGGTCTTATTCAAAGAAAACTCTGGGAAAACTCAGGATATTTTGTGATCGGTTTATTTTACATTTGCAGCTATTGGGGCTTTAAGTAACCGTGCAAATTAAAGTATCTAAGTTGTCATGTATGAATGTAGAACCTTGTATACAAATAATCATTTCATCTGAAAACCTAATAGCTGTACACAACAACTGATGGCTTCAAGTTTTTGAACTTTTACATCTTTCTAATCACTTTGATTCATAAATCTTTGTTTGTCTCTTTTCTGTAACCGAACAGCTTCTCTTTCTGCCTTTGTCATTGAAGCAATGTGTTACTATGCCACTGTCTACAGGGCAAGTCTGCATACAGAGGCCATGGGTGAGATGTGAGACTCAAACATTGCACATACACGTATGCACCTAACAACCAATCCATTTCAGTGTCATGAAATTTGTAATTGTTCTCTTGGTATTGCTTTTTTAAGTACAAACTTAAGTAGGCTCCTTTGCAACTAGTGTGACGTAAAGAATTCACAGTTCATCAAAAAATACCTGACAGATTTGTGAACAATTTTCAAGTTGTCTCTTGGGCTACAAGTCTCTTGATATCAGTATTGATAACAAATGCAATGGCAAATAAAAAATTGGCATTTACTGGCCGGTGTAGAAATTTCATTGAGTGAGCCATAATTTACAGGCTAGTTGTTCTGATCATATCAGCTCACATATCCATAACTAAAACCACCAGCTTTAGGCTATGGTGTGTGTATAATATGCAACCTGTATATACATATATTTCTTCATATGAACACCCTTACAACCATGTACATCCATCCATTCACAGAATTTAGAATTGACGGATACAGGTCCTGAGAGAATGTCTAGTACCAAAATGTAAATTGTACTACCTGATCATTGTTAGTGGTGTTAATTTGAGAAACAGAAATAATACTTATATTTATTATATATACATGTATATTTTTGAAATTAACAGTATTAAGTAAACCCCTAGGGAAGAAATTATTGCAACATTCCTGTATCTGAAGTACATCAACATTTTAAAATTGGTTAAACTGATTCAGTGGATGAAGTTAAGTCTCCATGGCAATGAAAAACATACTCAAAATGTTAATATCCGAAAGATGACCAGCAATTCTATACAAAAAAGTTTTCCATATTGAAAAATTCATGAATCACTGAATACCACATAATATCAATTTCATGGATAGACATGGTGCTTTCTGAAAATCGTATGAACCAATATTGCAAATTACAGCTCAATGTAAAGATCTTTGACGTGGTTTCACACATATGTTGGTGTTATTCTCATCACTTTGTTTTTATTTGGTGTTTTCCATGTCCAAGGTTTCCACCATTTTGTATTTTCATCACTATCATCACTTCTCATACTTGTTGATCTTTTGATACCAGCAATGGAACGTCGTTTCTTTGATGCTAGAGACTTCAGCTGATCAGTGAGACCAAAGTCTGCATCCATGGCACTGGCACAGCGTTTTCTGCTCTTCAAACTCAGCTGATCTGTGAGACCGAAATCTCCCTCCATGGCGCTGGCACGGCGCTTTCTGCTTTTCAAATTATTTTCATAGCATTTAACAAAACTAACTTCTGCACTTCCAGAACTTCTGTTAGCATTGTCAGCATCAGGATCTTTTGTAGTTTCCATGACAGCAGACAAGGTATCCTCATTCACAACCACTGTTTCCGTGGAAACTACTATACCAGCACGTGTTGATGGTGAAGTTGTTTGTTCAAACCTGCTTTCTTTCTGCCCTTTCCTCTGGTTACCATGACTACTGGGTCCTCCACCCTCAGGATCAGACTCTTTATTACCCTGTGTTGCACCGTCATGGAAATCACTTCTATCTTCTTGTCCTTTTGCCTTTTCAAGTTTTTTAACCTGGAACGAGACAATGTTGACATCACTTCAAAGTCATTGATATTTTCTGCCTTGGAGCAGGTGCTCATCAAGAAGTTTATATGTAGACACTGGCAGCTATGGAGACAGAGGCAATACAATTGATAGGTAGCTTGACATGATGTTTATCTGAAGACACTATAAGCTGTAGAGACTAAGGAAAAACCATTAACAGATAGCTTGACATAAAGTGATCTTGTTTGAAAAATCAACTTTCTGTAAATAAAAGCAATTCTTAGCTCTGACTACTGAAAACTGAAACTACATTAACCACTATGTACTGATATAGGGTCTATACTCACACAGTCACTGAAAATTCCATGACTTTTAGGAATTTTCCAAGAGCTTTGTAAGTCTTTATTGTCAGTGGATAATCAATTTTCCAAGACTTTCCGGGACTCAAATTTATTTTCAAGGACTTTGGACTGTCCAGGAAGCTTTCAAATTCAAGGACAATCCAGGGGTGTCGAGATCCTGCTGACAGTAGATGGCTATCAAAGTGTACAAACATTTGCCTGGAGGAATGAGACTTGCAAATAACAATACAGCTATGCTATGTACAGTATGCTGTTACCAGTCAGTTTTCATTATAAACTTTGGTGAAAAGGTTTATCTAACTTTGCTGAAAATTGAAAATAATGATCTACCTGATTTAAAATATTATATTTCAATTGTTGGCTGAAAATAATAAGTAATATTTTAATGCTTTTTACTGAGTGTATTCGTTTATAATTACACAATGTATTCTCATGCATTGCTGTATGTGTCTTTGTTTCTTGCTGCTCCAAATTAAAGCTCTATAAGCTGTATATTTTGACTATTTTTTCAGAACTTTGGTTTTGTGGTTTCCCTACACTTTCTGCATTCATAGACTCCCGAGAACAACGTTTTTCTTGAGGGTCTATGCTGCATTGAATCCCTACACAGTAATTTAATGCCAAGTATTTAGCATATCAACACAACCTATATCAGTTTATGTACATTGTTATTGTTGAAAATTGTATTCAAATCTGGACTAAAATTCATTTGTAAACAATAAACAATGATCACTACAAACATACAAGCTGTGTTGACAAAAAAATACTCAAAATTTCAGCATGACAAATGGACTATAGTCAGACACGGTAGTTGATATACAGAAGCAGTATACTGAAAAACTTGCCACAAGTTACAGCTTATGTCCCTTTGAATCGAAAGTAATGACTCATAGACAAAATCATAATGATCCTTGTAAGGATCAAATTTAATATTGTCAATAAGTGCATCATTTCAAAGGATAGATAACACAATATGACATTGTAATGGAATCATATCACAAACTTACGTAAAATATGAAGGTGCATTACTGTCATTTTGTGGAAATTGACTAATTTTCCTGTTTTTATCAACTTCATTTTCTTATTCTGTACTCTGAAGCTTGTTGGAAAATTTTAGCACGCACTAGTACTGCGACTGCTGAGATGAGAATTACAATGCAAATTTGAGATACAAATTCATTTTGGTAGCATGTTAGAAAATTTTATGGCATAGTTTATTCAAATACAGGCCATACTACTCTTCATGAAATGGAACTATGTATTGGATTATTGTGCATGTTTGTCACATATATACTAAATAAATCAACAGACATTACAGTAAATGCCCCTTTGATGTACAGATGACTGGTTTGGTTTAGTTTAGAACAGAATGGTTGCTGAGGTTTTACTTACTTGTTCATCAATACAACGGAACTGCCATGGCCACTTGACATTGTAGAGGAACTGACGCAGATCAAAGCGATTATCATCAGGACTGTAGGACTCCGCGTGGTAAGATGGCGTCAACGTTGTCATCTTGTGACGATTGATTGAATAGCTTCGGAAGAAATGTTTCACTTTACTGGCAACCTGGTATTAAAAAAAGCAAAATGAGTCAGTTTCAAAATAAATATCATCATACAGAAAACCAGATATGAACTGAATATGCTCACGTGTTTTACAACAGGTTCATTAATAGTAGTACGCTTCACAGAACAATGAGATATATGTTATCACTATATGTAGCAGGGTTGTTTAATACTTCGCACAGTACTCTCAGAGTTTAATCACTAATTACAAAACTTTATTTAATATGCGAATGAGCTGTCAATTAACTTGACACTGCTCAATGCTTTATGGGACAATTAGATATCCATCAGATCAACATTTGTAGCTCGTTTTATTTAATTTAATGCTGTAATTTTAGAGTAATGTCACTAATTACAAAGTTCATTAAATATGCAAATAAACCCTACATTAACTTGACACTGTTCAATGATTCATAGCACAATTAAATATTTATCAAGTCAATATCTGTAGCACGTTGCACCAAATTTAGTGCCGAAATTTCAGAGTTATTACCTAATTACAAAGTTTATTAAATATGCAAATGAACCCTTAATTAACTTTATACCACTAAATGCTTTACAACACAGTTAGATATCTGTCGTATCAGTATGTGCAGCAGTGTTCATCACATTTGATGCAGTTATTTCGGAGTTATATGACTAATTATAAGACTTCATGGAATATGCAAATGAGCTAATCATTAACTTGACACTGCTTAATGCTTCTCAGTACAATTGGATATTTATCAGATCAACATCTGTAGCAAGTTTCATCAAATTTAATGCTTTAATTATGGAGTAAAATCACTAATTACAAAGTTCATTAAATATGCAAATGAACCCTTAATTAACTTCACACAACTAAATGCTCTACACCACAATTAGATATCTGTCGGATCAGTATCTGCAGCAGATTTCATCACATTTGGTGCAGTTATTTTGGAGTTATATCACTAATTACTAAACTTCATAAAATATGCAAATGACCTATTTGTTAACTTGACACTGCCAAATGCTTCTCAGTACAATTAGATATTTATCAAAACAATATCTGTACCAAATTTCACTGACTTGGGTGCTGTAATTTCAGAGTTATATACCTAATTACAAAGTTCATTAAATATGCAAATGAACCCTTAATTAATTTCACACTACTAAATGCTGTACACTACAGTTAGATATCAGTCGGATCAGTATCTGCAGCAGATTTCATTATATTTGGTAAAGTTATTTCTGAATTATATGACTAATTACAAACCTTCATAAAATATGCAAATGAGCTATTTATTAACTTGACACTGCCTAATGCTTCTAACTATAATTAGATATATATTAGATCAATATTTGTTGCAAGTATCATCAAGTTTGGTGCAGGAATTTCAGAGTTATCTCACTAATAACAAAAGTTCATTAAATATGCAAATGAGAAGATAATTGACATGACACTCACAGTATCATCATTATGTTCTTAGATTGTCATCTGCGAAAAGTTTCAATGAAATTTGGTGCAGTATTTCTTGATATATGTCTACACTGTCATTACCGTCTCCATAGGGAAACCATTGTAAGAAAAAAGCAATATTGCATAACTTCATTAATATGCAAGCCACACTAACCAAAATCTAATCAGTTCTTGCAAGTAACACATGGTACCAGTGTACCAAATCTGACTTGAATCCGTTCAGGCGTTTTTGAGTTATCGTGTAAACAGACAGACAGACACACACACACACACACACACACACACACACACACTAACACACACACACACACTAACACAACAGACAGACAGACATCGCTATGACAATAGCCCACGTGTTTACACACGTGAGCTAATAAAGCACTTGATATCACAGAGACTTCCTGCCAATCACCACTAGTTTGCCATTTCAACCAAAATTCTTGCTAACAACAATGGACGACTCTTCTCAATATCAAGATATCACAAAGGGAATTTTCTCTTAAATGTTTTAAATGTATGATTTTATTGAAGTTGATAGGAGGAAGTATTAAGAACCCCTCATTGTAATTGAAGTGCTGTTGGATTGACTTTTGCTTTAATGTGATTACATCATATCAACAGGCAGTTGGCTCTATCATACCAACAGCACCTTGCGTCACTAATGGTGTAGCCATTAAACTTACTAAGATGATCTCTTTCAGTAAAAATCTGCTAATTCCAGGTTTTTTGCTAATGGCCAATATTGCACTCTAGTAACAGTGGAAGAATAGCAATCAGTGCTTTTGTCGACTGACACTTTGTTAGAGGTTACTTTCTCTATCAAAGATAAACACAAAATATTTGCATCTGATATGATACTGTATGGCACTAATATTAACATAGTTTTACTGTACTTTGCTTTTCAGTTTATTTCTATGCCGTATGAATTTTCGGATTGCTTATTTTAATAATATCATCTCATCAAATTTTGTTTATGGGCAAAATCTCCATCATGGTGCATTGAAGCCATGACACATTATAAAGGCGGACAGATGATCAACCTACCTGTTTTGGAGTACAAGTATCTTTCCATAGATGAATCAATTTACAAAACATACTGTAAGGTCCACACTTGGACATCTTGCGTAATCTTCCATAAACTGATAATTCCTTGTATGTCATTCCCATATCTTCCTGTGAAATGCATAAATAATAAACATATACATCAGTTTTGCAATTTACCGACAGAGTTTCACAGAATTTGACTGATGTACGTGTGAACTGTTGGTCCCTCTATAATATAACCAACCCTTTCACCTCTTCTTTGTGTAGAGATCCAACTTTTCCACAAGAAACAATAGAAATGGGCCAAACCATTGTAATGATAGGGTAGTATGCCATTGATACATGATGATCACTTGTAATGTTTATCTTACCTCATCAGTCTGGGCAATTTGTCCATCCAAGAGTGGTTCTAATTCTGCAGTGGGTGGTGCCTTCAGAATTCTACAGATATATTACAAAATTTTCTCATGCAGTGAAAGAATCATATAGCTTAGTAGCTTGATGTTATTATTACAATAAAAAATTGTAATAATGAATAAACTTGCAAATCAAAAGTTTTAAACTTCATGATGTGCAAAGACATTACTTTGAATAATGCCCAAATTCTCAGTGTAGTCGTTTCATTCATTTTGAGAAACACTACACTAACATCTGCATGTTGGTCATCTCTTGACTGAACACAGTTATTAATTGGAAATTTATCGAACAGGAACATTTCAGCAAAACATTTCAGCCAGATATCTTCAGCAGATTTGATTCATGAAAGGTGTAACATGCATGTCCATGCAAGTCATATTAACCTGGACAACAAAGACTTTTGAAAATATGTATTCCTCTTTCAAATCTAACTATGTACATGTATCCTTTGTTTGAAATGTGATCTCACTTGCCCTTACTCAATTGGTGACATGTTTTATTTGGAAGCATCATGGATTATTAAAATAAGTTTATTCCATTGACATTTTCACTTCTGAACTGATGATAAAATCCCGTTTTCAACTGTGAAACATGACTGACACACTGCATTTTCAACTCATGTACTGCAATATATGAGGTGAAACACCTTCCTTGTACATTGACTCCCTGTAAAATATGATGCATTAAGTGTTCTGATTGTGACTCAAGTCACAGAGAGTTGTACTGATTGGCTAGTTTGACTCACCTCTGAAGGGATGGTAGATTAAATTTATCCTTGGCATAGATAATAAATTCCTTCAAGTCAGTTTTGCTGATGCCTCCAATAGGATTGATATCCGCACTGGAACAATCATACTTGGTGAAGTAACCACGCAAACTGAAATCAAACACACAATTTGGATTTCAAGAAACATCTAAATCCTCTCTTTGCATTGTCATAAGCAGTGAATGAGTGCATTTTTGGATATAATCCTTGAATTCAAAGCTAATGCATATTTCCTTGTTGGCTTGACATTTTTAGTGAAATCAACAAAAATGAAACAAGATCAACACTAAAACTAGAATGAAAGTTAAACTAAATGTTGCAATTATCCATAAAGGAAAGTGATATAGTTTGGCTATTTTTTTCCTTGATGGTTTTTTATTCTGTCATACCTTTCATCAACATTAGCTGATCCTAACACCAGTAAACCACCACCAGCTCCTCTGGACCATAATGTCAACTGAGCAAAACATGTAGGACATCAGCATTCTCATGCGGGCCTGAAACACAAATATAAAAAAAAACTTGTTTAAATAGTCATACACGGTTTATGGCATCAACATATTCAGTGGATATCTCTCTGACTGTTATATTGATGTATTCAGCTCTCAGGTAATGTCAGGTTTCTTTATAAATACAATTACAATTACAATTACAATTTCCTTATATATAAAAGTCTTGTTGAATCCCTAAAACCAGCTACATTGTGCTGAGAATGAAGTCACAGTACATATTCACTTTACTCTATACTTGTATTGGCAGTTTGTAAAATCTTTGACTTTACCAGCAAAAGAGCAATTACAATTGTTTTCCTTTCTGATTGCTTTCAGAATTTGATCTTATATGAGATTGTAAAACATGGGTTTGTGAGTCTTGGTAATTTTCATTATTATAATCCAAAGTGACACTACACTATCGAAGAGTCAAGAGATCTTTGGACAGGTAAACATTCCACTGCTATGACATTTTTAATTTTTTCATGTACATCAAAGTTTCATCAACGTTTGGTGTATCAATGAAATATTGAATAAAGAAAGGCTGTGTAGACACTAAAATGATGTAATGGCATTAGTGTGAATTGTAGACTGTTACTAGAGTAAACATCAAACATGCAACACATGCATGCTACTGCTGACATTGATTTGAACAAACGCCAGGTTGAGCATGTTTACTGCTGCTGCTGGGTGGTTACAATAAAACACAGGTGATGGCTAAGTACCATTTTTGTATTCTAGTTTACAAATTTCTTAAAGTCTTGTGAAAAATTAGAACTGTGATGTCATTTGGAATTCAGCCCTGTTATTCAAATCAATCCTTCCTCACAATGTTAAAAATAGATCAAAGGCTTTTGGATGTTAGACAGAAATCATTCAATATCTTGATGTTCAAATATTCTAATGATGACAGATGATATTTGGTATTTTTGTGTTTATTCCCTTTATGTTAGGCAGAGAAACAGAGATGTGTTCAACTGAATGATAAACTAATTTTGCTCTAAAATTCACTCTCCGAATCTTTCTTTTCTTCAAATCTTATCATTTTTATTCATACTATTTCAAAAAACAACTTGAAATTTTTCATAAGATGTAGCTGTATGACAGTGCCTAATTGTGTTTCAATCTAAAGAACGCTGAATTTTGCTTAAACAAAACATGATAAGTGAACACGTTTTAAGAATTGAATTATATTCAAATCCCAGCTAAATCACACCAGTGAATGTATGAAACAATTGTTAAAATTTCAGGTCACTGTTTTTTCAGAATAATGTAGGTTCAACATTTTTATGATAAAACAGGCCACATTATGTAAATCAGTAGATGAGTTAAGAGTCCATCTTACCTGTACATTCTGTAAGGCTAAATTTTCTCTAACACCACCTCCATGAACTTTGAACTTTGGTACTTTGCCAGTCACAGTGGAGAAAACACTAACTGCGGCATTCACTGCTGTATCTATGGTGATCCCTAGATGGTAGCTGAGGGCAAAAACACCAAAATTATATTTCATTTCTTACTCAGTAGAATAAGAGGAATTCTGCTTTATAGCATAGTACATCCAGCATACCTGATATGAAAAGTGAGAAAAACTACAGTACGGCAGTCTGGCCAAATTAAGGATTGGAAATAGTCAAGATGACAAGATTGGTTACTGTATTGGTTTTCAGACTTGTTTCAAATTAACAAAACAAATGACTTCAAATCTGAGATAGAAGCACAGCTGAATTGAATACATCGATGTTGCTTTCAGTGTTCATGCAGTGTTCATACGGACTGTCAGTAGTGTTGGTATCACCCTTAACATTCTGCTTGGTCATGAACTATAAACTCACTGAAAGAGTTTTGTGAAGACTCGTTCATGTAAATGTTACTGCGGTTCCCTAGTCTATTATACCTGGCATCCCTTATGCATGTCAACACTGTCATACAGTAGTAGAAAACAGCAGAAATCATGGCAGAGTTCCAAAATCATTTAGTAATTCTCTCCGACCATGGCAGAATCCACAACTTATGAAAACTATTGACAACTACAACTGCAGAAACGTGTGTACTATCAAGGTTTTCAGTGATCATCATTTTCCTAACTTCATTTTCATGGCCAATCCACAGCAAATTTTTTCATTGTCATTTCATGGATAATTTTTCTTTTCACACTTAACAAATTCCTTGGCTTTACTTGAGGCCTTATCTTAGGGTTACACTTTGAAATTTTAACAGGAAACTCAACTAATCCCTTTCACTTTCTTAGGAAAATCATATTGAGTCATATTTTTCATATTGTAGCTGTAAATTCAAAAGTGGGAACACTCAAATAGATATTCACTTTTATGATGATGAATGATGATGAATGTTACTGCCCTAAAACAATGAATACCAATGAATCCATAAAGCTTTCACAGGAAGATTTCTGACAGATTTGTTTCTGAGGTATACCTGACCTAAATATACAGACATATGTTAGTACATTTGTGTTCTCTCGCATCACTTCTTGCTATGGAAAACTGTTTCAAAAAAATCCATAACATTTCAGCTAAGAGTCAGATAGAGCTTACAGTACACAGAAATCCAGCCCGTACTATTACAAACAGTCTGAAATCGTCTTGTACTTAAGGCCCAATCATAGGCAAACAATAAATATGACAGGTGTTGTACTGTGTATTCAATATATCATATTCTCACCTTCCAATGTCTTCTGCTAATGATTTGGCTAGTTGTTTTGTGTCTTCAGATGAATTGACAGTGCCCATGTAACATGTTGTAAACACTCTTTTAGCTAGGTCTCTAGGATCTGACGGTGTGTAATTGGTGTCTCCAACTATCCTTCGTACATCGCGAAGAACATCGGTATCTGTAAAATTTATATTGGAGATTACTTTTTTGCAAAGGAACATTCTGATCAATTGCAGTCAAGATGTAAAATAACATGTAGGAATCTATTAATAATCATTTTTTCACCTTGGCTTAGAATGTATGACCTCTTTCTGTAATGTACCATACTGCGACAGTGGCTGTCATTCATAAAGTACATGTAGCTGATTAAGTGTATGGCTAAGACATGTAAAAGTCATAGGTCAAGGACAAGTACTCTTTATGGCTTAGGATGAAAATTCTGTTCTCATTGCCTAGGAGACATTCAAATTAATGCATATCATATTGTACTGAATAGAATACAAGTAGATGCAATAATGAACGTAAGGATCCCTGCAAATTAGTGTTCTACTGACGTGCTCATTTATGAATGAATCATTTTGTGCGTTTTCACAATGGAGTACCTGATTGCAAACTGTAAAGAGCTTCATTAAATAAATATTTAATGCAGTTGATATCTTGATGTATACTTTGTATATTCAATGTAACTTTTTCAACACTCTGGATTCTTGACCTTGGAGTGACGTCAGTAGGTGAAATGCACGTGAGTGAGGTGAATGAGAGATCAGACGATACAGAAGAGTGGATGATAGAGAAATTGTGTGAAAAAAGCGGAACTAAAAGTTATGTCATTTATGTATGTTAAACTTTGAATATTGGTTTGATGGTTGAAATATCCAAACTTCAATTATTTGTTTTTACTGCGCTGTGACACAAAAATGACGTAAGAACTCATAAGTACTCAGATAGCCCAGTCCAAAATGAACTTACTTCCATTCCTGACAGCATCACAGACGATATGACACATAGAAGCCACAATACAGGCTGTAGATGAGCTGTCAATGCCACCACTTAGTGGTAAGAAAAAGCCACCCTGAAATCAAAGAAATGACTTACTGACTGACTGACTTAGTACAAAATGTAGATAAATTGATAATGAACAGAAATGTGTGATTAAACTTTTCACATTTGTACATAATGGAGTAGTTGGAGTGCCAAAATCAAGCTATAAAAGTGCTGACATTATCTAAGTAAGAATGAACTCGAGCATGTATGCCATACAAAGCACGTTTCAATCCTTGTAGGAAAGACATTCAAAAGTTTTATGTTGGTTTAATCATGCTTGTTCAAAATAATGATTCATCGCTTTCATTGACATCATCAAAGATCCATGCACACCACCTTTCTAATTAGGATGTCTGAAATGTTGGACAATAAATTTGAATGCTGTGGAGCATACAGGCATTGCTTTCTGCAGCAAACAGCCAAAAAATGTTTGCAATATCTTACCCAATCATGATTATGATACTATTCCTGATCACACTTTACTTGCAAAGAATAATTTCATTTCTTACCTGACCACTTCTTCTGAGGTAATCCCAGAGCCAGCATGCAGGACCAAAGGCTATCTCTTCGGGAACAGTGGCATATTTCCATTGAATCGGTTCAAATGATGGCTGTGCAACGTCGCCCTCTAGTGACAGAGCAAAATCTACCTGTATCCTGGGATATCTTTCTGACGTTGTAGCCTGCAAGACATGAACACAGTAGCTTCTGACTTAGCGTAAAATAAAAATAAAAGCAATAATTTAAAGGTAAACATCAACTCATTGTAATACTGCCAAATATGGCTACTTGTCAGACATTTTGTTTTGTTGTCATGACAACATTTCTGGAATTATTGCCTCAACTGAGTTACGTAGAAGCTGGAGCAAGGAAGACAATACCATACTTGTGTCAAATTTATTCAAGACATGTCCAAAGTTGGCTCTCACGCAGTGTACATCTACATGTAGATGTCCTGAAGCACAGTTTCAGACTCAAAACACTTAACATTATTATTTGCTTTCAGAACACTTTCCAATGAATAAATTTCTAATGACAAGCTATCAATTAATGTTTATGAATTTCAAATTCTTACCTGCACACATCTGCTCGAGAATTCTCCTCTAAAAGCTCTCACATCTTCTAAATCAAGCACAGCTGTGCATACTTCCTTTACATGCAAAAAAAAAGGAAAACATAAACAGGTTGACAAAAATTGAGTGCAAAAATAAAGATTATTAGGTTGTCAGCTGAATGTAAACATCTTTGAAATATACTGGTATCAATGAATATTTGACACAAACATTAACTGTGAGAAAATTACAGAATTGCAAGTATATTAGTCAGTTTTCAGAGTTATTTCAGCATTGACTGATCGCTTTTTTCTTGGATGCCCCAAGAAGACAAGAGAATACTAGTACTTCTTAAAATCTGTCATGATCTTAGATGACACGATTGTATCAGCCCTTGGCCGGTATTTGTAAAATCCACAGCTGAATTAGTTGTTGAAATGTTTGAGAAGTTGTCAACTACAGGGGTTGCTTGTTGAAATTGATCATTTATTGGCCATGAAAACAGTTTTGAGGCATTTCTGTTCATGTAAGAATTAGTTTGTTAACTTTATCAGAAAGGTGTTGCTGTTTATTATGTTACACTGAAATCTAAACACAGTAAATGAATTATCTATCTGGCTAATGTGATGAACAACATATGTACAGAAACTAAAGAAAGAAATCTCATTGTAAAAAAGTATACGCTACATTGTAAAAGAGTGAAAAAAAAAACAAGGACAGCATTTGTGAGTGCATGTGAGCTATTGTCTCTGGTATAAAGCGGCTTCTGCTGGCTTTGTTAATGGTGGATTTCTGTGACCATCCACCCCTAGGCCAACATATATAAACATCTACTAGTGCTTTACAGTAGATAATATTTCTACTGATAAAGGTATAGAAATGATATTATTTAGGGCCATTGCTTGATTAAAGATACTCACCACTTCATTGATAGAAAACTGTTCTCCCTGTACGGCAATTTTACCATTCATACAAATCATACTTCCTCCGTCGAAGTACACTCTTTCACCATCACATCCTCTCATGTTTGAAAACATGTAAATACCACCGCACTAAAACATAATGTGATCAGTGAGTGAGTTGTGATGTCCATGGATTAAGTGTTGATTTTCTCATATGCCAATGACTGTATCAGTGTCTCAGTCGTGGAACATAGTTCTGATATGGCAGGATACACCTTACCAATATCATGAAACCGAATCTTATAAAGAAATATCTGTATGTTCCTATATTACATGAATGACACACTTAAGCATTTATGTAATATATTATTCACCTGACTATATACTAGGATGTCTACTGTACATGTGATAGTGTTCCATACACTTCCCTGCATATCAAAACCCTTGTAATGCTTTGTAAAATTTACCTTTAACATTGCAGATTTGATTAAATCCACCTTCTGGTATGCTTTCCTCAGTTCATGATGACTTCCGCTTGCATTTGTGAATATCTCCACACCGTCAAGACTCATATCAACGTGTGGACTGTCATCAAAACAAATACAAGTTAGTTCTTGATGGCAAAGTCCTCTAATTTACATCATTTTCTGATTGAGTCAATAACAGCATTTTGCTCAACTTATTTTAGCACAAGTACAGAATCTAAATTTTCTTGAGTCAAAGGGCACACAGGTCCTCGATATAACAAATAGAGTTTTTGTGTTGGCCAATTTGACCAGACTTTATACTGAACAAATGGATGGTAAATGCATCAGCAGGTATTTTTGACCAATTTGTTGTTCAAAAGAGTCAGACATTTGAAAACTGGCAACTATGTAAGTACATGTATGTCTATTGTCAGTCTTATTGTCAACAGTAAAACATCTCTCAGTCAGAGAGATCATGATTTCTAATACAAACACTTCTTTATAAGAATCTATTAAAAGTCCTTTTTATTAGTGTGTCAAATAAATTCAAACTATGTTAGAAGACAGTAACCATTGTTTGACCAAGATAGTCATTGCTTCTTGGGCTACACTGTCTCTACATGAACAGATAGCCATTGTTTGAGCTTGGTAATCATTGCTTATAATGGTTACTTTGGTTAAACAACTTATTGAGTAAAGTAACTATTGTTTGAACTAGAACCATTTTGTGAATAATACTACCACTGCTTGAACAAAGCATAGACCTTGGAGTGGAAGACAGTCTATGAACAAAGTCAACATCAATGTACAAGACTTTCATGGCCCTGATATTGTGTTGACAATGACCTTCCATTGTGCTTTTGGCAGCAAGGGGGCCAAAAACTGAAACTTCATAGTATCATATGGATAATAATGCACCTGATCTCAAAAGGGAGCTCAAGGCGCAGGACAAAATACACTATTCTCTAAAAAAAATGTGTTGAGGACATGGCAGAATGAAATATGTGAATCCATATGGCATAGGTTGACAGAAGGACTTTTCCAAGTTTTTGGTCCTGAGTGGGATAAAGACCTTTCACCAAAGGATTTTGTGGCAACACGGTATTCTAAAAAGACGTGTGTCAGATGAAGAACGTAGGTGTCTTGAGGGAGTATACCGGTACATTTGCCAATAAAGTACATAAGAGTGTACTTGCTTTGTTTTGGAAATAGTGTTTTGAAAAGTCAGATCATGGACGTAAACCGTCCTTGGTCAGATTTTCACTGTAGAATGGAAATTGTGAATGTTGAGATTTTTGGGGTGAGCATGTCTGTGTACAAAACAGAAATATATCTGTTGGTCAACGCACCATCTGTTTTGATTGTTGACGTATTTTTGTTCATGAAGTTTGACTATTTTGTGTTCATATCAATAGTCATTCAAGGACTATTCCTTATGCCTGCTTGTATCCATCTTAGGTTCCATTTTGAATATCAATGACTTGATGATTTCATTCCTGTCTTACCTTCTAGACACCCAGAGTTCTTCACAGATTTCAGAGCCAATACAAGTATCAAGTGTCGATATGACACCATCACCAATGGGTACAGTTCTCTGTAAGGAAAGCACAAAATGATTACACAATGATATCAAAATGAAACTATCAAACTTACTGGTGATAAGGCAGATGGAATTCCGAATTATTGTGAATATTTACACTTACAATTCTACAAAAATGTAATTATTAATTTTATTCACTAAAAGGCTATCACCACAATACAATATATCACCATAAAATACTGGTGAGAAGATATATGTTGAGACATTCTGATCATAATTTGACACCATCATTTGTCCTTCAGTATCATTGTCAAGGGCAATACATTCTTGACTTTATTAAGAATACCAGCTGTGATGTTACTATGATGGCAAAACCGAAGAGTATGGATTCTGTACACAGGGCAATATTAATTTAATTTATCCTTAAATATGGAAAGATTAAATAAAATCCACCAACATTACATGTACCTGTACGGTAGTCACTTTATAAATTCTAAATTCAGAACAATTGCCATCTCTTTTTGGTTGTTCCACCAGAAGTACGTATGTCGTTCTTTCACAACTTTGACTATCTTCTGTGCATGAGTACATGTACATTGTTCATAGCCTGTTTTGTGCTGTGTTTGTCGTATGTAATATAACTATGTACTTTTGACTTGTCAAAATGACTTTTGTCCAATCATTTTTGGATAACGGATGGGTATGATTGCTATAAATTCTAAGTTGATTCATTTGAGTCAAAATTTTGTGTATTACCTAGACTACATTATTAATGAAAGTGACCAAACTTGACATGAAGGACATTCTAAGTGTGGCTTGTACAATAATTAGTACATCTGAAGAGATACTGATTTCAAAGCACTGTTAGATACAGTGTCAACCATAACTCTGTACTATGATCATTGTGGATTTACAACTTGTATTGTAGCAAGAAAGATATTCTCACTCAGTGAATTATGACATCACATTACCTGGCCTGTGATCTCTGATATCATTCTTGGTAGGCAGTAATCTTCCACAGTGCGAATCTTTGCCCAACCTTTGAACCAGCGCAGTTCTCTGTAGTTGCCTTGGTTACACAGATCGATCTTGGGGCGAATTAGTAAGATTTTTCTTTTGGAAAGAAATGACAATTTAATTTTGAAGCAGTTACCTCCTTATTTGTGTGTAATACAATATACATGAATATACCATCCACCAATTTTTCTAAACCCACGGTGAAGATAAAAGTTGAATGCATACTATTAGACTGCAAGTTGTTACACACAAAAAAATTCATTTTGTGAAATCACATTTACAAATTCATTTAAAACTGGAACATTATTGAGAGCTGCTGGAAGGAAGTACACAAAGATAGCATATGCTCTATCAGTAGGATCATTACAGAAGATGCATTACATGTAATCTATGAAAAGCTTACAAGATAATGCATGAAATTTGTAGTTAAAAATACCCAGTATGCTTAATGTCAAATCAAACAAAATTTCTAAATCAAGCTGTGTTCAATGTCAATGAACAGTTGAACTATGGATGTTTATTTTTGAACCATCAAAATAACACTTAATATTGGTAATTGGCTTAAAAAAAATAGCATAAATATAATACAGAAATATTTGACAAAATTTATCCAAGGAGTTTGTTTTGGAGAAATGTCATACACTGGTATCTTAAAATGGATCCTATCATCTTTGAAGAATAAGTGAAAAACAGAACAGTGCATGAAAACTGTAGATGTGTTCAGCTTACCGATTGACAACGGCACAGTTGAGCAATACAAGCAGAATGCTCTAGTTTGATAAATTTGTAAAACTTGTTGACATTCTAAAAATCAATCAAAACCATAGAGACTTCAGATGTATATGCAGTCTGATATGAATTTGTGTTCTAAAACTAAACATGTTCAGATTTTTCAAAGCAGTACAAGATACACTTGAATAAGTCAGTCAGCTATATGTACCTTGTAACGTCTCATTGCATCATACCCACTCTATGACAAACAGACACAGAAGTATAACATTTAATTTTACTTACTTGTTGAGGAATATTACCCTACAGTTGTAGAGAACATTCTTATGTATCACAGGCCTGTAAAAACAGAAATGCTGTATTACTTTTAAAAGTAGTAAGCCACAAAACTTTGTATGAATTCCATTATAAAATGAAATTGTGTTTTCTCCTGACACTGTTCCTGCTGTTATGATAACAAAATGATGATTAGGAAAAGTTGGATTTCTCTGCTCAAGTCAAATCTGCCAAGTTGAAATTTAACAGCATTCTCATAGCCGATTGATATAAAAAATTAATGAATTATTGAAAGAATAGTTTGTTAACTGCATTTGTTGTGTATGAGGAACAATAGAGTATGGTTGTAATTCACTCGCTCTATTATCCTAATCATCATTGCTTGACAGAAAATATTTTGATAGTTATTCTTCTGATGCAGTTCAATAGACTGACATTTTTCAGTTTGATTTTGTTCCATCACTGTTCAGATAGTCAGAGCACATACATGTATTACAACTATACCAAGCCCACTTCAAGAGTGAAAATACAAGATGGTATTTTAATTGTCAGAATTGATATCAGACGCACATGTAGATATTACTGTATGATAATAATTCAGGATTGAATGCCAATATCCAATCTGATATACTTACATGCCAACATCACAGATGATATCTGTAGTGACTGGAGACTGCAGTAATTTGGCTAACACTTGGAATGAATGCAGACAGGTATCTGGTTCATGGAAATGATCAGAACAATTGTACCCGCTGGAAATAGGAATAACATTACAAGAGATGTTACTTCAATCTGATTACATTGGGTTTCTTACAGGCTGAATGCATCTCATTGATACATTTGTGAAATCTGACAAGACCTGATGTTTTGACTCGAATTGATCTTTGCGAGGAAAAAATATGTTTTCCACCTTCCTGTTTTTGTGAGAATTGAACTTTTTTGGCAAAAAGGTGTTAGAGAGCATGGCCTCTGTGTTGACCAGTAATCACAATATTCTCAGGGTGTGCCTTGACTTTTATCCTTGATTGTGAAAGTGAATTATTTCAATGCAGTCCCTTACACATGGTGGTGGCGGCACCATGGTTTAAAGTTTAATGATGGAAATTTCAATAGTTTATTTTTCAAGGTGTATGTTATCTCTTACTTTTTTTGCACATGATTGTACATTACACATAACTTGTTCTCGATAATCATGTTCTTTTCAATTTCTGAAGGTGACCCTCTCAATAAAGCAATATCATAGAGCTGGAATCTGTTTCTAGCTCCCATGGTAATATAAAGTACCTTTTGAAAGTGTTCTCCACAATGCCTATAGATGTTTACAAAAGCATGAGAAGCATTAGAACTGGAAGGTCTGTTTTCTACACCTGTAGGACATTGTTCAATTGAAAAATAGTCATAAATATACTCTTTCCAACGTTTTGCGCCAGATATATCTTGAGTATCTTATCAGGCTAGAGGCTCTCATCAGGTCAATGCCGTTTGATGGTACCTCACTGGCCAAGTGTTCAATACATATATGTGTCTTGCTACATTTCTTACAAAGTGACCATATCTTACCAGATTTCTAGCTCGGGTCCCAGCCTGTATCTTGCACCTCTAGACTTGGCTATCTCAATACCTGTGAACAGTTCAGAGATATAAACTTGGGTTCACCTAGAAAGTTCATCACTACCATATATTTTATTTGCAGATTTGGATATTTTAGGAAATTTTCAACCAGTCTGAGTACCCAAAAAGAATTCTTAACCTATTTAGAAGGGAAATATAACACTTTGGTAGAATTGTTTTAGAATTTTATGGTTGAAAAATTATTTTTTAAAAAAGGCTCAAAGTAAGGGTTGGATATTTTTATATGGCTTCAAATGAAAACTTTACAGCAGTATTGATTGTGACGATATGAGGTACTGTACAGTACACCTGAATGGAGTCACATGTATGTTGAAATTACAAAATGGAAGAAACTTAGTATACTCAGACTCATACTTTTTAAGATCCTTTCCAAGTTTCCATCAAAGTCCATGGCCCACTGATTGATGGTACAAGTAGCCAAAGTAACTTTACGGCCCATCTTTGTAACTGGCAATGATCCTAAATACTACAACTTACAAAACCTGAAGAGAGGAAAAATCAGACATTGTTACAATTACAATGCATGGATGAGCTGTGAAATGAAGGAGTGTGGATAAAATACATTTATTGTTTGAATATTGTATTGAAAGGAATATTGCAGTGAAATGCTGTAGCTTGGAGTCAAGAAAAATTCTCATAGGAACATGCATGCACAGTACAAAGTTCTTGAAAACACTCAGATGTTACCATTAGTATTCAAGGCCTAGTTACTGTGTGTACTGGTATCATGGAAAAGAAAGTACTGTTTCAAACAAATTAAATTGTTACTTAGGACACATTAAAGCTCCATAAGCTGTATCTTTTGGCTATTTTTTCAGAACTTTTGTTTTATGGTTTCCCTACACTTTCTGCATTGAATCCCTAAACTGTAATTTAATGCCAAGTATTTAGCATATCAACACAACCTATATGAGTATAATCTCCATTGTTATTGTTGAAAATTGTATTCAAGTATGGACTAGAATTCACTTGTAAACAATAAACAATGATCACTAGACACACACACAAGCTGTGTTGACAAAAAGAATACTCGAAATTTTGGGTCAGACACGGTAGAAGCAGATCAATACTGAAAAACTTGCCAAAAATTACAGCTAGGTATAGATAGAATCTTCTGAATTAACACCTTGTGTCACACAATAATGTCAAATACCTTCTATCACTCTACCAATGCCAAACATTTTATAACACATTAAGTTCTTAATAAAACTTAGACATCTGATGACCTTTAATATGCATGTACATTGGTCGTTATGTACATTATAGTTTTGCCTATTATTTTACTTTCTCCTGTCAATGGTAGATAGCAAAATGCAAAAGGTTCTCTTTGGCTGATTTATGGTATCAAGACCAAAAATAGATTGGGAAAAGATGGCCATAGATATCTTTAACATTTAGAACTACTACATTAATTTTTGCATGACTTCCCCTACGCCCTACACAAAACCATGGATGCCAAAAACAGAATCAATGTGCCAGACCTACGGCATTTAACACTCAAACTTGGTCTCGCTTTTACCTCTATTTGTCCCCTCATAGTCATATCAATTCTGTTTTGCTGCAATCCTATAGCCTGCCACTGGCCAATCCCTATGGTATTTGTTGCCCCGGGTAAATTGATATACACTGACAAAGGGACGAAGCTGCGAGATCACTGCCTGAAAATTTATCGAAACCATCGTTCCTGGAGCTAGGGTCAATGTGTAAACCACAACACAAATACGGTACGGGCGTTTTGTAATCGTATGTGGAAAAACAATGCCTTATATTGATCCCTTTGTAGGCCAGTTGGAGCCACCTTTGCAGTGTACATCTGACAACAAGGAACTTCATCACTGTGCTAAATCATTTTAGGGTTTATGGATAAATCACGGTCCAGGGACGACCGAGGCAAAATGTAGAGCGAGCACAATTTTATTCGCTTGTGGTTCGATACACGGCAAAGCCACAAAGCGAATGCACAACTTAACCAGCGACTTATCTTTGCTCATGAAAGACATTGTGACATGTTGTCAAGTTGACTGCGATTGCGGCACAAACTTGGAGGGAGGAACAGCTATATGACCTGTACTGAGACAAGGGTGGCGAACTAACGAGAAAAGATCGATGAGCATGAGATTTCTGATTACCTGGCGATCGCCTCACTCCACAGCTTTGGCGTCGGTTTGACCTGTGACCTTTTACCCCTAGCAGAGTAGGTCACTGACTTGACCTACACTTTTGTGACTGTGTTTTCCGCAAAGTCATTGTACGTAGCTCTGATCTCCTACCTCAGAGTGACACGTCTAAGTGTTCTACAAAACCAGGCGAGTCGCGATGACATCGCTCTATCGCCGAGTTATCCGTACAACGTCCGCGTCGGCACGCGCTGTGCTCGAGCTCCACTGTTGAGGGCGCACATGGATTGTCAATGCGGGGTGGAAGACACTATTTACAATCCAGTAGAACCAGGTAATTTACATATTCGCGCGTTTGATGGATGACGTTGTACAGTGGGCGGACCCTACATGCAAATATCATGCAAATAAACAGATTTTCGCGGGCAAATTTAAATCCCCGGCTGAATCTAAGGTACCGCCACTTGAATTCTGACTCTCGAATAAAGCACATCGTAAACCATTATACATCGCAATGACTTCTTGGATGAATTTTTTCACTGAAGCCACCAGCGACCACATCGGATTCGTGAAGACCGTTGAAGATGCCATGACTCTGCTTAGTGCGTTTGAAGTGGAAACTAACACCAAATTTGCAGTTTCTAAACGTACCAAGAACTTTGGCGTATCTTCTCAGAGAGACTTTACAGGTATGCTAGCTGTATATAGTATTGTGTAGAACATGTAGAACCACAATACAATTTTGACCTGTTAGTTTTATCTCTCTTTAGGCTTTTATTAAATGTTCGATTTTTTTGACAGAAAAAGTACCTTATTTTATCTGTCACGGAAACATATTGTATATTCAGTTGTTAATTTATTTTTTTTTTCAATTTTTTTTAGTCAATTTTTTAATTTTTTAAGATTTTTTTTGGTCATGCATGACAGCGCCATAGTTGACTCTAAAATACCCTATTTTGACAGAATATACTGTAATTTATTTAACAATAAATTTAATATAATTTTCATTTTTTTTATTTTATAGATCTATATGTTTAAGTCCATTATTTTCCATATATATTTCTGTAAGTATATCCTTTTATCATTTATTCTTATCTACAACAATGTATTTCATAATGTGATTGTATTTGAAATATAGTCTTGTAAGTTGTAGTTATCTCCTTATGCAGTTATAAATTATCGTTTTTCAAATAAAATTACTGTTTTTTTTTATTTCTTTATGTTCAAATGTAGTTTTCATCTGCCAGTTAGTTCAATGATGAATAGAATTTCATTTATACATTAAAACTATATAAAAAAAAGACTCCTTGGTAGATATTATAACTGAAAGTTGTAAATTCTATTTCCCAAGGTCTATTGAAAATATGTCCAAAATCATGAAGTGAATACTCGTTTCAATTGCAACCAGGACCCCCTTCTCTTAAACATGTTATCAGTAGGTTCATTTGTAGAGCTTGGAAGATAAGATTTTACATTTTTGATACCTCTTCAAGGAAACCTAAAAATTAAATACAAATTTAAGTACAAATATTGAGAAGTTGATATTATAAAATGAGGTGTATTTTGACCTTAGACATGAAAAGGTGGTCAGGCAACGTTTGGTGTTAGTAATATACTTATGAATGAAGCAAAATGAATGTTCACAAGCTCATTCAGTTTTGTAATGATAGCTTCACCACATCTTACTAGAGTAATTCCTTTTATGAATATGTTTGAAGGTACGCCACATAGGGTTCGATGGAATTTACCTGAATGTTCCAAAGATACCAATTCTATTGAATTTGATGGAGTTCCATTCATTGTTGTTGGAAAGCTGGTATTGGAGTGTCACCAAGGCAAGGAAAAAACAAGGAAAGCTAAACAAGCACAACAGGTATGTAAATTATGTGTCAAACTGTGTTTGACAATGATATTAACTTTAAACAAAGGCTCGAAATTAACTTTTTCCCATGGTAGTCCACTTGGGCTACCATTTTCTGAAGTTGGTAGCCCAGTGACAATGGCTGGTAGCCCATGCCTGTTTTAGTTCAGGGATATATTTTCTCTTTAACCAGACAAGATAAGGCTCTTTTTCAAGATTCTGTCCATGAAGTGAATTTTCTAGTTATTTAAAGTGAATATTGAACACCTTTAATACCCAAGGAAACAGGGTTGGTGATAATTTGACAACCTGTTTCACTCCCAGAGTTGTATGCAAATTTCGATAGTCATCATAACAACAACACAACCTTCAGCACTGAGACTTACTGTAGCAAGGATAATACAGACCATAGTCCAATATTTCTGTGTAATATATCAACTACAGTTTTTTTGCAGTTTCCTAGACTCTCGCCAGTCGCTTGTACTGCTTGGTCTCGCGTAGCTTCCGGTATTTATAGCTGGTACAAGCGACTGTTACGCCTCACGCAATCCCCCTTGCTATCACATATTCATGAGGTACGCGTCATAGTAATGGGTGGGGCAACAATACCATATTTGGATAGTGAAAGTTCATCCTTCAGGTCATACATTCATGTTGACTACAAGCTGAGGTTTCCAGGTTCTGCCGTGATCGTAAAAAGATTTAGAACTTACTGAATAAAATGAACCAATTTTCAAACTTTAAAACTGATTTTGAGCATTGTAGTAAAAACAATTGGGCTTCGGCCGTCCCTGTATTCTGTCTGAGTGTCGTCGGGCCGCGGGCCGCGCCGTCGACTAGCTGTCTCAGCCACACGGATAAAGTGAAGTGCTGTGACGGGGAGACTGCCGTTGTTTGTAACGTTTTGTCGCGACCGTCGCGTTTTATTACTCTTGCCCGTCATATATCCAGGGATACTGTGCCTGAAAACCTAACCCGACAACTTTCTATGTCAGTAAAGCTTCTTTTTGATTCCATGATCCCCACTAGCTGGCCCTTACCGTGCACCAGTCGCGCTGTTGTTGATCAACAATACAACATCGCTGTCAGTCGTCGTCTGGGAAGCACGCACAATTGTACAATTGACTTGAGGAATAGCACTGCAGCTGGCGATCATACGAGCTGTAAAATTTCTGGCTTTCCCCAATTTAATCTTAAGCAAGTGTTTTCGTTTCCTGTCGGCTCTAAGCAAGTGTTTTCGTTTCCTGTCGGCTCTAACTTGTTTAACTCATTGCCAAACTGTATCGGGCAAATCTCCTCTTATCTCCATGTGTAACGCTATTAAATGGCCTATGACCGGAAGTTAAAATACCAATACGACGACGACAGTCAACAGACAGAAACTCTAGTCATTAACAGGGAGGAAAGCACCGCAGCGGTACACAAATCGACACATTCCCAAATCCACCATGTCAACTGCAGGCAGTAATCCCTCTGTCTATGTTACTCCAACAAACACTCCCACCAAACTGGTGAGTAGACTGGTTATATCACCGCATTCCAAGGAAGCAGTATGTGTTGTCTGTGGAAAAGATGTTCAGAAAGCTGATTTACGGCGCAAATTATACAGAAATCGCTGTAAGACATCCGTCTGTAAAAATATTGAAGTTGTCATTGGCGAGGAGCTAACAGAACTTTAAACACAAACACGTCTTGCAAGCAATGTGCAGAGAGAGCAGACAACCTGGTGAAAAAAATACTGCAATGGAGAGAAACTTTTGCAAAAACAAAGAACGCTCTGCTGCTCAGAAGTAAAGAGACAATACCGAAAAGGATGAGAAGTGATTCAAGTACCCCGGTGAAGTCATCCAAGCGCCCCCTTTCCATCAAGTTCAACAGTCTGCCACACAGGTACCTCATAAAACCACTGAAGATATATCTACAGTCATGCCGTCTGATTTGGAAAGCATGAATAGGCAGAATACAATTTCTGCAAGTTTATTCAAGACCTGCGTAGAAGAATATGGTGTCCAGGTATGTACGTTAAGTGTGTTTTTCACAATTTAAAATGTTTTTCTGTGATAAGAATTGATAGGACAATAGTCAGATAGTTGTTAAAAATATTTACTTGTTTCCTTGTCAGGAATGACATAGAAAATACTATGTCATTCCTGACACACACTTTTGTAGAACTTTTGTAGAACCGGGGAAATCTGATGATATTGATTGTAACTCTCTAACATAGCGTTTCTGGTAAAAATAACTGATAATGCCATAACTTTTGAACTATCATGCCGCCAAAGTCTAATGCATAACACTAGTTATGTGCTTCTTACATCTGTGTGTATGTGTGTGTGTGTGATTGGCAACTGTAGTCTTTATAATTTGCGATAAAGCAATGGTTCTCTCTTGTCCCTCCTATACAGCATGTAGTTCTGTCATTCTCAAATTGTGGTACTAGTGTTTTAAAACCAAAGGAGGAGTTCAGCAGTTTGATCAAGAAACTGATGTCTACATCATATGATAACATTGCTCAGGAGTGCCTTTCTGGAGGTTCCAAGGAACTAAGCCATTCCATATACAGACAGGTGTGCAGTAAAATCTCAAAAGAGGTCGGCAGTCTTTGCAGTCTTTCTAACCCCTCCATACTGAGATACAAGGGTAAAGATGACCTCATCGATTTTTCCTGGGATAAAATGCTGCAAGAAATGCAAGAGAGGGCGCCAACATTATTAATGATCATAGGCGTAGGAACCGGGGGGGGCAGGGGGGCGGCCGCCCCCCCAATGCTGAAGTTGGGGGGGCAAAGGTATACTTTTGCCCCCCCAACTTTTACAAATACACATTGACTACGGCTAGCTGTCCCAACTATTGCTGAGTGCTATGTAGGGAGTTAAACAACTGGGTAGGTTTTTGGACGAAATCTGAAAAACAACACAGATCGTATGATCGAAAATACGGCGGGATGTGCTCTCCTTTGTTTGCGATGTCGCAGTAATTTACTTTTTAATGTCGCAAAAACGCAAATGTCGTACGATCGTTTCCATACAAATCAGATTACTTATCTTAAAGGGGTACATCAACCGCTGTACGTAAAGTGTACATGTGCACCTCCTGTTGTAGCGGACTGCAGTGTACCGTAAGTGAAGATCAATCGACCGTTTCACAAGTTGATTTCTCCCTCAAAGTTTTCAAATCGGCGGAAGTGCGTAAAATCTTTTTGGTCTCCATACAAGACGGATCGAAAACAATTCTTGACTGGTTTAGCTTCGAATAAGGAACGGAACTGAATTTCCATCAGCTTTTCCACGATCCGCGATTGATCACGATGTTGGATATGCACCATGGCAAGCAGGTACCGCCGGTGAAATGTTCCGAGTCGTTGTTGAATGCTCCAAATAGTTCGTACGCGGTGGAAGTTGCCCTTACTTTGAACATTTTTTTCTGCTAAAAAACGATTTGAACATTTTATAAGTCCGGATTAGAATTCAGTTTTCAAAATAGCAATGGCCATTCGGCATTGCTGTCTTGACAAGCAGAATATTTAGCATTTTAGTATGCAATAGCGTCAGTTTTCTGTCATTAATATGCAAAAATAACTATTAGTCCGCATTTTCGGCAAGAACGATGATATCAAAACCTGCTAGTGTTATAATGAATACAAAAACTCACACTAATTCCTATGAATTTATGGCTCAGACTACAACTGAGCTGCAACAACGACCGCGTATGAAAAGATTTGTCCGAATTTCAGGCAGCGGTGTCTGAAGTCGCGCGTGCAGCTATATTTAGTAACAAACCTGACATCGCGATCAGCGCTATTGGAATTCGGCTAAAAAATAGTTGATACACAAAATTCAGAATAAATAGCCTTTAAAGTTACAGCTAATGGAGCATTTAACTCAACAGAAACAGTGATCAGGACTAGTATTTATTTGACACTTAAAAAGGAGGATTTGTACTCGAGGCTGTTATGATTTGTTCAGCTACCCACTCTTCTTACTGTAAAAATTGTAATTGTATGGAAGAGATAGTAGTTTCACCTTTTACCAAGATGTTTAGCATTTGTTTTCTGAGTGACAACTACATACTTTGTTATACTCAGTAACTTTTGCAGTTTTATATTTGGAATTTTCAGGTTTTGCAAGAACACCTTTTTGTTCTAAGCTTACCCAACATGTTGAAATACATAGTGTACAGTTGTCAAAACAACTGTTACTACTCGTTTTTCTCCTATTATCTCATTACCTCATCTTGGCCTGCTTTTACTCATGGACTCGTCTTAGCTTGCTGAGAGGTGCTGGTAATCTTCGATCGACTACACGAGATGTTCAGAGTTCGTTGGTACTACATAGACTTTATTTCTCGGTAGACAAGCTTGACAGCTGCCATCGCCCAAGATACGCTTCTCCAATTGTCTGTCCTCCTGCCCTGTCTGTTGTATTTTCTCTCTTGTCCTTTGTATTCCCTTTCCCGTATTATTTTAGAATGGGATTTTAAACGTTATGTTTAAGGCTTGGTTTGGATCATATGATAGATATGAATTAAAGATGGAAATATACGTCCAATCGTAAACATCAATACAGATCTCGATCTTAAATGTACATGTCATAATTAATATACAAATGTCACTTAGACACGTTGCAAAATTGAACCCATTGCGTAAACGATGAAGTTCGTATGTTCCTTCATTAGGTGTTGATTCAAATATATTTCGTTTTCTTCAAAACTTCGTAAACATCGTCGTAATACGTAATTTGCAACTTTTACTTTGTCGCAAATATGCTTTTTATTCATAATTGAGATCTTGTTATTTTAATAGTTTTACTCTTGCCTATGACTACCTAGTGCATAAACCTCCGTCAGAGACAAACTATAGATCTGCGTAATACAACCAGTTGATTACTATCACACTGTACATGTGGTACACTAGGGCCTATGTACTGGTATAGTGTTTATTGCCATTGTTTATTATGGAATTTTTGTTCAGACTCACAGTCACCTAACTCTAAGTATGCTTGTTGTACTTATACAAATATAACCTGTGTTTCCAAGCATTGCTTTCAACTTGCTTAATGAAGACCATAAAAACACTGCATTGTAAATGTAACAGATAATTTTTTATAATTGTGACCCGTAAACCGATGGAAAGTTAAAGTTTATGCGATTGATCTATGTTGTGTGTTTGTTTTGGGTTTTTTTGCTGGCTGGCTGGTAGGTTTTTCAAAATTCCAAGGACGGCAAACAAAGAATTTTCTTTACACGGCCTAATACATAAAAACACAAATATTGAGACATTGCCGTATGTGAAAGTAGTGGTGCTTTAATTACATTTTTTACTAGTAAGATTGATTTTGGCCTGTTTTAATTATTTTAATTTATTCGTGTATGATTTAATATTTTAATTTATTCATATATGCAAATTTTAGATCGTAATTCATTCATCACCAGAATATAGGTTACCTTTGCCCCCCCAACCGTGAATTGCTTCCTACGCCCCTGATGATGTTGGAGGCTTCAATAAATAATCCATCACAGCAACGTAACAAAGTAAGAAGGGAGACAAGCTGATCCCAATGCTCATGTCATCAACATCTCAACTCATTTCAATTTATAATGATGACATGAATACTGTCAGAAGACTGTACAGTGTACTATTGAAGAAAGGTGGTTGTAAAAAAACAGCGATGGATAGGTTGGCCAGTCAACACATATGTATGAGTTATCAGAGTACAAACAACATGTTCGAGAAATTTGGGGAAGACTTTGCAGTCAACCTGAATGAATGGAAAGTCCATGTGGAGAGAGACTCTCTGGTAGAAAGAATCTCCGGAGAGATCTGAAAGCCCTCAACGAAGAAATGACACAGGCAAAAGTCATCAGTGCCAGCCAGGTTCTTCAAAGGGTAGCACTGGAAGCTGAACTTAATGATCATACAGATCTCATGCATCCAGGATATTCGTTCACAGGTGACAATGTTGACATAAGAAACAAAGTGAGGCAGATGACTATCACACATCAAAATAGAGACCATCACATGTTCCATATAGTGGCATACAAGAACAGGGTGTCAGGGAATGACTTACACAATGAAGAGCCTCGAAGTGATGTCAAAAAAGTGCCCTTTACTAATTTCCTACCATCTCTCTCAGAAAATGAAATCCTTGCTGAAGAATTTAGTTACCTGGTTGCTAAGACTTGGACAACACACATTCCATCACTCCAACGCTATGGTGAAAATTTACCACATCATCTTTCCCATGTTTATGAAAATGAGATGAAGCAAAAAACTGAGAAGGTGAGTGGTATCACTGGATAATGAAGTCACATACATCATACATATGTGCTACACATACACAGAAACACATACATACATACATACACACATACATACATACACACACATACATACACACACATATACATACACACACTACTACATACATACATACATACATACATACATACAACATACATACGTACGTACATACATACATTTCTTACATACACGAATGTACATATTCACATATGCATATACATACACATACAGTAGAACCTGTCTGGACAAAACAATGAAGTACTTACCATTCCTTTCTCGGTAACCGTAGGCAATGGTAACCATAGGTTACAATCCATGAAACAGTATAACATTAATGATCAATGTAATTTCAGGTTCACCTTGGTGTTTTGGAGAAGAATGAACAGTATGGCGATGACATGCTGGATATTTTGGATTACATCAACCAGTATGTACCAAAACACAGTGATGATACACCAGAGAAAATTCTGAGTGGGGGAGATTACCTAACATTTGAGAGGCACAAAGAAGCTCAGTCACAAAAGCAAGACAGCCCTACAGCATATCAACGTCTCGAGGGGCTTGTGGCAAAGATAGAGGATTTCCATGCTCAAGCTGAGTGGCAAAAGGTAATTTAGATTTTCTGAAGTTAACAAACTTGTGATTCAAGATAACTTGATTTTTTTGGATTTAGAGAAATGTTTATGGATGCACTGTTAATTGTATGTTGTGCTTATTTCAGGTAATCTGGCACCATCTCTACAGTACTGCATCAAGCAAAGATATAGGGACTTTATATGCCGCCAGAAATGCTACAAACTCAAGGAATGTGTCCAGTGATCCACACCGGGACTTTTATGCAAATGCTGAACTCTTGGACAAATTCACCAATGCCTATGTAATCACTGGAGGAGTGCATCATTTTGGAATGACAAACATGAATGACAGACCTTTGACAAACAACTATTCAGGTATGATTAAGTTCACTATCTGTTAGTATGTCACTTTATAGGATGAAACTCACAGAACAAGGTTTTCCTAAATATTTTTAAGTGATAATGACTTAATCTTTTTGTATTTTACTATCTATATTTAAGGTGATGATTCAGCTGACAGTAAAAAAGAGTACATATTGAAAGAAGCCAGGAAATTTGTTGACAAGTATGTCATGAACCAAGTTCCAAAGCTTGAAGACACAGCACCCAGAGGTATAATGATTACAGTTGCAAATACTGTGGGAAAATGTATATCGCCCCAAAAACCTAGAGAAGCATGAAGAAGACACATGAAACTTCAAGTACTATCTCAGACACACATCACATTGAGCAGGGTGCAGATGAAGACCAAGTGTACAATTATACACAGTGTACCCTCACGCTATTATTACTCAGATTAAATCACAATGATGCTATAAAACATGGTGATGGAGAGCGTATCCTTCGGTTGTACAAATACTTTTATCTGTATTACAAGTTTCAAATTGTCCAAAATATGCATATGCAACATTAGAGTTGCTAGCTCAAGTACAGTGCTTACTGTCGCCACGGTTAGCCCATAGGTTGACATGGAATAGATCTGTAAACTGGCAGGGAAAAATAGATACCAACCATCCTATGGATTTAGACATAGAACATGATAACAAAGTGTTCAAAGATGATGTCACAAGTTACCGTGGGGAAATAACAGAGCGCACAATCAACAGAGTCAGCAGAAGTATCAATACAACAGAAGCGATATTGAATCATTATGACAAGGTAACTAAAATCAGAAAAGCCAGTGGAAAACACACTAGACAAGATACAACTGATGATGTTTACACATTAGTTGCACAATTTACTGATGCTAGACTGTTTGAGTTGACAACAGGGAGACATCATTCAGCTTTCCCACGTATACAGGCAAATCCACTCAGTAAATTAGATATGGTAGCATTTAAATCATGGTTGAGCAAATCTCTGAAAGCTTTTTCCAATAAGCACTACTACAAACAGTGTGAGAGTACATGGCAAGTACAGCAAGTAAACAATTAGATTTAGAAAAATGTTGACTCTCTATTCTCTGTATTCATAAAATGTTACATTGTTGCAAATAATAAAACACAATGCCACCATTATGTGAAGAAATACATGTTGTTGTATTTATTTCACTTAAATAAACAGCTGGAAGTACAGCATTAACAAAAGTCTACAAATGTTTATGCAGCATACAATAGAAATTACTCAATTAGACTCTGATGATGAGGACCAAACTCTCGCTCTGTGATGTCAGTACTGTGCAAAAGCATCACTGTCATCACTGTCAATAATTTCAGAATTACCATTTACTATTGTGCAGACTTGCTCATCATTGCTACTGTACTCACAACCCAGAGTTTCCAGATCATCAGTGCAACTGCTACCATTAAAAATTTCAATGATCGTATCCCAAAGTCTATCAATATGTTCTGGAGAGAGAAAGCTGAAGTGTACACTGTTTCTAGAATTACCTTGCTGTCAATAAATTCAACATATTTCACAATATTACTTACAAATGACATTATTGGAAACCCTGAAACTATGTCAGCTCCACCAAAAACCTTCTCCTCACTAATATGTTTTAGCAAATCTGATCTGTACCTCAAAAGCCAGGATTTCAGCAAATTTTTCTGTTGCAAAGTCCATAAACCTTTTGGTAAAATATTCTGAAATGCAAGTTGTATTTGTCTTGCACAACATCACATTTTTGTGACACTTCTCGTAAAGAAAATTCAGCATGAGAAGTGTAGTCAAATTCTGAGATACAAAAAACTTCACATTTGCAAGAAGTTCCTTTACAGGAGCACAGACATCTACAACTACGTGTGCACACATCACAACAAGTGTGCAAAATTTCATTTGGTTTACCTTCATCTTCAAATTCCTTCAAATGAGTTGCCTGCGACAGACAGAATTATTTTTACAGTACTCCTTCATTGGTTTTGAAATTCGTGAACTTATACAGCAACCTTTATATGTTAGTAAAACAGCACTACTCATACGGCTAGTGTCTCTACCAGCTCTGCCAGTCTCTTGTACATAATCATCAAGGTCATTTGATGGGCCATAATGAATTACCTGATGAACACCCTTAACATCCATTCCCATACTGAATGCTACAGTGGTGAAAACTACTCTCACAATTCCATCTGGGTCTTGAAATGATGATATGATGTGATTTTTGATGTCATCATCAGTCTTGGAGTGAAACATGCCAAATAATCTACCTTTGTAGTCAGTTTCACCTGTTACACAGTCATATCCTTTCTCACCCAGAGATGTGTTGAAAAATTCAAATAGCTCTGAACAATGTCGCTTTTTGCGACAAAATATCAATATCCTTGGGCAGTTCTTACCGTGTGTAGCGATGTCATCTACTAACCACTGAAATAATGTAGAAATATCATCAAATTTTGCTGAAATCAAGGAATACCGAATGTTCGGTTTGTTTGGATTTTCAATAACATAAATGCAGTCTTTCATGCACAAGTCCTTTGTGATAACGTTTCTGGTTTCCATGGTTGCTGTGGCGGTAAGTGTGATGATTGGCACACCACTCCGTATAAGAGACCTAATTTCTCCAAGTTGACCATAGTGTTTCCTGAATGCTTTCTCTTTCGCAGTGTCTTTTCCCCTGTAAAAAACAACAACATTTATTTACATGGAACAATAACTGTTCCCAACACTTTAGGAGATTTCAGGTTTTTATTTTGTGTCACCTTTGCAAAGCTGTAAATATTGATGATTTCTGACCAATGTCCTTTGATAACATACAGTCTCTTGTTGTATTGCCCAGAGTAATTGTGAACTTTGAAAGTAAATTGTCTATGATTGAAATTTCCAGTGTGTTCATCTTCTGAACACACCGTGTGTGGATGTATACATGTAGTAAGCATTGTTAAATATGTAATTTTGAATCCCACGGGCAGCAGTAGGTCCCATACTCTTGTCAATTTCTATTAACGAAAGTTTCAATCAATTTTGCCCATACAGTACGACTGGAATGTGACTTTGTATGAACAGTATTCAATGGGATATCCATGTTGGGTAGAGTGAGTGCAATGACATAAGTACAGTACGTCTGCCTCTTTAATTCTGGAGATAACTTAAACATGATGTTAAAGTATGACATTGTGCACCTACCACTTTTTAATGCAGTGGCTCTCGTCCACAAAGATTGCTCCAATTCGTGATCGATACTCTTGCGATAACAGAGTCCGCCTGAACTTCGATAAAAATGCCTCTGGACTGCCAAACAGGATGTTGTAATTGCCATTTGCAATGCCTTTTTGAGTCAATGATTCGCTGTCTGTAACGCACACAGCCTTGATACCTCGGCTCTCAAGATTATTAACCTGTTCTTTCATCAGTGCGATCAATGGGGATACGACAAGCACGATAGATTTTGTGTTTGCCGTATCTATCTTGCCCGCTGTAAACTTGATCGAGTCCAGAACAAAAGGGGCGACTTCGTAAGTCATTGACTTCCCACTTCCTGTCGGTACACTGACAAAAACATCTCTCCCATCAACATAGCCGTCTATAACTCTTCTTTGAAACTCTTTCAAATGTGAGTATCCGAGTTTTTTCAAAGCGTCAGAGTAATCTCGGCGCTGCTCTGAAGTCGCCATATTGGCTTTAATTGACAGTTTAGGCCCGCCCCTTTCCATGTCACTCGTTGTGACGTCACCGTCGCCTTTTTCATACGGTTCTGTGAGGGCGCATACAAGGTATAACAGTCCTCGTGCCTTCGGCACTCGATCTCGTGCCTTCGGCACTCGATCTCGCGCCTTCGGCACGCGGCCCGCGCCTTCGGCGCTCGATCGCCTACGTTGGATTGCTACCGCACTTTAATAATGTGAATCCGGACAAAGAAGGCACGAGGGACTGTCGACAGTCTAGCAGTTTCCCTACAGCATGCTCAATCAAACAAACAATATTCACTTTGTCCACAAAGTCTGTATATATAAATATGTATTAGGTGATAATTTAATTAGAGTCCGGACTGACAGTCAGTTGTCGGTGATACAAATGTATTGTACATATACACAGGCTGTGTTAGCAAAAAGAATACTGGACAGTTCAACATGCTGTAGGGAGTAGAACAAGAACACAGTTGTATTAACTGAACAAAAATATTGTCAAAATTATTGTAGTTAATACAGCTACCCCCTGCAGACAGTGTCACTATCAGGTACCGCCCTACCACTGCAGTGTCACTGTCATACCTGAGCAGTGACAGAGATAGCTCTGACTCTGATGTATATGGTAGTTGAAGAAGAGTTTGGGTTAAATGACGATCCTGACAGTGAAACGTACTTGAGCACAAGATCAGGCCAAGAGAGCAACACATGGAATACTAGGAGACTTAAAAAGTTATTGGGGATTTTTGAATTCTGGCATGCGCGAATAATTGAATATAAAAGAAAAAAAGATAGGGTTACCATGTTCAATTTTCTAAATTTTCATAGTCATGTCATAAAATAATACAAAAGCAATGTTTTGAACCGTAAAGACTAAATGAAAAAATATGTGACTGAATGGAATAGATATTTTTAACCAAATTTGTCATTGTTACATCCAAATTTCAGAGATGAAATACCTTTATTTGATTGAGTAATTTTAACCTTCCAGTATTGTCAATTTTGAGTAGCATCTAATTCATGTGTTTTTGAAATAAATGTTTGGTAGGTCAATGTGCTCAGATTTTTTTTACAATATATAAATTAGCCAGAATTCACGATTTGCCCACTCATCATGTGCTCTTTGGCAGGAGCATTCGAGTTTGATTATTTCAAGTTGGCTTGGACTGATATATCCAAAAAGCTCATTGATACGCTTAAAAATGCATCAATTTAAGAACTTGCCTTAGCTATATGACGTTACAAACTGCTAATAAGATGTAGTGTTGAACATCTGCGAGGGGAACAGGGGCATGACACGTTTATTTTTTCCGCGCGTACATCTTTTACTGATATTATGGGCTTGTGATAGTTGGGTTGTGTACTTGAAAAATATTGATCATATAGAGGGTGAATTTGAAATGTTTTTGGGGTATTGAAGGGGGATCTGAAGAAAATAAGTATTCAATCGCGATTCCTCCAGCCCCCTCCCCCCTCCCCAAAGGGAGGGGGACCTGAGCAGTGACAGAGATAGCTCTGACTCAGATGTATATGGTAGTTGAAGAAGAGTTTGCCTTCGCTTGTCCCAAAGTGAAGGACTGGACATGGAATGCCAAGTACTGACTGAATTTCTGGTCTCAGGCTTTGGTAGTCCGTGTGGCCTACAAATGCATGTATTTTGGTAGCCCCATACAAAAGTTGGTAGTCCGACCTGTGGACGCGGGACAAGTGCTAATTTCGAGCCCTGTTCAATGGTTGCTGTAATGACAATAGGAAAGAATTAGAATAAGAACTGCAAGTTAGAGACACTTTTCAAAAAATTCGAAGACTATTCACATGTGTTGTGCCATTCTTTATTTCACATTCTTTAAACATATGGCCTTCTACAATAAGCAACTATATTGAGTGTACACATTTCCTTTTCCTCATTAGCAAAATACTGGTCGTTGTCAATGCCCTGCTCTCATACATGTTCATTTAATTCTTGTATACATCTTCCTGCAATGTTATATTCATATGTTGACACAAAAAAAGACCTTTTCAAAACACAAATATGACTAGATTAAAATGGTATCTTCTCATATTGTTTTTATTCCTTACATTAATGAACATGTCCCTGAAGATTTTACAATAATAGAAATTGATAATGCAAAGATACTCATTGACAGTTACATAGAAACATGTGCCTATTTTAATGAAATCACATGAAAATGTGAAATATTGCCATATTATAGAGATCACAAAGACTTTGGAACACTAACTTGGACATTAAATTGTAATAAATGTATTTGACTGAATCGCACAATTTAAACAATTGCCTTTCTTTCATTTTGGAACAGTATATTTTTTATTCAGAGTTGAAGTACACACTGTGATGGTAGTCTACATTTCAAACCAGTAACTAGCTAGGTTCCTTATGTGTATATTTTTATGTTGTAACTTAGTATTTCAAAGTTTTACATCAATTGATATTTTATGACCTCCTACAAAACTATGACTTTGATGTTTAAATTTGGTTTTGTAGACTTCTCAAAACCATGACACATATAGACAAAAGTATGATGTCATTTATTCTTTTTCTCAGCTCAATGATGATCATGGTAGTTATAAGAAGAAGAGATTCCTTGTCCAACCCAGCAAGAAGATTGGTTGCCCAGCACAAGTTATTATGCGGGAAGTGATTCGATTTGATCAGTTCAAGGTAAAGAATCTTTTTGAATGTCACACACTTTGTACCCTTATACTGTAAAGTTACCAAAACTTGTGAAAAGGAATTCATTTTCATTCCCGTACGCATGTATCTTCTAAAGCTTGAGTCCAATTGTGCAGATATGGTGACTGATACAGTACTTAACATTTTATTTATTGTATACAAATGAGTATTATTTTTAGATGTATTAACCATAGTGTATGCATTCACAAATAACTAAGTTGTGAACTTTAAGGTGAGTTTTAACTAATTTCAGCACTCTGACAATGTTAAATACTTGTGGAGATTATAATGGATGGGGGAGGCCAGATGAATTCAGGGGGGATGTAGGGGATGGGGTGGTAGTAGGTGTTATTTTAAAAGTTTGCAATGGGTCGAGTGGTGAGATTAAGATTTTGGTTTAATGCTTTCATACATTTTCAGATTCCATATTTTTGCAGATAATTCTCAAAGAAACGAGAGTATGAGGCTCATACTCTGAGGCTGGTATCTTTGGGAATTTTGTCATTTTTTGTGTAAAAAGCCTTCAGTATTTTCTTCACATCTTTTTTATATTTTTGCTGTTTTATTAATCATTGAAAAGTCACCTCTGATAAAGATTGTTAAACTGCCACTGTTTATAAAGTATCTTGGTATTTCCGTACAGCATGCTGGAACACACATTATACACAAAGCCTAAGCTTCCTCCTCCGTGTATTTGTGAACAGATTTGAAAGTAACTTTATTCAATGAGACAAATGAAAATATGAAATGATAGTGACAAGAATGAAAATTGAGCTGTGCAACAGTGTACATATTTTATAAACTTTGTATTGAAACCCAATGCTGAAATGGTCAAGGAATGTTATTGACACTGTGATTGTTTTGATGCTCATTCGTCATGGTTCTTCATATTGAGTTTAAAAGTGTCAGACTGATTCTGGAATGTTTGCAGTAAATTGTCCTGTGTGATTTATTTCAACTACACACACTAAAGTTAATATGGATACAGCCCACATTACTACATTGTCTGTCATTTCAAAATTAAATTTACAACAATAAAAAGTGTACAATCTATTGATATCGATATGAACTGTGTTTATTTCAAAAATACCCAGTCTCACACTTGTTATTTATGACCGGACATGAGCTAGGGGTAAATTTGGACTTTCTTTTAAGGGCAAGGTCAATCTTGTGAGTTTGTAGTCTTGAAAGAAAGACAACTTCAATACATAAATGTGAGACCATAAAATGTTATTAATAATGTAACTATTGTAATTAAAATAAATAATAATACCATCAGATCTAAAATATCATGTATGCAATTTTGTTGTCACATGCATAAATGAGTCAGAAATAAACTCCCTAATATAACCACACAAAAGTAATTGGCTTTGTCATTTCATGGCAACTTACAAACTCATATAGAAACTGGCTTTTCTAACCTGAAAGATAATTTTAAATTGTCATTTACATATGACATTATGGAAATGGTTCACATGTTTGCATCTACTTACTGTGCGGCTGTCAATCATTTAGTCATCTATTCATGTGACTAAATGATTGACAGCCGCACAGTAAGTGAGGCTACCCACAATTCTCCATGATCTGTACACACGGAGATCACTCACTGAACTGAAGCAAATTTCTTCTGTACACAGAACAACTCGGTCCATATTTCAAAATTCTGGCAACATAGTTCTGATAATCATAATTTTCTGATTTCTCACTGTGAATAATGAGAAGATCAACCCCTTTTCCGCGGATGAGATAGCAATTTTGTCGACATAGATTTTTGACAGCCATACACAATATTTTCAAGGAAACCAAGGGAATAAGTTGCATCTGTGTTTGCAGAAAAAAGGGTATTGATTTTTTTAATGATCGTAACAAAGGAAATTTGCATGTCTGACAGGTGGTATGATGAGACCATCTTAGTTGCTGATAACTTTATCTTGACAAGTGTACAATTTTAGCACCTCCAAACATCGACTTCACATTCGATTTACTCTTCAATTTTAAACATAATAAACAATTTTGGAACATAGTTTTAACAAATAATCCTGAACTTAAATTGTAAGTTAAAAATTGTTAAGAAACTGATAAAATTGAAAAAGCCTTTAGCAAACAATGTCTGAGTGAACAAATCAAGGGGAATTGTGGGTAGCATCACTTACTGTGAGCCATTTTACATTGTAGAAAAAAATTCCCCAAGGACCCTAATAGCTGTGTCTGAAAAAAAATTCCCCAAGGACCCTAATAGCTGTGTCTGAAGAAATTTTTCATGAAAAATTTCTTAATTTCAAAAACCTATTGACTAATTTGTATGTAACTCTCTGTTTTGGTGTTTATGAAAATATATCTTCATGATATAGGGGCCATCATTATTTACGGCCGGGGGGGGGGGGGGGGGGGGGGGGTTGGTCTGACGAATTTCATATGAAACGCTGTAATTTTGAGTAACCCCCCCTTGCCAACCCTGATGAAATTGAGTAACCCCCCTCTGTAACACACAAATTTTGATTGACCCCCCAAACTTACAAAACTTAAATATCAAGACATATATTTGTAAAATTCACAAAAAAAAATAGCAATAGTAAAGACCGTTCATACCCTGCTTTACCCAGCTGCTACATTATCATTGGGTATTTCATGACGGTTGAAAAAGATGAAACCGATAAATGAAATTCAAAGTCACTATAAAATGTAGATATAAAAGCTCACACTATAACTTGGTATCCAGCCATATAGTATTGTTTAATAAGTATGGGTATCATTACAGGTTTTCAGTAACTTAAGGATTTTTGACAAGAAAATTTGAAAATACTGAGGATGGCTGAGGAGGAAAGAGTCACAAGAGGTTGTACTCTGTCTTGTGTGAAAAATTGAGAAATTGATGTGTGTAATGACGCAATCTGGTGCAATATGAGAGGTGTTTTCATTTGTGATTTTACTAAGAAAAAATATGGGAACCGGTATGCCATTGGGTGGGAGTGCAAGAGATGGGTGTACCCCCTCTAACATAAAAAATTCTGAGAAATTGAGGTGTGAAATGGTGCAGTCTGAAAGGGGTTTTAATTCAAAAATTGAGTAACCCCCAACCCAACCCCCCTTTTTCTTCACATTTTGAGCAACCCTTTTTGTAGTTTTCAATATTATGAGTGACACCTCTCACATTCCTCATACCCCAAGACCATGAATGAATTAAAACAAAGCTGAAAGGCTTTTATTGATTACTTTATCATAGACAAATTAAAAAATTGTCCTTACACACATCAGAGCCAAACACAAGTTGTGTTTAGGGAAGTTGACAGTAATCCTAGATAAAACCTGGAAATAAATTAAGGTGGAGCTGCATGTTGCTAACAGTTTTTTTCAAAGATGTCAAGGAAATATTTTCAAAAAGCAGAGAGTCTTAAGTTTAGTATGGTAGCAATAGTTCACTTTAAGGATAAATGGGTGTATATTTGTGGTAAAAAACCTGTATTTTGATATTAATGATTAAAATTAATTTATATAAGTAAAAAACTTGATGCTATTTTCTGAAATATAATATTACACTTGAAAGATGAGTTTATGTGGAAAAAGGACTATTTATTTGACGTTATCTATTCTCATTCAGTAATGACCTAGGTTGAAAGACTGACACTCAAAAAAGTGATTAAAATTAAAATTCATTTCTATTTGAAATGTAAGAAATTTATTGCCAAACAAAACAGTCATTTTGTTATATAGCATTTCAAAAACATATAATTTGAAAATTTCAGAAAATTTGACCTGCCAGAGAGGAGTAAAATTCTTTTGAACTTTTGAAATTAGGTGGATAAAGAAGCCAGAAAATTGGGTGTTTCGTATATATTTGCATAAATTAACACTTCCTTATCATACAACTTATGACTGCTTGACAAGCTACAAGCTACAACCAATATAGGGTTAACAAATTTATTAAAATTGAGTTAATATTTGTAAACAAGTGATTTTTGAGCAAGATGAGATGTGTTGGGTGCAGTGCGCCCTTCAGTGGTAGATTACTTCCATGCAGTTCATACAGTTATATTATGATATTTTAATGGAAGTAACACAGATATTAATTTATTGAGGAATGTAATATATAAAGTCATATTTTTACTGTTTGATTTTCTCACTTTAGTCATCTCATGTGTAGACAAATTTACTGACCATTTTTATATATCATGACACACTTTTAAACAAATATTCCTAATGAAGCCACTGTTATGGCTGTATGGGTCACTTGAAAAATGATGAAAAGGAAAAGGGGTTATGCATAATCTGTTAAACAATGAGGGGATTTTGAAAAATGTTCACCGTGTGACACAGTTCGTGATCACACTACCTCATTGCATTTTCAAAAATTCCTTATCATCAGCAGTGTTTCATCTAGAGAGGGGACGGGGGGATTCCCCTCTGGTGACATGTCGGTACCCCCTAGTAATTTGTCAAGGGGGGGACCAGGCCACTCAGAATCACTGCCAGTCACACCTTAGAGATACAAGTAGAACACATGAACTGGTGAAATCCCCCCTAAATTTTCTGGTAAAGGGGAAATTCCCCCCTGCAGCCATCCTGGATGAAACACTGCACCAGGAGATGACCTATGTATTCACAGTATCATAGCTGCCTGGTCATCTGAAATACACTGGTATATAATGCTGCAGGTACCACACAAACAATTTCATGTATTTTGTTGCATTAACATGCTTGTCTGTGCTTTATTTAACCACTGGAGGATACCGGCTAATCTAAATTGATAGAAATCTTGAACAGATTTGTCAGTTTTGTAGTATCTCTGATTTTTCTATCATTTATTTATCACCACTTTGACAGGTTGCACTTGTCATGTCAACTAAGATGGTCTGCCTTATTATATTTGTTTGTAATGTATGCTGTCATGTGTCAGCTGATGATAATATCATTCTAGAATATAGTTTGTCAGTTTTTCAGTATCTCTGTGTTTGTAATGTTGTTTACCATGGTGACATGATTGCATTTGTAAGGTCAACTAAGATGGTATGCCTCAACATCCGATGGATCTTGGAAAAGATATAAACATATCACATTTTATTTACAGAATGAATACTTAATTTCATTAACTTGGTTATAATTGCTCAAGTTCGTTACTATGTGAACCTAAATATTTTTATATTTGAAGACTTAGACTAAGTCTGAAACATTGGTGAAAAACGCATTTAAAGCTTGCTTCTAAAATGTATCTGCATTTTCATAGATTTCAAATCTGAATTTTATAATTCTTTTTTAATATCTAATTAAAGTTTAAATCAATGAAACGGAATAATATGACATAACAGCATAATATAGATATGCAACTTTTGATGAAACATTGAATAGAACTTGGGGAAATTGTGCATTTTGTTTCTAGTTTCATCATTCTACATACTGCCATTGTTGTAGTGACCTGTACAAAAAGTTTCATTTTTCAGTTTCAAATAACATACTGTAGTAATGTCTCATTTACCCTTTACTATCATATCAAATAAAAAATTCTATGAAACTACAAACTGTAACAGTTGAACTTTTCAGTATAACTAAACATTGAATTTGATTGTTGACCAAAAGTGGCATATCATCCTCTCATTCACCAATTATTAAAGAACAATACCACATCGGGCAAAGTTTAAGATGATACATGTAGTACTATTAAAATTAAATTTATTAATTCTTTAGTCTATCATGTCTGATTTTGGTGTCATTGGTAAATTCAGTATATTTGCTGACAAAAAGTTATCTTTCATAGACATAAAAACAAAACCAAATGACAATTATAGTGCTATTGGATAATAACAGTTATTCCTATGGTGTATTTAAATATTACTGTTAGACTGATTTTCAATTTGTCCAACCCTCACTGCTCAAAAAATATGACCCCTTCCTATTGATCATTTCCTATTTACATGCCTGTCACCTTGTCAATGTTATAAACAATTGTACTCCATAAAAAGCTGAAAAATGTAGGTTTTATAGTATGTCAAGAGAGGTTTGATCAATTTGAAATCTGCATTCATAACAGCTGAATTATCAATTTATGATAATTAACAAAGATTCAAATGAATACAATGCAATCTAGCTGGAATGCAATATTTAATGCCTATGTTGTTTACAGGTATCATCAAACAGTATTTGGAGGAAAGAAGAAGCGTCAAAACTACTGAGACAATGTCTGTCTACAGTGGAGGATCCAACTATGGATTTTCAGAGGAGAATTTATGTTACTCTCCCAACTGTGAATGAGCATAAATTTCATGTTACTGGGGAGGTAAGAATTTTCGTATTCTAATTGTTGATGAATAATGAAAGACAATGTCGACTCATCAATAGATATAGCTAGACATAGATATGAACAGGCATACATCAGGTGCAGCCAATGAACAATGCACTTTTAAAGGGGTCTTTACTATGACAAGATATATTGTGCATGACAAGTAATGTGAACTGACTAATTTTAAGTCATGAGGGTAATTAATTAGCTGTTCATAATTTGTCCTCCCGCAGAAAACTTTTCGACTTGCCCTCCCGCACTCAAACTTCATTTTTACCCACTCCCCACTTATTTTTGCCTGTTTCCCCTCCCCGCTGTAAATTTTTGAAGCTCCCCTGCCCTGTGGCGGGAAAAAACTTGCCAATTTCCCCTGCCCTGCAAAAATTCCCCACAAAATTTCGTCATTCCATTTCCCCTGCAGACATGGAGCTACCCTCTGATGAAAAAACCTGTCGATTTTTCCCTGCCCTGTGAAAAAAATTCCCCTGAAAACACCATGGCTCAACTTCCCCTGACCCGTTTTAAAAGTACCTCCCCCTCTCCTCGTTTTTCGCAAAGCTCTGTCCCCGGGACAACCAACCGATATCTGCCCTGCACGACAAAAGAAAATAAAATATGTCCCCTGCCCAAGCTATAATATTATAATTTCCCCTGCCCTCAAATATTGCTCCTGGAATAGCTTTTTTGATGAATAGCTGCTTTAGCTGCACCTGATACATGAATTGATTTTTTTCCCAACAAATGTAAATGATAAACCATTGTTTTTAGTATGCTTCAAAACCTACAAACATTATAGGATGCGATATTTCTAAAACAAATTTATGGCATGTGATTGGCAAATTCGTCTAAATTTCAATGAAACCTGTGTTTATATACTAGCTTTCCAACAAAGTCCATTATGCCCTTTTTCTGTCCAAGGGACTGTAGAATGATATTTGCAGATATATAGAATTGCATAAATGTAATAAAAATAGCTATTTAAAAGGAATGAAAAATTTTTCAGAATTATGACAAAATAACATACTTAAACAAGCTAGCCCAAAACAATGCATGAGACATGACTGATGGACAGTAACACAGTTTTTGTTTTGGATTTCAAAATGCTGCATATTGTAATGGTTCTACTCCGGAATAAAAAGGACGCGATGTGTTCTACGGACTCAGTACGCCCAAATAATCACGTGATGCCGGTACAAACAAACCCACATGTGTACTAACGCGTATGGAAATACACGTACGTCTATGCGCGTTTGCGCACATGGCTTTGTTTGTACCGTGGTCGATTCGAATTCCGGGTTTGGCCTATTGGCAAAATTAGGTTTTTTTGTTGTTAGTATTGCCAACAAATGCAGTGTCACTAACATTGTTGACATGACAATGTTTAATAACATTTAATACCATCTACCCTTCTAAAATAATTAATAGTACATGAAAAATAATAATAACAACATTGCCATTCAACAAATGTTAGGATTGCCATTTACAAGAACAATTTAATAGAGTACCATGTACCACAATTAAGTGTCAATGTGTGCAAAAGTGAAAAAAAAAGGAAAAATTCGTAGGGAAATGTTGACAATTTCATGACATCACAGTGAGACTTGATTGGACACTGTGGCCAATCTATATTTATCTGAAAAACAATACACGGCAAAGAAAATCAAATCCAACCAAACACTCAACGCAGTCACTATTAGAGGAAGATCAAAGTATGAACATAGAATCATCACGTTTGCTTTTGTAGATTTGAGAAATTGCCTAATTATGAATAAAAAACAATTAGTGATTAATGTGCAGGTGAGACTCAACCAAACTAAATACCAGGTTACATTTTTGACCTTTGTTAATAATATATCAGCGTATCTATGATGTACTGATCATCAAGTTTCCTCAACTTTGGTCACATTGATCTGGATATATATCCCTAATTAGGAAAGTTCGTTAGATATTCAAATTAGGAATTGGCTTAAGTAGAAATGCTAAATAAATTTCAATCGTGTGAAATTATGGTATTTTCAAAACATATCACAAATTTCATCATCTTTGAGAGAGTAACTTATCTAGGAAAGTTCATTGAATATGCATATTAGCAATTAACTTACATGTCTTTCATAGCTGATAAATTCTTGTAAGATAAACACTTGTAGCAAATATCGTCCAATTCTACACCGCGTTTCTCAATGAATTTTTTTGAGAAATTCTTGAACATAGACTTATTACAAGAATTAATTAAATATTCAAATGAGACTTAATCAAGCCAAACCCAATAAAGTTTCAGATAGTTCTGCTTTAGGTTAATGAAAGTATGTGCAAAGCCACATCAACTTTGGTTCAGGACTTCTTGAGATATGACCAAATAACAAAACTATTATTATTACATGCCTCGTATATCGAACGTCGCGCGCTCCATAGGATTCAATGGTAACTCGCCGATGACGTCGCGGGCCGCATAGTCATCACTGGACTGAAAGTGAACCGAAACTATTTGCAACTTGAAAACTTTTGGACGTAAAAGTCTTGAAATTTCATGTTTTGCACAGAAAATCCGGTTTTTGGAAAATTTCGCATAAAAATATTGATAAACCGCATAACAGTAGTTTAAATATATCAATGCGCCATTCGATGATGAAAATCGTTCTATTTTTAACAGTTTTTCGTCTAAAATGAAAATAAAGCATTTGACTATAATTTGCCAATAAACGTAAATATTTTTGGTGCAAACTGAGTAAGAGAGGCATGTAATAAAAACATTATAGCCCAAACAAGGGACTATGTACCCTCGGGGCAGGAGACCATTTGCCCTCCTTACATCGGCAAATAGTCACCTACCCTCGGGCACATAGTCCCATGTTTGGGCTATAATATATATTATAATATGCTTGGCTGGAAACCGGCACTCTGATTGGCTGGAGCCTGGGTTTATATTCTCAACAAGAAGACCTCAGCACCGAGTAACATTTTTGAGCTTGCGCAAATTTCGAACGCCAACTTGAGAGCTCAACGTGCCATAATGTTGAACAATTCTATGACTTCAGATTGATTTTGATTTTTTAAATTTTAACCTAGTGCAGTTTGACGAACAAAAATATGAAGTTTATGTAAGCAGCAGAGGCGATGTAACTACAACATAATTTATAAAACTTTTATGAGCGCTTTTTTCTTTGAATACAATTCTTCAAGTTCAATGTCTAATCGCCATATCATCAAAGTTTTAATAATAATAATATTGGGTTCTTATATAGCACACATATCCACAAGTACATGTGCTCAAGGCGCTTTACAATTATTATTACCCCTGGTCACTGGACCTAATATGATACCACTCAACTCCCTGGGGAGCAAACTACAGCTCACATGTGCAGCCAATAAGCGCAGCAGAGCTAAACACACACATTACAACCACTGTCCTACCAGGTACCATCACTCCTGGGTGGGGAGAAGCAATGAGGAATAAAGTGCCTTGCTCAAGGACACAACACCATGGCCATGCCGGGGCTCGAACTCACCATCCTGTGATCGTGAGTCCACTGCTCTAGCCACTGGCCCATGATGCTTCCCTACTTTTACTCTTGTTTTAGTAACGATGAGAATGTAAAAATTTAGAAAATCGAGCATTGTGACCTTCTTTTTCTTTAATACTTGATTATTCCAAAATGCCAGAATTAAAAATATCTGATCACTTTCATGTTCCCTGGTATTCCGTATAATGTGTTGTTATCTAGTCTGATCTTATGTCCAAGTATATTTCACTGTCATGAGTGTCATTTGACCCAAAGTAAACTTTAATTATATCAGAGTCAGAGATATCTCTGTCACTGATGATCAGCAGTGACAGTGTTATTTAAGGAGCAAGGCAGAAGCTGTATTAAATTTGGTTATTTTAACAATATTTTGGTACAGTTTGTACAACCATGTTCTTGTTTTACTCCATATACAGCATGTTGAACTGTCCAGTATTCAGTTAGCCAACATAGTCTGTGTATGTGTACCATGCATTTGTTTCATTGTCAAATGACTTTCCAGTCTTGAATTTATTTGAATTATCATCCAATACATATTTATATATAAAGGCTTCTCAACAGAATGAATATCATGTGTTTCAGTGAAATGTAGAGAGACAGCAAGAAACATTATTTGATACATTGAATATAAATATTGAAAATATTATTATTTTTGCAGCTTCTGCCTTCTGCCCAATTTCTAGGTACACTTATTTGGTGTTTTTTACGAAAAATCCTACTTTTTTTTTCAAGATAAAAGTCATGAAATGTGACAAAATGGTTCTAGATTTTGTTCAGTTATTATTAACATTAGAACAATTGGATGACATTAAAATGTTATTAATTTTCCATTGAATTACCTGACAAACCTTGAAATGTAAAGGTAACAGGAAACCAAATACTTTTCAGGTCCCCTTCTCTTTAGGCAGTGCAAAACTTTCAAGTCCATCCCCTGCACTACCATCAAAATTATCCAATTCCCTGAATTTCTTCAGCTCCATCACAGTTTTTTTTTCAAATGCAGCCTTAATTTTTGCTTTGTACAAATTTCTTTCTGGTTGCTATAAAACAGGTCTGATCATGCTTATATTTCTTTACAGACAGCAAATATGACTTTACCAACTGATGAAAGGGTGATAGGAAAGATTGTATCTCTGGTCAGAGAGGGTGTCAATTCTGTCAACGAAGTCAAACGCCATGTATCCTCCTTTGTGAAAAATGAACTCTTCAGGGACTGCAGCCCACCACCTGTCACCAACAAGAGGTTTTACCCATCCAAAACTGACATCAGGAACCATGTGTACAAAACCAGAATGCAGCAAGTTAAATCCAAAGTTGATCAGGTAAACCTGTCATTGAAGATCACAGAGTGGAAAGAACAATACAGTGAAGACAAATTTTACTTCAGATCATACTCGGACAGACATGCTGATACAAATACCCAAGATGAAGAAGAAGATGATGTTGTCTTGAGTGGAACAAATGGACTTTTTTTGCACATCAATCAAAATGGCAGCAAGATCTACTGGTGAAATATGGAAATGAAATCACACTACTTGACGCCACCTACAAAACAACGAAATATGCTTTGCCCTTGTTCTTCTTGTGTACAAAGACAAACGTAGACTATTGTGTTGTTGGAGCATTCGTCATTCAGTATGAAGATACAAAGTCAATATCAGAAGCACTGGATATATTCAAAGCTTGGAACCCAGATTGGAAGCCTGCACATTTTATGGTTGACTTCTCAGAACCAGAAATCATGGCACTAGAAACTACCTTTCCAGGTGAGTAACATTTATTCACTGTGTTGCTCTATGCAAAGGTCCATCTAACATTTACTCCATGCAGAGACCTTTATGTTATGTACCAAGGGGCTGTTGATAATGAAAACTGTGTGTACATTATAAACACATATGAATATTGAAGAAGCTCAAAATGTTTATTTATTGCACAAGCTACAGCCCTGCTCCTTTTGAATTTCTGCCTGTCTTGCTGTTTTGAGATTTTTACAATCATTGCAACGAAGCCTGAGTTCAGAAAACAATATTTATCACTGAAATTATATGGCTCCATGTAATTTATGTTCTTGTTTTTGATGGGCCTATCTTAATAAAAACCAAAGAATTGATACAATATAATTGACCCTATGTATGGGATGTACGAAAGATTTTGGTTGAAAGTAGTAAAAATCAAAGTGCAGAACAGTGTGAAGACATTGACTCTATGTAAAAATTCCGGATGGAAAAATTTAATTGACAGCCATCCCTTATAGTATATCCCTGTGCATTTTGAACTCATGAAGTTCTGAAATTCTCCGACATAGGCTAAGATCTGTCCAACTCAGGAAGTGTATGATTTCATCTATATGTACATTCTATTGTTTTCAGAAACCAAGGTATATCTGTGTGATTTTCACCGAGAGCAGGCATGGGAGAGATGGGTCAATACTACCAAAAATGAAGTTTATCAAGTCAAGGAAGAGGTATTGGCAATGCTGCGCAGAATAGCACATGCATCAACTAAAACAATGTACAACAATGCAGTCAGTGATTTAAAAGCTAGCAGTGTATGGAAACAAAATAAAAGACTACAACAGTACATCGAGGGTAAATGGATACCCGCACATCAGGTAAATTCATTTTTTTTGTTCTGAAGAAGCGCTTACCAACTAGCTTGGTTTATATGCCATGCCTAGCAGATAAACATGGTGCAAACAAATCTACAAGTATATCTCTTACAATTGAACAAATAGTGAAATATTATAGCAAATACAAAACTTTCAATATTAATAAGCATATACCGTTACATATGTAACACTTTTGTATCATTTGGGAATGAAACATTCTTAAGTTCATAAGAGATTAATCTGGTTCTAAATGTATCTGTGTTATTTCAAATAACACCATATTCCATCAAATACTTTACTTGGCATTGTTATCATGGGATTAGTTCATTGAAAAGATGCAATGGAACAGTTAAGTGAGTGTAGTGTGTAATATGTTAATTCAATTGTTTAAATTTCAAAATTATTTCTATTTACAGCGATGGGTGAGAGCATATAGGATGGAAAGGTTCAATGTCAGTGTTAATACAAACAATGGAATAGAAAGACAGAATCGAGCATTTAAATATGATTATCTAAGGGAATACAATGACAGAACACTAAGTGGAATGATAACGGTGATTGTGGAGCAGTACTTTCCATCATCTTACAATAGGTAAGCAGTCATGTCGATTCCTTTTATGGCTATAACAACCAAACTCAATGTATTGCTTTCAATTTGATGCCCTGACTCTGGCCAGAAGTCTTGGTAAATGTAAATTGCGTATCTACACAGATCATTCAGAAAACACCATTTTTTTCAGATATGGTAACTATAAAAAATTCTTCCACATAAAATTAAGGGACATTAGCTGTAAATTCTGACTAATTTTTCACTACTCTGTTTCAATGTATCAACTACAGAATTTTACTATAATCCGATCATCATGACCAATGCCCGGTGTCTTGCTTGCCAACACAGCCTGTATATTTGAAATAACCATTGTTATTGTTGATAAATGTAATCTAGTCTGGACCTGAATACAACGTGTAAACAATAACAATGCAGATTATACTCATATAGAGTATATTTATGAGCTAAATATTAGGAATTTCTCCATGGTTCAGGGATTCAAACCAGAAACTGCAGATGATACACAGAACATATAAAATTAAAAAACTGATGAAAGTTATAGTTAATGGATCTTTAAGAAAGGGTTAATCAGAATGTAATGCAAATATCTTGGTTGCTGTTTTACTTTCCTTCCAGACAGTATCACTTCCTCATCAGCCAAGTCTGTATAAAGTGGTATTGAGCCAAAACATGACATATTTTCACCCACTTGGCTTGGCCTGTTATAGCATCTTCAGTCCAATAAAAATAAAGTTTATAGTATTTATGTTTTCAACAGCCTTCTATTACAGTATTATGTTAAAGTGCATCACATGGAATATGTTGTGTTTCATTAATTTTAACCATCTTGACCTGATGGTGAAATATGGACTTGGCAGGAAAAGGGTTAATGATAACGTAATCCAATCAGTGATTGTCTAATCATTCGAAATGATTTTATGGTGTAGCATCGCCAATTTTAGAAATGACATGAACTGCATATCTTATAGTCATGATGAGTAAAACCAATAATTATACTTGGGCATCTTTAGACGTCTTTTAATTGCCCTTTTTCAGATACAGAGAAGAAAACATAAAATGTTGTGCAAGTTTCAAGAAGTACAATGAAGAAATTCCTGCCTTCCTGCAGAACCGGCCAAGGAAATGGTGAACCACATTTGTAGCAGATATCGAAATGCCATCCACATCAAAGAGACAGACATAAAAGAGATACAAGAAGGACATTTTGTGATAGCAAGTGAATCGAGAGAGGAGAAATACCATGTAAACTTTGGAAATGAGAACGCTATGCCTTCCTGTGAATGCCACGACTGGAAGAGAACACATTGGTTATGCAAACATTTTCTGGCTATCTTCAATCACTTTCCTTCATGGGGCTGGAACAAATTATCACCTTTGTACAGAGACAGTATGTACTTTCAGCTTGACGTACCCAGTGAATACATGGCTGCATCACATTCCCTGACATCAACTCCAAGTGACAATGACGAGAGAAGTAGAAATCACCTAGATTCAGAGAACATTCCCAATGCTAACCAGATGACCAGTACTACCACTACAGAAAGTAAACATCTATCCTTGGCCGTCCAGTGCAGAGAACAACTAGATAAACTTAGGAACTTTACGTATCTTATGAAAGATGAGGCCGTCCTACAATCAATTTACGATCATCTCAAATCAATCAACAGAGTGCCTATCAACATCTTCCAAGTGACTGTGAAGGAGGTTTAGCACTGGAACAAGGTTTCATCACTAAGAAGAGAAAACGACAAACTTTGAGTAATAAAGGTAAGAATTTAAACATTTTTGATGGTTTGATTGTTAATAAGGCCGTTCACAGTTTACGTCACTGTTCTCTCATTAATATGCAAAAATAAATATTTGTCCGCATTTTAGATTACGCTTTTGAAAATTACCTGTGCAAGAACGACAAAAATACATCACAGTGGGCGACCGCTAGTGTAACAGTAAATACTAAAAAACATATTCACGACTCAGAGTACAAGCTGCAAAGACAGCCACGCATGCAACATTGATAAAATTTGTCCGCATTTCAAGCTGTGTGTTCGATGTCGCACGCGTACAGCTATATTTAGTAACAAACCTGTAACCGTGAGCAGCGCTATTATAAAGTAAACATTGATGTCTCTTTATTTAACATTTTCACAAACACACATACTGACTATAACATTATTTTGCTTAAACTAAAATATTCCGTCTCATTTTTGCCAAACTTATGATTTATGACTTGACAACAATTTCATCCACCTGTTGTTTTACCTTTGTTGCGTATGGGGGGGGGGGGGGTCTCCCTCTTTTAAAAGGATGGAATAGGGGGTCACCCTGTTTTCATAAGTTGGAATATGGGGTCAGCCACTTTTTGATATCCGCAAAAAAAATTCACTCCCCCAAGCCGAAAAAACTGACCAGTCCCTTATGGATGATTCTACCGTTGTATGTAATGTTATGTTAAATTGTTAACAATGGTAATTCAAAAAGGGGGTTATAGATCATTCTACCGTTATATGTAATGTTTATGTTAAATTGTTAACAATGGTAATTCAAAAAGGGGGCTATAGATCATTCTACCGTTATATGTAATGTTTATGTTAAATTGTTAACAATGGTAATTCAAAAGGGGGCTATAGATCATTCTACCGTTATATGTAATGTTTATGTTAAATTGTTAACAATGGTAATTCAAAAAGGGGGCTATAGATCATTCTACCGTTATATGTAATGTTTATGTTAAATTGTTAACAATGGTAATTCAAAAAGGGGGCTATAGATCATTCTACCGTTATATGTAATGTTATGTTCAATTGTTAACAATGGTAATTCAAAAAGGGGGTTATAGATCATTCTACCGTTATATGTAATGTTTATGTTCAATTGTTAACAATGGTAATTCAAAAAGGGGGCTATAGATCATTCTACCGTAACATGTAATGTTATGTTCAATTGTTAACAATGGTATTCAAAAGGGGCTATAGATCATTCTACCGTTATATGTAATGTTTATGTTCAATTGTTAACAATGGTAATTCAAAAGGGGGCTATAGATCATTCTACCGTTATATGTAATGTTTATGTTAAATTGTTAACAATGGTAATTCAAAAGGGGGCTATAGATCATTCTACCGTTATATGTAATGTTTATGTTAAATTGTTAACAATGGTAATTCAAAAAGGGGGCTATAGATCATTCTACCGTTATATGTAATGTTATGTTCAATTGTTAACAATGGTAATTCAAAAGGGGGCTATAGATCATTCTACCGTTATATGTAATGTTTATGTTCAATTGTTAACAATGGTAATTCAAAAGGGGGCTATAGATCATTCTACCGTTATATGTAATGTTTAAGGGGGCTATAGATCATTCTACCGTTATATGTAATGTTATGTTCAATTGTTAACAATTCACAGGGGAGGTCTGCATGGTTTTGGAAACTATTGAAACATTATTCTGTGCTATTAGTTTTCATGAATTAAAGTTCCAGTAACTTATGATGAAGATTTTTTTTTCAATTTGATTTGCTTGTATTAACCCTTTGAGCGCTGTAATTTTCTCCTGCCAAAGATTAAGTGCAAATTTTACCAAATGTTATGAATTTTTCTGTAATGTTTTGATAAATTTGGACCAAATGGACATCACATTTCATTGACTACAGTCTTTTCTCAAAATTTTGGCGAAAATCTGAGAAAAAATGTAAGGGATTTACTTTATTTAGGGGACAAAAATAGACTTTGACGCTCAAAGGATTAAAAGGAGAATACAATTTCTTGTTCAACTCCTCAAAACATGTAGAGATATACTTTCAGTTTCTCACCTGTGTACATGGGAAGACTGTATTGTTCATGTTGATTAGAACTCTAATGTTAACAATATTAAATTAAATTCCAAAAAATCTACTTAATTTTCTTTTGTTCATATGAATTTCAAAATGACATTTTTGGGATGTAATGTCTTGACAACTAAGTTATGGTACGATTGTATTCAGAAAATAGTAAAAATAATTGAAATTTGAAATTAAAAGGAAATTCTGAATATGCGACTTGTACAATTTAGGCATATATAGATGTTTAATGGTTGTTACATGATGCTTTAGGAGAGGAACAAGAACTTGAAATCGATATACCAATCCAAATGGTGGAAAATGATAATTAAGATATTCAAAAATTCATCAAAAAGTACACTTCCCTGACCATCCGTTAGATATACAGAATGTTTTTACCTTATATTTTGTACACATAGTCAGATAAATTGAGTAGAGTGATGCATGTCATATAACTTACCAGAGACAATATATCCAAGTAAGTAATTCCCATATGTTATGATATATTAGTATTGATGAATGTGTCAAACCATACTAACACACAATTATTAATTCCTCAAATTAAAGGGCAGTGGTCATCATGCTGCTCATGCTCTCGAGGGGGTCCCCCTATTGTATTCAAGAACAACACACAAAGTTACTGGTTGATGACAGTGTGTGCCATATATTGCCACTTGTTAAAATGGCGTCCGATCTGTCACAAACATTCTGACTTACCAAAGTTAACAAGCAATAACATTTCAATTAATGTAAGTTAAATATATGCTGAATATTTAACAGGAACATGCTGTATTGAGATCACATTTAATCATGATTTTCTTGAATTGGGCTCGGCTACTGTTTTCGCTCCAGTGTACTTGAGAACACTTGCACCTACCGGTACATCTAATCATGGACCCTCGAGGGTCTATGATCTAATACTGCACTGTAATATGCACACAAATATATAAATGACCGGGCTCTAGTCCATGACATCCAAAGCAATGATGAGAGTTTTTTATTCCAGAGGCCCAACAGGAGTCCAGTTGACAACGCAAGCGACAGAAATATACAGCTATCATAGCAATGCCCACTCCAGCAACTGAAAAGGAGAACCTAGCTGTTCTGTGGTCTGCGTGAATGACCATAGACCCTCGCGAAAAACGTTTTCTTGAGGGTATATGGAATGACGGTGTCAAGAGAACAGGATATATGGCACTCCCAATTCAGCTGTGGACAATCAGACTCAACTACAAAATTTGCCCCGTGGTGTGTGGAACCGAGAATTATGAGTAAAAGTATCAAGTCAAGCGAATGACCTTTCATAAATATTTTTTGTTGGGTTATCTCATTTGAATGGCAGCAATCAGGAGGTGAAGTTTACGTAGCACCAATAGGCCTAGACTAGACCATTACATCACTGTCATGACCATTGTAGTCACATTGTAGTCACATGATCAGGATCACTCAACATGTCTCTATGTGTAGCCGTGAGATTTTCCCATCAAAAGCTGCTAATTTAACCAACTCGTTTTGTCTTTTTCCCTGGCATTTGACTATTTCTCGCCATTTGTTACTAGTAGAAGAAGTTTGAATTGGCGATCAACAGTGGGTTGTGGGTCAAGTCTGTAGCGGAGAAGGGTTTTTTATATCCGTGTACGTCAACACATAGACAGTAAAGAACTACGTCTACAGTCAAGCGATAACCGTTCTCCATTATCAATGCAACAGCATCTTCCATGTCATGCTTCTTGCTTACCGATCATGGTGTGTAATTTTTGTGTTAAATAGGCATTCTCCTTGATGCCGACCTAAAAACTAAAATATATATACAATGTTGATAATTTTATTGATGTTTTTATTGTTCATTGTACAAAGCATTGTGTACAACCAAAATGACTGCGCTTGATCAAACCCTATTTGTTCACCGTGACTACGTGCAGTAAACTCAGCCACATAATGCGCCGGGTGCAGTGTCTCAATGTTCATAGCCTTACACATGTTTATAAATATAAATACACCACTTATATTCATTTCCAATCAAAATATTTTACTGTTACATTATCCTGTCATACAGAGGCATTAAATATTGAGGAAACGGTTCCATCTTACTCTGGTGGAAGTTGAGAAGACTTATTCACTAATGTTTACAAAACTATGTTTATCAAGAAAAAAAATGTAGCACTTGCACAGCGCGACGACCACCACCCTTTAACTTTGAGTTTGAAATTTTTTGTGTTCATTTGCTGGTGTTGACACATGCTTTTCTTAGAATTATATCATTGTGACAATACGATAGTAATGCATCGTTAATTATTGTTAAAAAACATTTTTCAGACAGAATAATTAATTCATGTTTTTCTTTGTTTTACAGCGTATAACTAGGGGGCATCCTCAAGACGAATTAGGGTAAAAGGTGGACCTTAAATATAACCAATAACAAAAATATTTATTTCAATTGAACCAGATTTATTACCCCTTTATATGAAATCAGATTATTACATTTAAACAATTAACGGCATAGCGGTACATGTACAACCATATCAGAAAGTATTAATTGGAAATTATCACATGCCTATTTCTTGTGCCTATGTAAATCTATCCTATCCCAGCTAAATAACCATTTGGATGAATACTTCAACTTATGTATCTTCTTTTTTCATACAGAAAGTTTTACTGTTAACAACAGTGCGCCTGAAGAATGAAAAAAAATACAACAAATTACAACTGATCAACATGATCCTTGGTCATTATGTTGACACCTCAGTTGTTCCATGTCCATCACTTGTTTCTACATTATTTTCATGAAACTGACCAAAAAATTCCTAAATTGTTCAAAATATCATTGAAATGTGAAATCCCAAGAAAAATTACAATTCATAATTATGATTTGAAATATCATATCTTTGCAAATGTGTGCATACTATTTCCAGTTTCTAGCTTTATGGAGATAGTAAACATACATTTAGACTTCACCTTTCATACCTCTAATTATTTGGATTATGTTTACTAACAATGCCTTCAGTGTTGGAAATGTTTTACCAAAATATTTGATTAGTCTTAATTGTTTATTTTCCTGTCTTACAAGTAGCAAAGCATGTATCAATGCATGGGTGAAATTTTTATTTTATTCATTCAGTCATTTATTCTTTCTGTCTTTCTCTCCTTTTTCTTCCAATTTTATTTCCAAAGCTAGGAGCAGAATATAACACCACAAAATTGAAAAAGTCAAATTTGACTCTCACAGATAAAATTATACAAAAAAATGGATTCTATTTAAGAACAGAATTACCATGAATTATTTGCAATGAATTCTGCTCATGGTTCAGAGATAACAAGTCTTTCCTTATCATCAATCCATCGAAACCAGTTATTTTAAAGGTAAAGAGTTGTCGTCTCTGAACCGCTAGGGGGCGCAGCTATAGGAGCTGTGAATGTCTCAATAAAACCGAGACACATTGCACTATATGATGTTTTTGATTTTGACAATAAAATCACTTTATCTGAAATATAAGATGTGAACAATAACTATTCTCACAATTCACAGCCATAGTTTTTCAAAATTTTTCTCTATTGTGTACAATTTTTATTTGATATTCAAAGAATGATTGAATTTTGATATTACATAACGACAGTCAATCACTAGGACAGTCATTGCTTTATTTCGAAATGTGTACTTTACCAAAGAGAAAGTGTGCCTAAGTATTAAAGGTGCTCCATCTTATGTATGAATCTGGCAATAATGATTGCAGCAACAGTTTGGCCTGAGATTAACTTCCCAAAGTGAACTGGGAATGCTGATACGTTTATATGCACATTGACAGTATGATGAACAGAACAATATAATTAATCTTCACAAATACAAAGCTTTCAATTTGCATATTTCTTGGAAAGTTTTTCTTTAAGGTTACATCTTTTAATGTTAAGGAATGCCCAGGAACATCATTTATGTTATTTATCATGAGATGAGTAGGGTATAGGGCTGGTTCAACAAAAATTAGCATTAAAAAATTCAACTCTCTCATAAAAAGAAACATTCGTGTTTTGTTTGGTTTTGCAAACTCTATTTAAAAAGGTCATTTTAAGAAATGTACATAACATTGACAATACACATTGAAAATTCAATTAAATGTGTAATATATAAAAAGACACGGTGTCCTTGTCATTTCATCGAGTTTATATTAAAAAATAATTATTTTACCTGGTCTACTTGATTGTAAATAGTGTCAGTACATACTTTACCTGGTTCTACTGGATTGTAAATATAAAACTACTGCCTATATTACACTACCTGGTTCTACTGGATTGTAAATAGAAAACTACTGCCTATATTACACTACCTGGTTCTACTGGATTGTAAATAGTCTCAGTACATACTTTACCTGGTTCTACTGGATTGTAAATATAAAACCACTGCCTATATTACACTACCTGGTTCTACTGGATTGTAAATAGAAAACTACTGCCTATATTACACTACCTGGTTCTACTGGATTGTAAATAGTCTCAGTACATACTTTACCTGGTTCTACTGGATTGTAAATATAAAACTACTGCCAATATTACACTACCTGGCTCTACTGGATTGTAAATAGTGTCAGTACTTACTTTACCTGGTTCTACTGCATTGTAAATATAAACCACCTCCTATATTACACTACCTGGTTCTACTGGATTGTAAATAGTCTCAGTACATACTCTGCTAGTTCTACTGGATTGTAAATAGTCTCACATACTTTACCTGGTTCTACTGGATTGTAAATATAAAACCACTGCCTCTATTTCACTACGTGGTTCTACTGGATTGTAAATAGTGTCAGAACATACTTTACCTGGTTCTACTGGATTGTAAATAGAAAACCACTGCCTCTATTACACTACCTGGTTCTACTGGATTGTAAATAGTCTCAGTACATACTTTACCTGGTTCTACTGGATTGTAAATCAGGGCTCGAAATTAGCGGTAGTCCCGCGTCCACAGACTACCAACTTTTCCCTGGGGCTACCAAAACGAATGAAATGGTAGCCCACACGGACTACCAAAGCCATGGATATGAAATTACTTAGTGGGCGACATGATGTTGATCGCTGTGAGATGACCGACGCTCATTCAACCAAGCTGGACACAGAAAGGACATGTCGACTTTGTTGCATATAAGCTCTGCGTATGTGTGAATAGGTCGTCAAACTTTGAGGCGTCAAAGTTGTCCACTGCACATGCTATACCGTTCTCCTAAGGCTATTGGCAGGTATTGATCTAGACTAGAAAATTCACTTTCTGGATAGAATCATGCAAAATAAATCGTTCAATATCTAGATATAAATAAAAATATCTTTCACAAAAAACCCCCTCTCCATTCATGCATGGGCTACCAGACCTTGTCACTGGACTACCAACTTCAGAAAATGGTAGCCTAATGGACTAGCAGGGAAAAAAGTTAATTTCGAGCCCTGTAAATATAAAACCACTGCCTATATTACACTACCTGGTTCTACTGGATTGTAAATAGTCTCAATACATACTTTACCTGGTTCTACTGGATTGTAAATATAAAACCACTGCCTATATAACACTACCTAGTTCTACTGGATTGTAAATAGAGAACTACTGCCTATATTACACTACCTGGTTCTACTGGATTGTAAATAGTCTCAGTACATACTTTACTGGTTCTACTGGATTGTAAATATAAAACCACTGCCTATATAACACTACCTAGTTCTACTGGATTGTAAATAGAGAACTACTGCCTATATTACACTACCTGGTTCTACTGGATTGTAAATAGTCTCAGTACATACTTAACCTGGTTCTACTGGATTGTAAATATAAACTACTGCCTATATTACACTACCTGGTTCTACTGGATTGTAAATAGAAAACTACTGCCTATATTACACTACCTGGTTCTACTGGATTGTAAATAGTCTCAGTACATACTTTACCTGGTTCTACTGGATTGTAAATATAAAACCACTGCCTATATTACACTACCTGGTTCTACTGGATTGTAAATAGAAAACTACTGCCTATATAACACTACCTGGTTCTACTGGATTGTAAATAGTCTCAGTACATACTTTACCTGGTTCTACTGGATTGTAAATATAAAACTACTGCCTATATTACACTACCTGGTTCTACTGGATTGTAAATAGTGTCAGTACTTACTTTACCTGGTTCTACTGCATTGTAAATATAAACCACCTCCTATATTACACTACCTTGTTCTACTGGATTGTAAATAGTCTCAGTACATACTTTACCTGGTTCTACTGCATTGTAAATGTAAACCACCTCCTATATTACACTACCTTGTTCTACTGGATTGTAAATAGTGTCAGTACATACTCTGCTAGTTCTACTGGATTGTAAATAGTCTCACATACTTTACCTGGTTCTACTGGATTGTAAATATAAAACCACTGCCTCTATTTCACTACGTGGTTCTACTGGATTGTAAATAGTGTCAGAACATACTTTACCTGGTTCTACTGGATTGTAAATAGAAAACCACTGCCTCTATTACACTACCTGGTTCTACTGGATTGTAAATAGTCTCAGTACATACTTTACCTGGTTCTACTGGATTGTAAATCAGGGCTCGAAATTAGCGGTAGTCCCGCGTCCACAGACTACCAACTTTTCCCTGGGGCTACCAAAACGAATGAAATGGTAGCCCACACGGACTACCAAAGCCATGGATATGAAATTACTTAGTGGGCGACATGATGTTGATCGCTGTGAGATGACCGACGCTCATTCAACCAAGCTGGACACAGAAAGGACATGTCGACTTTGTTGCATATAAGCTCTGCGTATGTGTGAATAGGTCGTCAAACTTTGAGGCGTCAAAGTTGTCCACTGCACATGCTATACCGTTCTCCTAAGGCTATTGGCAGGTATTGATCTAGACTAGAAAATTCACTTTCTGGATAGAATCATGCAAAATAAATCGTTCAATATCTAGATATAAATAAAAAATATCTTTCACAAAAAACCCCCTCTCCATTCATGCATGGGCTACCAGACCTTGTCACTGGACTACCAACTTCAGAAAATGGTAGCCTAATGGGACTAGCAGGGAAAAAAGTTAATTTCGAGCCCTGTAAATATAAAACCACTGCCTATATTACACTACCTGGTTCTACTGGATTGTAAATAGAGAACTACTGCCTATATTACACTACCTGGTTCTACTGGATTGTAAATAGTCTCAGTACATACTTTACCTGGTTCTACTGGATTGTAAATATAAAACCATTGCCTATATTACACTACCTGGTTCTACTGGATTGTAAATAGAAAACTACTGCCTATATTACACTACCTGGTTCTACTGGATTGTAAATAGTCTCAGTACATACTTTACCTGGTTCTACTGGATTGTAAATATAAAACCACTGCCTATATTACACTACCTGGTTCTACTGGATTGTAAATAGAAAACTACTGCCTATATTACACTACCTGGTTCTACTGGATTGTAAATAGTCTCAGTACATACTTTACCTGGTTCTACTGGATTGTAAATATAAAACCACTGCCAATATTACACTACCTGGTTCTACTGGATTGTAAATATAAAACCACCTACTATATTACACTACCTGGTTCTACTGGATTGTAAATAGTGTCAGTACATACTCTGCTAGTTCTACTGGATTGTAAATAGTCTCACATACTTTACCTGGTTCTACTGGATTGTAAATAGAAAACCACTGCCTATATTACACTACCTGGTTCTACTGGATTGTAAATAGTCTCAGTAACTACTTTACCTGGTTCTACTGGATTGTAAATATAAAACCACTGCCTCTATTACACTAGTTGTTCTAATGGATTGTAAATATAAAACTACTGCCTATATTACACTACCTGGTTCTACTGGATTATAATAGTCTCAGTACATACTTAACCTGTTCTACTGGATTGTAAATATAAAACCACTGCCTATATTACACTACCTGGTTCTACTGGATTGTAATAGAAAACTACTGCCTATATTACACTACCTGGTTCTACTGGATTGTAAATATAAAACCACTGCCTAAATTACACTACCTGGTTCTACTTGATTGTAATATAAAACCACTGCCTCTATTACACTACCTGGTTCTACTGGATTGTAAATAGAAAACTACTGCCTATATTACACTACCTGGTTCTACTGATTGTAAATAGTCTCAGTACATACTTAACCTGGTTCTACTGGATTGTAAATATAAAACTACTGCCTATATTACACGACCTAGTTCTACTGGATTGTAGATAGTCTCAGTACATACTTTAACCTGGTTCTACTGGATTGTAAATATAAAACCACTGCCTATATTACACTACCTGGTTCTACTGGATTGTAAATAGAAAACCACTGCCTATATTACACTACCTGGTTCTACTGGATTGTAAATATAAAACCACTGCCTATATTACACTACCTGGTTCTACTGGATTGTAAATAGTCTCAGTACATACTTTACCTGGTTCTACTGGATTGTAAATAGAAAACTACTGCCTATATTACACTACCTGGTTCTACTGGATTGTAAATATAAAACTACTGCCTATATTACACTACCTGGTTCTACTGGATTGTAAATATAAAACTACTGCCTATATTACACTACCTGGTTCTACTGGATTGTAAATAGTCTCAGTACATACTCTACCTGGTTCTACTGGATTGTAAATAGTCTCAGTACATACTCTACCTGGTTCTACTGGATTGTAAATATAAAACCACTGCCTATATTACACTACCTGGTTCTACTGGATTGTAAATAGTCTCAGTACATACTTTACCTGGTTCTACTGGATTGTAAATAGAAAACCACTGCCTATATTACACTACCTGGTTCTACTGGATTGTAAATAGAAAACTACTGCCTATATTACACTACCTGGTTCTACTGGATTGTAAATAGTCTCAGTACCTACTTTACCTGGTTCTACTGGATTGTAAATATAAACCACTGCCTATATTACACTACCTGGTTCTACTGGATTGTAAATAGTCTCAGTACTTACTTTACCTGGTTCTACTGGATTGTAAATAGAAAACTACTGCCTATATTACACTACCTGGTTCTACTGGATTGTAAATAGTCTCAGTACATACTTTACCTGGTTCTACTGGATTGTAAATATAAACTACTGCCTATATTACACTACCTGGTTCTACTGGATTGTAAATAGTCTCAGTACATACTTTACCTGGTTCTACTGGATTGTAAATATAAAACCACTGCCTATATTACACTACCTGGTTCTACTGGATTGTAAATAGAAAACTACTGCCTATATTACACTACCTGGTTCTACTGGATTGTAAATATAAAACTACTGCCTATATTACACTACCTGGTTCTACTGGATTGTAAATATAGTCTCAGTACATACTCTACCTGGTTCTACTGGATTGTAAATAGTCTCTGTACATACTCTACCTGGTTCTACTGGATTGTAAATATAAAACTACTGCCTATATTACACTACCTGGTTCTACTGGATTGTAAATAGTCTCAGTACATACTTTACCTGGTTCTACTGGATTGTAAATAGAAAACCACTGCCTATATTACACTACCTGGTTCTACTGGATTGTAAATAGCCTCAGTACATACTCTACCTGGTTCTACTGGATTGTAAATATAAAACCACTGCCTATATTACACTACCTGGTTCTACTGGATTGTAAATATAAAACTACTGTCTATATTACACTACCTGGTTCTACTGGATTGTAAATAGCCTCAGTACATACTTTACCTGGTTCTACTGGATTGTAAATATAAAACCACTGCCTATATTACACTACCTGGTTCTATTGGATTTTAAATAGTCTCAGTACGTACTTTACCTGGTTCTACTGGATTGTAAATATAAACCACTGCCTATATTACACTACCTGGTTATACTGGATTGTAATAGTCTCAGTACATACTCTACCTGGTTCTACTGGATTGTAAATGTAAAATCACTGTCTTTACACTACCTGGTTCTACTGGATTGCAAATATAAAATCATTGGTATAATACACGACCTGGCTCTACTGGATCGTAAATATTCTCATTATATATTTTACCTTGTTCTACTTGATGAGAAATTATACTATATGGTATGTTAAAAATAAATCACTGCCACAATAACACAATAATGCAAGCTCTACCTGGTTCTACTGGATACGGAGAATGCAAATTAGTGCCAAGGTTTCTTTACCTGATTCTACTGGATCGGAAATCTCAAATCATTGCATAGATGCCTAAAAGTAGTGGATCATAAATACAAAAGAACTACCCACATTATCAGTACATTACCTGGAGGTTGAAGAGAAGTAGCTGAGGCACATAGCTCTGCTGGGTGTATTTTCTCAGAACGTTTTGTGTGCATATGTGAATGGATTGAGAGGGGTTGAATAAATAACGCGTATTAAAGTGATACCGGTTGACTTGGCCACAAGCGTCTATTCTGATTGCAATATCACCTTTAAACTTATGCCAAGCAATTCTTTGATTTCAAATGAGAAATTCGCACGATATGAACGGTTTTTATACACTCAGTCGCCAGCGATTTGTGAGTGTCCGTGACCTGATCCCGGAAGTTGTGTATGGCAGCCCGCTCATATGCACGATGAGCGATGGAAACAACATTTGCATGTGAGATCCGCCCACTGAATGACGTCACCTGTCAAACCACAAATATGTAAATTACCTGGTTCTACTGGATTGTAAATAGTGTCTTCCCGTACATGCGGGGTGGACCCAGGGTGGACCATGCGACCATTTGGTATCCTTTGGTTTGGGGGGGGGGGTGGACTTAAAGATTTCGGGAAAAAAGATTCCAAGAGGTTGTGTTTGAAAAAAAAATCCAGCCATGGATGGCAGAAAAAGTAAAAATGTCAGCAGATACGGAGTTAAAAAAATGCACGGACAGTACGGTAACCTTTTTCCTAAAATTTTGGGCGCGCCCTTCGGCCGCCCAATTAGGGCCTAACATATTTATTTTCAGCGTGCCCTTCGGGCATACCAATTTTATAATATCTTTCAATGTTTGCACTTTCGGCACCTTATTTCCATAACATCTTCCATTTTCAGCGCACCCTTTGATCATGACATTTTCATAACGTCTGTATTCATTACATTTGAGTTGATTGATATTTTAACTCGCACTTTCGCTGTTGCCATAGTTTCGATTTGAAACAAGTGCATTATTTCTTTGTCGTTCTTATGCTAGAGTTTCTCATCCTTGAATTCGAAAATATCATGAATGTTCAATTCAGCTTGTCAAAATAGCTTGGTCGATCAGTTCCGTCAGCTTGGCGGAGGGGTGATGGATAATTTTTTTGCATACGATGATGATATCCTGTGTCTATTGTTATTATTTATAATGATGTGCCAGGCTTATCTTGGTTTTTTAACAAAAATATTTATTGTACATAAAGTGGTTTCTAAACTTGCCCCAATATTGAATATTTCTAGAACTACTCTTTTCAACTACATTTGGAAGCAACGTGATGATGGTTGGACATGCCAAAATTTGCCATATAATAGACCTACTTATAAATGTCTTTATATTCTTAGTTTATGATTTATTTTGTCTTTAAAAGCATTTACAGGATACACCTGTTAATATCCAAACATTAGAAATCCCAAGCACTTCTGTAGCATATATAAACTTCACTTAATTTCTTTGTATCAATTTGCATTTCTTTGCACTATAGTAGTGAAAAATAAAACATTTTCTACTTTGATATTCACTTGTCTCTTTTGACAAGGTAATAATGGGAAATCATTTCATGTCCAATATATTTTGAGTCTTCACAATGGCCACTGAATAACCTCATTTTAATATGTCCAAATTTTCTGTATCACGAGAGGCACACCCCTCCTAACCACGCCTAGTAACCTCTATGCATTTGTAGTCTTTCAAATCCCTATTTGGTTTGTGCCTCATGCTTTTTGCCCACTACCTAGAACAAACTTAATCACTATGGCAGTGGGTTTCTTACAGATTGAGACCTCGATGACTTCTCGTCTCATCGGTAATTTTGCTACGGTAAAAGATGCATCTACTTCTTCCTCAAGCCTTATGAAGCATATGCTGTTTGCCCATTATTAAATATGAACTTTGTTCTGCTTACATTTCTTTTCTTATTCAGTTTTGTCTTGTCATTAAAGAAAAGTGTATTAGCAAAAATAACAGCAAATGTTGACATTCAGCATCCGTATGCGCGACAAAAAAATTCCTCTGATAGCGGAAATTATCAAATTATAAATAAAGGTGAAGCATGTAGGAAAAAAATAATGCACCGGAGTCAATCTTCCAAGCCCCACTCAAATGCCCCCCCCCCCCCCCCCCCCCCACCTTACCTCCACGGTCCAAGTAAGTTGCTGACCTGGAGCACCCGGTACACAGACAAAATGGAAATGAATAGTCTAAACTATGATATTATTTTCGTAATTATTAGAAATAATAAATCTTAATTATGAAACATTGGTATCATTAAAATCGAGTTAGTATTCCATCCGGGTATAGCTTCCTTTCTGCGCAGCAGCACTCGATAAAATCGCTGTACGTGTATGAGTTGTGTATAGCCGGCCGGCCGGGGTGTCCAACATACTGGGTCTATACTGCTTGCGTATTAGATGCCCCGGCCGGTCGTCCGGCTGCTATACACAACTCATAAACGTACAGCGATTTTATCGAGTGCTGCTCCGCAGAAAGGAAGCTATACCGGATGGAATACTAACTCGGTTTTAGTTGTAGCAGTAGTAGTAATAGTAGTATTTATTTATTATTGTGCCATGCAACTCTCAAGTTGCCCCGCCCTATGAACTTCTAAGTCTCATTCACATCTTAATAATTACAGTAACCGAAAGTGAGGAATTGACAAATAATCCATACAATTAACCATACAAAATCACTCTATAAAAAGCGTTTTCAACAAAATTTGCTAGCTGTCTTACTGGACCAGAAAACAGATATTCTCAAACCTCTCTTCATTTTGCATCTCCTGAATAGTTGCAAATATTTACCTAAGATGTTGTTGATGTATTTCATCATATTGGTGACGATCAAAGAGAAAGTAACTTTCATCCTCAACAACATTCATGTTATAAAACCTATAAATTGGATCATGTAGTGGTTCGTGTCGTCTAAATCTCTCAATAAAAAGCGCTAGGCTACCCATGCGCAACTGTGCAATAAAAGACCGTTGACTTCGGCTTAAGTTAAGCATTACATATTTTCCACTTTGTAATTTAACTTAAATTTAACATAAGTTCGCGGTGAAGGTGCATGATGAATATTCTTCAACCATGTTTCACAGCTTTTCTGCAAGATTTTCTCCATAATTACACTATATCCATATTAAAAAGAACATCTTCATGCAAATCAATATCGTCTATAATTTTATATTTTTCTGGGGACCAGTTTATTACATTTCATGGAATAATGCCACAGAAACACTTTCGTAGTTATTCTATGTTCATCTAAATTAATCAAGTGTTTCTATAATCTCAACAACAATATTAAGAAATCTACGATCTCTACATGAACTCCATCCTATATCACCCGTGACAGCTGGGAGAGGAGAAAATCTGTGTATTCCAAGAAAAAATCTCAGAGCTCTATTTTGAACTGAATCACACTTGTCCAGTTTTGAAAATCCCCAAACACTGAACGATAGTTGAGAATCGGTACCACACATGCTCCAAACATTTTAGTATACGTTCTAAAAACCATACTTTTCAACCCCTTAAATTTAACATTTAGGGCTCCAAGAGCTTGCGACTTCTGAAGTTACACCCGCAGTTACCGTATAATCTACAAATTCATTCAATACGACTCCAATAATTATCAGAATAACTTAACTACATTTCCAATGTCAAACTAAAAAAATGGAGAATCTTCGATTTAGCATTATTTAAACAAATCCTCCATTTCTTACACCATTCATCAACTTGAATATGATTTAACATCTGTTGCATATCATTTACGTTATCAGTACAAATTAGAATATCATCTACATATAATAAAATGATTATATTGTTCTATCTATAGATGCTGACATCTTTACGCATGTTTTTAATTTCTACTGCCAAATCATTCATAAACATAGAAAATAAAGTAGGGGAAAGGTTGTCTAAAGCTTTGACTAGTGGAAAACCAATTTTGTTGAAATGTATTTGGCATAACAGAAGCTAAGGTATCTGTATACATGGTTCTTATACGTTCATACAATTTCCCATCGATACCATCCAAGAGTAGCTGCTATCGACACTATCAAACCCTTTTCTCAAATCAAAATGTTGCAAGAGTACACAACCTATTACGGATGATTGAAGTTAAAACAAATATGATCTTGGCACCTGTCTTTCCTGAAAACCATTTTGTTCATTATTATTGTTCATTGTTATTTTCTAAATAAATCAAAACTCTAGTGCCAATCACAGAACTGCACAATTTAGACACTGTAGACGATAAACTAATATCTCTATCACCGATCCAGTGAAACCCTTCAATATTGATTGTGTCATTGCGGATAGATGAGTTTCATTACCGAAATAATATCAGCATTCGCGCATTCCAATCTGCCCATACACCAACGTTTTAGATGAGCAATTTTCAGTCCATTTGATTTAAGCACCGTATCCAGCACGAGTAGAGGCTTAAGATATCATTTGAACGAAGTCTGGTGAAAAGAGAAAAACATCTAATCTACTTTGAATACATGTAGGGTTACCCCTGCGCTATGTAAATTGATGAGTGGATTCATTTGTCATTCGCCAGATATCCGTCAAATTATACTCGTCACAAAGAAGATCGATTTCGCGGCTCGCATCAGAATGGGAATCATTTGTACGGCCAGCAGTATCAGTATCAAAATCTCTAACAACATTCCAATCCATAACCACAATAACTGAATCTTTACCTATCATGTCAATTTTCTCTTTGTTATTTTTAAAAAGTTGGTTATTCTCGTTGGGACCATATTGACCACAGGCGGCCCAAACACTATTAATAAGCTTACTATTGAGTTTTTCCCCTTTTCTTTATGCTCTGACTGATCGTAGTAAATAAAAATAAATGACTTTATAGCATAACCTAGCCTCTTGACTCTTTATTTATTTTCACCCCATTACAAGGACGTTTATCTCTCATATACACACATCTTGTAATTAATTAGTCAACATGACTAATTATGTTAATCCGTGCTCTCATCAGGGATTTTATGGGTTGGTCAACATAGCGAAAGAAAGGAAAGGTTACATCTCGTAACCGTTTGATTTTGTTGTAGCATTGTTCCGCTGTACTCTCGAGTCCCTTCTCCCTGGCCTTGGCAGCGACGACTTCATACACTTGCCGATCCCTCGACGTGCCGTCCATCATACGGATGACGTTTTCGTCTCTCCAGATTGAAATTAGTAGCCTGATCTCTTCCTGTGACCAATTGTTGCCGCGATCGTGAGAGCTTCTTTACTTGAACATCGTCCATTGTGGCACAGTCCCTCTGGACTGTGATTGTGGTAATGACCGCGAGCCCAAAGACAGGATATAGTTCTGCGTTTAGTACGGAGCACCGAACCTGGACCAGCCCTCCGACACCGAATTAATTTAGTTCCTTTGTTAGTTCGGTGTTGTCTGTTCACACGTCCAACTGACACAGGTTTAAATTTATTCCGGTGTCAACTCCGGACTTAACTCACACGTGTAAACCCCCCTATAGTCATTTATTTTATTTACTCGATCAGTCAGAGCATGAAGAAAAGGAGAGGAACTGACAGTGACAGAGAAAAACTCAGAAAATATTCAATAATAAAGTTATTAATAGTGTTTGGGCCGCCTGTGTTCAGACTGACTCTCTCACGGCCCCTTCGTTCGCTTCGCAGTTATGCGCCCTCAACAGTCTTTCTAACAAGCAATGCTGAGCTGAGCACGATGCTGAAGTTAGACTCGGTTTCGGATTCGGTTTCGGATTCGAGTGACTGAAAGAAATTTTATATTTTCAGCCGATTTTGTTAAAATGTGGATTACTTTGTTTTCACTTGGAATTTATTTTCTTTACTTTCCCTGGACCTTTTTTCAGCTAAAATCAAATCAAATCAGACTAGACAAAGTGAAAATATATCACAGTGAAACAATGAAAATCTATTCTTAGCTGAAATAAATTTCTGTCTGTTCTGTGCTGTTTTGTGTCTATGTTTACAACTATTGTCTTACGAATTCTGACTAGTGTTATTGGATTATGGATTGGTATGATTGCGATTATTTTACAGTGAAAATAAAATGGTCCATAGTACTCGGTATGTTGCAAAGATAAATACTTGTCGTCAAGAACAAGTTTTTATGGTTGCCTGTCGGCATAAATTGTGTGCATCTATTTACAAAATAAAATAAAATGGTTTAAAAAAATAGAAATTACAGAAAACTTCAAAGCACTTTAATTCGAAATTGAAAGTAAGTGGAGGAAAACAACACTTACAAAAACATTTACACTTTAATTTGTTTATTTGTCACAATGTGTGTCACATGGTGTAATGTGTTGTATTACTTTGATGTTTTGGTTGATGTTGATCAACATGTACTATACTAAACTCCCGGACTAAACTATCAGTTAATATGTTGTGTAATAAAGATTGCATTGAATGCATTTCTTTGAATTGTGCGTACTGCGTAGTACTATTAGCGTAAAGGTATACTGTCACCTGTTCCAATTTTGCCACAGTTACAATGGAAAGAGAAAATCTAACCAATCACAGATTTTAAGCGGGTGGCCGCTTTTTAAAAACAGCGCCCTCACATGGGCATTTTGAATACCAAGGAACGCCCCTTTGACCATATATGGGCATATTTAGATTACAGGTGACTGTATGTCTTTAAATAGTCCTAACTGCATAATGCTAATAATTGAGGTGGACACTTTTGACTTGTGTAGTCATGCACATGCACCATAGTTTCTTGCTCTAGTGCCGAAAGTGTTTAGTAATTTTGAACTGTAAGCTTAGAAGTTATGGTTATGTGTGAAATATTTATGTCATGAAATACATGCTACAATTTATGCTGTGAAATATATATTACATATGCCGACCGGTTATCCATTAAAAACTTGTTCTTGATGACAAGTATTTATCTTTGCATACGGAAGTACTATGGTCCATTTTATTTTCACTGAAATTTATTTCAGCTGAAAATATATTCATTGTTTCACTGTTATCTTATTTTCATTTTGTCTAGTCTGATTTTATTTTATTTTAGCTGAAAAAAGGTCCAGCGAAAGTAACGAAAATAAATTCCAAGTGAAAAATAAAGTATTCCACATTTTAAAGCGCAGTGGTCGTCGCGCTGCGCGTGCGTGATTTTTTTGTTGATAAACATAAATTTTTGTAAACATAAGTCTTCTCAACTTCAATAGGAGTGAGATGGGAGCAGTCCCCCACTTTGTTAAGGCCTTTGTAAGACTCAACATCATGCAATAGTAAAATATTAAGATCGGAAACGAACTTCAGTGCTGTATTTCTATCTATAAACTCGTGTAGAGCTACAAACATTGGGACACTACACTCAGCACATTATGTCGCTGAGTTTACTGCACTCACACAGTGAACAAAAAGGTTTGCGCAATCACGCTGGTTGTACACAATGCTATGTACAGTACAGTGAAAATACATAACTAAAATGATCAACATTGCCTATATGTAGACCAGCAACAAGCACAATGCCTAACACAAAAATTACACTCAAGACCATGATCGGCAAGCTAGAGCAGGACACGGGAGATGTTGTTGGGAGACGGTCACCGCATTGACGTACACGGATATAGAGAATCCGGTCCCACAACGTACCGGCCCGCGATGACTTGGCCCACAACCAACTGTTGATCACCATGTCTTACTTCTCCTAGTATTACGTGGTAAGATATAGTAAAATGACAGGAAACAATAGACAAAACGAGCGGGTTTTCGCAGCATTTGGCAGGAAAATTGCACGGCTACACCGTGCATAGACGTATCGAGAGATCCTGTGCCCCGGTCCTGTGCACGGTCATGGCAGTGATCCAACCGCTAGCTTGTGCAGGCCTACCGGTGCTGGGCAAACTTCGTTGTTGTACCTCCTGATTGCCGGGTAGGTCTGAATCCTCTTTCAAGTGAGATAACCCCCACATAAGGGAGCGTTCAGTTTTTACGGCTGGGGGGGGCCCGGCAAAATCTTGTCGCCGGTGTTCAAAAAATTATAGACCCCCCCTGCATTTTTCGTGAAAAAAAGATGACCCCCCCTTTGTCAGACGAAAATAACTAAAACCCATATGTCAAATTTACCCGCATGATTTGGATTTGAACTCCGGTACGCGGCGCACTTTATTCGTGTAGCAGAGATGCCACATCCATTGAAACGTCTGTTAATTAGGACGACTGTAAGGCAATTTTTAACTTCATTTCCATAGACAACTCATGTCCATGGACATTGTATAAAGTGAACTTTATATTGGAGTGGTTCGCCAAAGGCAGCCCTCCGGTTAAGAAGGTCATGGGCCATTACGTAAAGTCAACTTTATTCTAGTGGGCCACCAAAGGTGGCCCGCCGGTAAAGAGGGTCGATCATGGCTATTGCATAAAGTAGATTTTTCTGGACAGGGCCGCTGAAGGCACACAGCCATTAAGATTGCTGTGGGGTATTACATAAAGTCAATTTATTGGAGTGGGCCGCCGTAGGCGGCCCGCCGGTAAAGAGGGTCGATCATGGACATTGCATGAAGTAAACCTAATTGGAGTGGGCCGCCAAAGGCGTCTGCCCGTTAAGAGGGTCATGGGTAATACATAATGTATATTTATTGTAGTGGGCCGCCGAAGGCGGCCCGCCGGTAAAGAGGGTCGATCATGGCAATGGCATAAAGTGAACTTTATTGTTGGTATTATGTTTTTGAAAATGTGGTGACCCCCCTTTCCTACCAGTGAAAAAGCGATGACCCCCCCTTTGCGGATTCCAAAATTTTGATGACCCCCCCCTGGATTTTGCCGGCCCCCCCCGGCCGTAAAAACTGAACGGTACCTAACGAGAAGACCTATGAAAGGTCCTTCGCTTGACTTGATACCTGTACTCGGATTTTCTCGTTTGCACCCCAAAACGGGGTAAACTTTGTAGTTGAGTTGGATTCTCCACAGCCGAGTGTAGCGAGGGCGCGCGCGCCATATACCCGGTTTGACACGGACGTTCATACAGACCACGGAACGGAACAGATGTAGAGATGCTTCTTGCTGCAGCGGGCATTGCTCTGCGAGCTGTAGATTTCTGTGGTTTGGGTTGTTGTCTTTGTACTCCTGTCGGGCCTCTTGAAATGAAAGCTCTCGTCCTTGCTAGCGATGTCGAAAACTAGAGCCCGGTCGTTGATAGTCTGTTGGCGTATACATGCGTACATGCGTACGTCTAGCTCTATGGCTCGAGCGATAACAGTAGCCGGACCCCATTCAACTGATTCAAGAAAATCATGAGCAAATGTTATCTCAATCCAGCGTGCAATTATTGTTCAATATTCAGCAGATATTTAACTTAGATTAATTGACCTTTTACTGCGTGTTACATTTGGTTAGTTGGTATGCTTGTGACAGATCAGCCGCCATTTTAACAAGCGGCAATATCGCAAACATTACAATCAACCAGTAACATGTGCGGCGTTCTTGGATTTGTTTACAACAGAGGGGGGACCCCCTCAGGAGGATGCGCAGCGCGACGACCACTGCGCTTTAACGAAATCGGCTGAAAATATAAAATTTCTTTCAGTCACTCGAATCCGAAACCGAATCCGAAACCGAGTCTAACTTCAGCATCGTGAGCTGAGCTGAGCTTTGCTCTGCTCAACTGCTGAGGGCGGTATAATGGTCTGAGGTGAAGCCAGCGAGGGGCTGTGAGAGAGTCTACATACAGACAAACCAGAGTGAAACAGATTCCTTCTGCTGTCAGGTCAAGAAGGATATAACGCCCGTTTTGATCGCCTTGCACAAAATGAACTTTAAACTCAAATTTTTTTTGAACATTACCATCACACCTTTGCTGTCACTGTCACCGACACTAAAATAAACCGGTACACCCCATTCTAAGCGTCACCTTGTAAAATCATTTTCTGACTAGTGAGTTTCTTGCAAACAAAAGATTGATGTGTCCTTCTTACCTGACCAATTCATCACGTCCTTTCTTTTAGATGTGTCACGCAAAACGCGTATATTTAAAGAAATAATAATCAAGTTTTGACTCATAAGTACTTGGGATAAAATTCGTTTACAATAACCACCATTAAACTGCACTTTTGATAAGAATGGACTAGAAAAACTACTTCTACTTCTTGGTACAATGCTGGTGACAATATTAAGGAAATTAAACCAAACATGACAATAAGAAGAGAAAAACAAGCGAGAAAAAAACAAACGGAAAGAAACACGGCAAAAACAAAGAAACGAGCGAACAAAAAACCCTGAGAAATGGTGCTCACGCAGTAAAGGAAAGCAAGATATTGGCTGAACTTGCCCTTGTCACACATTACTCTCAGAACACTGTAGCCGAAGGCTGAAAAGTGCCAGAACAAATATTTTGAATTACTTTTTCAACGTTTCCTTACACACTGAGTTCGTTGAATTTTACTGCTCTGCTGTTTTAACAGTTTTCACGAAAGCCGTACCGAGCCTTGTCCATATACTGCACCATTTCCTCTCCTTTCTCATCGTCTGGGCTCTCCAGCATTTTCCTTTGTTAAACTTTCGTTTATGTATATTTGTTTCGACCGTGGTGAAGTTCAAATGTCAGGGTTTTTGACGCGGCTTAATTTAGTTCCAGCAGCGTAAAACATGGCAGCAAGGTAGCTTGACTTGAATCGGATTTGACCACATAAACCTTGACTGGAACGCGGTAGTAGGTGACAATTGTCAATATCGTTGACTGACATGGTGACTCCAGCTACATGGCTAATTTTACAAACCGCTGCACCAATTTTGTCAAAAGTCTTATTTTCAGTGTGTCATCAATGAATTTCCAAAGAGTATCTTCTATGATATTGTTTAAAATCTCTCTGTCTATACAGATATATACACATACTTTCTAGACAAGGTGACTGCTCTAGGCTACCAGGACTATCTGATGCAGAACGATGTGTAGTACGATGTGTAGTTTTACGCACACCTGTTGCGGCCATCTTGGCACGTTTCGGAGTCACTCCACCACCGTCACTGGAACTGCTCACACTTTTGGAGGATTTTCTTCTTCTGTAACGTTTCGGCATTAGAAACACATGCAGTCAGTGGACCGTTACTAGGTCATGTTTTTCTGACTACATTTCGGTTCTCTTGTCAGCAAATTTCCCTGGTCTAGATGTCAAAAACCAGGAGGTTGGACTAAACGTAGTTAAAATTAAGTAATCTAGTTTAGCCTCAACTGTACTAAATGCATGTACTAATACAGGTGACTGCAAGTTTGAAAAATAACTCTAGAACACAAGCGACTCCAACTTTACAGGAAATGAGAAAATCATCAAAGCACAAATTATTAAACTTCACGAACAAATGCGTAATTTACAATATGTAATATTATTACAATTGCATTGCCGTATTCCATGTACCCGCGATGCGGCATATTCTGCTGTACTTTTCACTCGATCCGCTCGTGAAAAGGACTGCTGCAGGATATGCTGCAATCAAATCATGTTAAAATAACTTCATTATCCCTCAAACTGCTGCGCGAGGTCATGGAGTTCTGTCATAATATTGTTGGGAAATTAATTCTAGTATTGACTAGACTTACATAATCGTAAAGCTGTACTGACGAGTTGAACTCTTGTCGTTTCGACATGAATATTTGGAGTAAAACGAGAAACTCTATTTTCACAACTTAAAAGGACCACGGTAAAGAAAATATATCAAACTTTACAGCTGATTAAGTTTTAAGCTATGCTTCCACTACAGCCACGTACACATCGTGTGATAATACGCGTTTATCATTCTATTTACTAAACATTTAAATGATGAAGTCGACACCGGGCAACAAAGTACAAGTCATCTCGATGTATCATGCATATGCCGAGCATACGCAAACACTTTTTGATAGGTATCTTCGTAATTTACTACCTGTTAAAGGGAAGTGGTCGTCGGAACTGGGCATGTGCAACTTTCTTGTTTACAAACAATGTATTTCATGCACTACATATCGATGCATCATGTCAAAATAGCTGCGACATTTAAATTTACGATGCACATTAAGACCAACATGTTTTAACTTTCATCGATCGCAAACGTAGCTTGGATACAGTGTTTATATATTGGTCGCAGGGGGCCGTAGCGACCTTTGAGCACCTTTCCGACGACCGTCGCCCTTTAAGGCCTGTGTTGGCACCAGATTATCCCATCAGAAAAGTTACCAACCAGATTACAATTTCAATGGAAAACAAAAGGTTATCACACCTCCATAATCTTCTCACAGACTAGAAAAAAGGCGATCCCAGGGATCGTGAACTGTGATGAATGGGCAGACAGTCCATGTAGCCGATAATGACATGCTAATTAGATGCATGTGTAACGGAGTTACAAGTTGGCCTTGCGGAGTTCCAGTATATCTGTGTCAAGTATCAACTAAAGTTACACTATTACACAGTAGAAGCGAGATTGTTGTTACACCTATATTACTACCTTACCTACGTCTGATTAACCCAGCCTCTGTACGAAGTTGCGTACTAAGTTATGAAGTTAGATACGACTGGTTGAGGGCGTCCCTCACACATTCCAGTTGTACGTCGGGGGGGGGGGGGGGGGGGACTTACATATACTGTTGTCCTTAGAAGCCGGTGCCGGGTAAATAACCCGGCTGTTTTGCATTTTTTCCCGGCTACTTTTAACGTAATTAGATTCGGGATTGCACTGCCAGCTGTTAGACGGCACACGTACTATTAGCAGTTTCGCGACCCCTTTCCCCGCATGGAACTGCACAAACACAAAACAGTTTCTAAATACCCATTTGTGGCTTTTTGAGCCATTGAGCCATTGTTAAATAGTGTGATTGGCTGATGGACGCGCCTATGGTGTTGCCTTTGTTACGAGCAGTGTAATTGGTTTGACTAGTATGAAGGTCATCTTTACGATGGCGTCAAAAAGAAATGTGGCGTCGGCCACTGGTACCTTGCCGATGGCATATTTTTTTCCCGAAGAAAGCCCAACAATACATTTAGTTTATGCATGAAAAACTTCAATTTCGCTGAATTTGTGAGAGAAAGGCGCCGAAAAGATGTGATTTTGATCGACGGTTCGAAGTTCATGAGAATGGCAAGCTAGTTTTCCGCCGCCGCGCTGGCTGCCAACGTTACTAGTATGATCTTCTCAACAAATCAAGGTATTCTCAGAGCAATACCGAAGCATTTTCTCGATTAGCTGATTTTTTCTAGAACTAACTGTTTATTTGAATGGGTATTTTATTTTCATTGATTATTTTTACGTACTAGAATCCACTGTCACAGGCATGTGTGTTGTCGACCATTGCCGACCGGCGCGTTATCGTTACGGCTCACGGCTTCACCGTGGCGCTGATCCCTCGTTGTTTACGACAACAGGACAATACGTCGTGGATTCCGGCATGGGTTCAATTTCACTGCGCTTCTCCATGTTCTCCATATTGGGTTGCCCGATAGTGTATTTTGATGGACCCTCTGAATAATTTTTTTCACGGACTCGTGGAGCAAATTTGAAAGAAAATAGAGTTGTTTCCTTCCAACGCCATAGTGCATATCTGCTTTGATCAAATTTGGGGACAGCGAGACGCGATGATATTGCACGGTTGGCATTTATTAGTAATTTGTTGAAATATTTCTGTCAATCACTCACTTTGTGTCATAAGTTTCAGAAACTATGTGGTAATGAAGAATGGGAAATGAGCAATGAAATGAGCAGACTGCAGGTCATTTAAGATTAATGTTAAATCTTCGCTGAAAATAAACCATGTGTGTCATAAATAAAGCAAACAAAACAAAATCATATTTGTTTGTTTTGTTGTATGTGAACCACGTCTAAGACACCCAACAAAAGTACTGTTTCAGCCTCAGCTTAATGTCACCTCAGATACCACCAGAAAACACCATCTCCACTCCAAAATTTCATTTTGCGCCTCGCGCTCTCACCCCTCTCGTTCGCTACGCTCACTGGCCGCTCGAGCGCTCGAGCGCTTCGCTCCCTCCCAGTGCACCCGTCTACTTTCTTAAATTACCCGGCTACTTTTAAATATAAGGATAACACTGCATATAGTTACAGAGTTACAGTAAGGGAACTATGCGGGCGGCCTGTACCAAGTTGCGTACTTACATAGTTACAGAGTTAGGCTGCGGGAACTATGCAGGGGGCCTGTATCAAGTTGCGTACTTACTTAGTTACAGAGTTAGGCTGGGTGAACTACGCGTGGGCCTGTATCAAGTTGCGTACTTACTTAGTTACAGAGTTAGGCTGGGTGAACTACGCGTGGGCCTGTATCAAGTTGCGTACTTACTTAGTTACAGAGTTAGGCTGGGTGAACTACGCAGGGGCCTGTATCAAGTTGCGTACTTACTTAGTTACAGAGTTAGGCTGGTGGAACTACGCGGGGGCCTGTATCAAGTTGCGTACTTACTTAGTTACAGAGTTAGGCTGGGTGAACTACGCGGGGGCCTGTATCAAGTTGCGTACTTACTTAGTTACAGAGTTAGGCTGGGTGAACTACGCGGGGGCCTGTATCAAGTTGCGTACTTACTTAGTTACAGAGTTAGGCTGGTGAACTACGCGGGGGCCTGTATCAAGTTGCGTACTTACTTAGTTACAGAGTTAGGCTAGGGGAACTACGCGGAGGCCTGTATCAAGTTGCGTACTTACTTAGTTACAGAGTTAGGCTGGGTGAACTACGCGGGGGCCTGTATCAAGTTGCGTACTTACTTAGTTACAGAGTTAGGCTAGGGGAACTACGCAGGGGCCTGTATCAAGTTGCGTACTTACTTAGTTACAGAGTTAGGCTGGGTGAACTACACTGGGGCCTGTATCAAGTTGCGTACTTACTTAGTTACAGAGTTAGGCTATAATGGGTAAATTGTTTTGTATTTTAGAATGTAGACTTCAAAAGTGGCTTAAAGATAACCATCCAATTGTTGATGAACAGGCAGGTTTTCGGAAATCATATTGTACATCTGACAACTTATTTATTCTGCATACTATTGTGAATAACTATTTAGCTCATAAAAAAGGTAGAGTTTATATCGCTTTCATTGATTTTGAGAAAGCCTTTGATCGAATTGATCATTATAGTATGTTTTATAAACTTTTGAAATGCGGAGTAAGATGTAAATTTTATGATGTTCTTCACTCAATGTATAGAAATGTCAAAGCCTGTGTGAGAACTCCAAAGGGAATTACAGAGTTGTTTGACTGTAGTTTCGGTGTACAACAAGGCTCAGTTTTATCACCTCTTTTGTTTACAATTTTTGTTAATGATATTGGCCAAACCCTGAGCAGCACTCATCGATTTTCTGGTGTTGATGTTGGGATTTTAAAAATCATTTATTTACTTTTTGCAGATGATCTTACCCTTATGAGTTCCTCGAGAATAGGTTTGCAACGTTTACTTAACCAGCTTTCTGAATACTGTTGTAAATGGAAACTCTCTGTGAACACTGATAAAACCAAAATTATTGTTTTCAGAAGGGGCGGTGGTTTAAAATCTTATGAAAAATGGTTCTTCAATGGCAAGAGAGTGTCTGTTACATCTTATCAAAATTATCTTGGTGTTGTCTTATCATGGACGGGCCTTTGGTTTCAAGCTCAAAAAGCTTTGAGTGAACAAGCTAGTAGGGCTTTATTTTCTCTAAATAGTTCCATCTATAAGTTTGGAACCTTACCAGTTGACATTGCCCTCAAAATATTTGACGCAAAAATACTTCCAATACTACATTATGGTGCTGAAATCTGGGGGTTCCATCCAGCCAAGGATGTAGAAAAGGTACATAATAAAATGCTACGCTCATTATTAAAACTGTACAACAATACGTCAACTAGTGCAATGAGGGGTGAATTAGGCCGGGTTTCAATGAGAGTATTCAGATATTGTAAAATTATTAAATATTGGCTCAGACTTTTAAAAATAGACAAAAATAGACTACTTTACAAATGCTACGAGTTATGTATCTCATTACGATTTTTGGGCAAGGAATGTGAAGTGTTTGCTTCAAAATTATGGTTTTGCTGAAGTTTGGGAACACCAAGGTGTGGGAAACGAAGCTGTCTTTCTTCAAATTTTTAAGCAGAGATGTATTGACATTGATATTCAGCAATGGTCAGAATCTTTGAGTAATTCTGGAAGATTGTATACATATTCAACCTTTAAAAAGGAATTACATGTAGAACCTTACTTATTGTACGTAGATAAACCAGTGTTTAGGCTTGCTCTGTGTAAATTTAGATTGTCAGCTCATACATTGAATATTGAAACCGGGCGTTGGAGCAAAACTCCACGGTGTAACAGACTTTGTGAGTTGTGTCATCTGAACCAAGTCGAAGACGAATTTCACTTTTTGCTTATTTGCCCAAAATACCAAGATTTAAGAATCCAATTTATTCCCCTGTACTATTTCAACCCACCTGTTATGTACAAGTTTAGTACTTTGCTATCATCTGAAAATGTAAAGACTCTAAGGAAACTTAGCAGATACATATTTTATGCTATGCAACGTAGAGACATGATTTTAGGTAATAGGCAGACTGAAGCACTCTAGCTATGTATCAAATTATTGTTATACTTTGCTGTACTTTTTTGGCCGGTGGCCAACAGTACTGAAATAAAGAAGAATTGAATACAGAGTTAGGCTAGGGAACTACGCGGGGGCCTGTATCAAGTTGCGTACTTACTTAGTTACAGAGTTAGGCTAGGGGAACTACGCGGGGGCCTGTACGAAGTTGCGTACTTACTTAGTTACAGAGTTAGGTTGGGTGAACTACGCGGGGGCCTGTATCAAGTTGCGTACTTAGTTACAGAGTTAGGCTGGGTGAGCTACGCGGGGGCCTGTATCAAGTTGCGGACTTACTTAGTTATAGACTTAGGCTGGGTGAACTACGCGGGGGCTTGGTGAACTACACGGGGGCCCGTATCAAGTTGCGTACTTACATGGTTAGAGAGTTAGGCTAGGGGAACTATGCCGGGCCCTCTACCAAGTTGCGTACTTACTTAGTTACAGAGTTAGGCTGGGGAACAATGTAGCATTTGAAAACCTTAACATCACAATTTCTTGACTTCAAAACACATACGAAGGTATAATGTTACAATGTCATAACAAATCGCATTTCTTCAAATATATGTTAGATGTGAAACCCCGATTTTATGATAATATTTTCATTGAAAATCTGCGTCCACGAAACACACTCACTTCATTCATTTTGTCATAAATTTCATCTTCTTTTCACTGCCATGGTTTTGTCTGATTCATAGTCTACTTTTCTGTTTACGCATTTGTAAGTGTTTCTTGTTGTCTATTAACTAGTTGCCCTACCACCCTGCACGTCAAGGTACATGCCACAGGCAGGGTTTGTAAGTTATGTTATGTATCATGTGTGTGTGTGTGTGTGTTCGTGTTAGCACTGTGTGTCTGTGTTCGTGTTAGCAATATGCCGGCTCATTTTTATCAGGTGTCCTTCCTTTGACCATCGTTGGAAACTGCTAATTGGCGGCGAATATGCGGAGCAAACTTCGTTCTCTATTGTTATGTTATCTAATGTTATCTTTATTTATTAAAGTGTCATGTGTGGACTTATATAATGCCACACCCAGCCCCTACGGCTTACAAGACACTGGAGTAATACAGTTCTTTAAAGGCGCCCTTCTCAATCCCAGGTTCTCGCATTAGCAAATGTGTCAACAGCCCATTAACAGTTTGTCATTCTTTTGTTTCCATTGAATATTTTATCAAGGAAATAATATTTATATTAGATAAAATCTGATAATTGAGTGGGGCTTTAAGTTATGAATAAATAAGCGTAAACATACTTCATTCTCTTACAAAAAGCATTTACTTACAAAGTTTGCTAGGTCTACAGGCATGACTTTCATTAAACATTCTAGATTTTCATCGTCGCCCTTTATATCAAAATGTGGGATATTTCCCTCTATTACTAACTTCTCTTCATTTACCCATGATAGAAGGTTCGGATTTCTGCCATATTATTACACCCTCGTTACGTGCAATGTCACTTTCAGCTACTGTGTTATAAAGTGTTACAACTTCCTCTTCATTCATTTCCGATTTGGCGCTAACTCTCCTGTGAATGCACTCCATTACCAGCGTTTATTCGATTTTCCATTTTCCCCTGTTAACTATTTCATCGGAATCGCACATATACTCAAGACCATATACTTGCTTTAGTACGACCATTCTTTTGCGTTTTCTACGTTCTTTCGGTTCACTTTCTGCCGCCATTACAACTAGCCTTTGCCCGAAATTGTTTTCACAAAAAATGTGAAAGAGGCTCCCCCCTTACTATCCAAAATGTTTTTTTTGAATTTGTGTTTGATTCGTTTTCGATATGTGTTCCTACATTCTTATCCGATTGTTTGTGTTCATATAATGTTTGTTTAGCTTCGGATATATGTAGGGATTTGCATTAGTGTGTACGGTAATGTTTTGTTTGTGTGGGGAAAGCTTATTTCATAGAGTGGCCCTTTGATGCTTGCGTTTTGAAACCCGAGTGTGGTCTCTCATCAGTCGCAGTGTAGATTCTTTCCTCAGTTTGTGTTTGTTAAAATTTATTTTAATGCATTTTATGTGTTCTTGTTCTTCGAGTAGCGAGGCAAGTATATCAATGTTTGGGTCTTGTTGTGAGTCTGTTTGAAGGTCCGGTTTGTTTGTTCTATATAAATTTTGTTTTGACTAGTGTGTCTTTTAGATTTTTGTTTATCTTGTAAGCAATGATTGGTGATTCTGGGAATACATTCCTTAGTGTTGAATCCTTCTCCAGTTCAGCCCAATCTTTCAAATGACTTCCCCTAAGATATTTTGTTTTGATGTGTGGGCTGTATGTTGTGCTGAACATGAGTTTGTTTGTTGTTTCTTTACGTGTAAGTGTGCGGTTTGTTAGTGTATTTTGGATAATCTGGTCTATTTTTGCTGTTATTTTCGTCATTTCGTTGTTTTTGTATTCTCTATCGAGTAGTTTGTTTGTAAAGAAAGCGACTTTTCTAGTAAAGTCGTCATTGTTGTTACAAGTGCGAGCGTATCTAAGGATTTGATAAAGCCATTAACAGTTGCTGTCGGGTGACACGATTCTCTATGTACAAATTGGAATGTGTGTGTTGGTTTTGTATGTGTTTAGATGTCGAGGATATTTTCTTTGTAGTATCTTGCACCTTTGAAAACAACTACATCAATAAATGTTATTTCTTGTGTTGAGCTTTCGAATGACAACTTAAATGTTGGGTGCATTGTGTTGATTTTTTGGATGAAGTTTGTGAGTTCGGTTTGTGTTCCGAGAAAGATAGCAAAGTATCATCTCTGAATCTTTTCCATAAATGAATGTTGTTGTGGTTATTTACGATTATGAAAAGTCATGTTGGCTATTCCGGTGAGGCGTTTGATCCCATGCTGCAGTCTCGGGTTTGGCAGAAATATTAATTGCCTGTTAAATTCAAAACTGTTGTGTTTGAGAATTAATGATAGCATTTCCATTAATTCTTCCGTGGATCATTTTTGATGCTGTATTTTGTTTCATGCGAGGTTTGTGAGTTTAGTGTTTCACTGACTAGCCGAATTGCTTCGTTGTGAATTGTCTTTGTGTACATTGACACCACGTCGAGTGTTAAGAGAAATGCTTGTTAAGGGACATTTGTCTTTTCTATTTCTGGTATGAATTTGTTGTATCTTTTATATATGTTGGTTGTTGCTGAACTTGTGGTTTTATGAAGTAATCCAGGAATTCTGTAATTCTGTAAATGGGACTGGAGTAGCCACTGATTATTGGTCTGCCTGCAAATTTTGAGTTTTCAGGCGGCAGTTTGTGAATTGTAGGCAATGAGCACCACTGTGGAGTAAGGACATTTATGTTTTTGGATCAAGATACTTATAAGTATCATGGTCGATGTGTTTGTTCTCGTACATTTCGTTTAATAGTTTGTGTACTATTTTTACTGTTTTATTCTGTGTCGTCACCGCCAAGTTGTGTATAAGTGTAGGTTATCGCCCGATTGAAACGTAAACAACGAGGCGGAGCCGAGTTTTTTACGTTTCAAGCGGGCGATAACCTACTTATAGCCGTCGAGCTAACAGGGAACCCAGGATTAGTATTTATCACTCTTGTCAGACAGTGCCTACGATTAAAATGTTTTGTTTTCAGGCAACCTAATTTTTCCCATCAGACCGCATGACATCGACTTATCACAACTTGCGTTTATCACTCGTGTCACACTGCTTACGATTTTAAATGTTTTTTTTTCGGGCCACGTAACTTGCCCATCAGACCACAATGACATTGACACGTTTGAAATCAGGGAAAAATTTACCATGGATAAACCACTCACACACCTACACATGAAAAATAACAACTTTTGGAGGTTATCAAGTTATCTTCATTCTTTATTATCAATAAATCGTAGAGCGTACGGTCTATGGATAAATTGCGAACAAAATACTAATGTGTTTCAAGCCGGTGATGACCGACTTATAGCCGTCCAGTTAACATGCAATTGAGTCTCTGACAGTCAATGAGTCAAGGAATCCTTTTGTAACCCATATATCATCAATCATCTAACTCTGAAAAATCAAAGTTTAGTTCAAAATTTACATCCGAATCTGATGATAATATCACGTCCTTGTACTGGAAGTTCTTATGACGGTAGTGTGAATCGCGAGGTTTCTTGAACTTCTTCGAGTAGTTTGCACTACGCACAGTAAGTGTGCTTGGCGTTACAGTTGCGGTTCCTGCGCTTAGGTAGTTGAGACAGTCGGGAGCATACGGTTCACTTTCTTTCTTTCTTACCTCCATTACAAAGTGGCTCAGGAACACATCTAAATCATCAACGCCAAACTCTGCCAGATTGTCTGCCATGGGAATTTGTAGCTGCTTCCCCAAAACCTCTGTAGCATTTCTCGCCTCGGCCCACTCATTCCTCACGCGGAGACTCCAGCTTGTGGTTCTTCTGGTGTTTTGCGGCGCTCTTCCACACACTTTTTCCTTAATATCGTCTTCAGACATGACATGGAAGCGATTACGTGCTGCAGCCATCGTGGTCTTCAAATTAGTCTTCTTTGGAGGCAAACCTTTGAGATGTTACTCGCTACACTTTAAGGAGCTTGAATGAAAATCACGTGTTCATCTTGCGTTTTTCTAACACCCTTACTGTCGGCGACGCACATCCTAGCACTAATTATATAATCTCAATTGATATTAGTATGCTGTTCATACACAGGCCATTGAAACGTCTCTGAAACGTTCTGGGCCAATACTGACACAGAAAGTTATGTGTGGACACTCCGAAAGTGGTTCTGAAGCGTTTCAGATTTGAGACGGTTTAGTCGGCCGACCAGAGCCGTTGTAGGGATTAACTATATCCGCAAATCGCTGTGTGGACAAACTGAGCCGCTTCAGAAGCGTTTCAAACGCCCTCACGCGACAGGTATTTGTAACATAAAACAACAACAACCAATATAATATACAATATTTACTTTTGCCATGGCTGCCGAACACAGTACTACATCTCGCGGTATACTGGTCCGAGGAAGAGATAAGCTTGCTACCAAAAACCCTATCAATTCGACCAGAAAAAATTCATTACGATTTGAAAAACGTCGAATTAAAAGGAAATTAAAACTGCCGAAATAATTTAGTGGTCGAATTTAATTTGGAACGACGAGGATGAAATTTAAGCGAGACATGTTTGCCATGTTGAGACTGCTTCAAAGCATGGACTGTGAAATTTTGTGAGGTCGACAAATTTCGTAACAAAAAAACCTCAAACGCACGTTGGTGTCACATCAAAATCAAAGTGGCCGCGATTACAGACGGAACAATCTGTGACACTGCCACCGGCCGCTCGACGGACGACACGTAAGTTGACATCGTGTGCCAGCCCTTGGAAATATATTGTAACTCCTTGACAGGCAGATGAGATAGTCTTATAGCGTTTGATGCATTGAAAGTTTGTAAAAATAATAAAAAATGACATCACCGATCATAAGAAACGTGGTGTTGAAGAAAATAGTTTTTAAAAGAAGACTGTGACGACCATATTTCTGTAAGTATTATCTAACTTTAGAAAACCAACATCTGAAGATTTACTTCAACCAACACTTTTGGATTTGTTCCACTCTTTATTATAAGATTAGTCGAATTTCTGGAAGTAGGTGTACATTTTCGATGTCTGTGTATAGTCTACACCGAAGTCATATCCATTAAAGAGTATAATCAGTTCGCGACAGCGTAAACCTCTCTCTCCCTCTTTCTCTCCAATGTTTTATATTGTCGACATTTATATATCAGTCTGAAGTTTCAGGTCACTGCTCATTACAAGTAGTTGATGTCAATTTTTCCGTATCGGGCATGGTCTCTATCGTCACTCTAATCGTTAGTGTTTTCCTGTTATATTCCATATCAAACTCAAAACACAACGTGAACAACGCTGATAATATATTGCATCTTTCGTATCGAAAACCGGTAAAGTTCATAACTGGTGACATGTCACGGCCTGGAGAAAGTTCATCACCATCGATCGAATGTCCGTGGCGCTTTTGCTTCCAAATAGACATATTGAAATGCACAGGGAACTTCGTGGTATGGCAATTATATGAATTTTACCGTGAAGAAAGTCTGTGACTTTAAACTGGCCGTACAACCAACAATAAACATGGCGGAGCAATGATACCGATTTCAGAGACTTCGATTTTTTTTCATTGCGACCTCGACCACTGGTGAGAGCGAGTCGTCTATTTTTTTCCCACTGGCTATTTGGCTTTGAATTTTCAATTGCCATCATGTGCTAAGTTAAAGCTAAAAACAAGACGGGCGTTCTCTGTAAATCAATAAGCCTTTTGAATATGAAAAAATCGGACATCTGAACCTCAACACGCAGCTTGAAAGTTGTTCTCCGAATCAGGACAGGGACATCGGCCCGGGACATCGGTGAGGCCGGATTTCACGTAGTAGCAATGGAAACCGACGGCTCGTTCGTTGTAAGAAACCATGCGATGTACGCTCCCTTGGGCCGTGGAATTTCGCCGTATCGCCTCTACAGACTACACCGTCTATTACCTAACCATGCTATTAAACAATCACACGATAGTTCAGTAACATATATCTTCATTAATCTACCGATCATCCACCGTCGAACACTTCGGAAACAATGGTCGCGGTCACGGATTCAAGGACGTTCACAAGAAGAAATTATCAATAAGTGGCGCGCAGAATTATTTTTACTGGTTTTGAGAACTTCTAAAATAACTTGTAATCTGTATATCTTCACACATCGAACCGATATTGTATACCTATCACCGTCGAAGTTTATGTCTTTCACTGTAGAGTTCTTTTTATCCAAAACACAAATTCAGAAGAGTCCCACAGAGCAGTCAAATGAAAGGATAATTGCTTCAAGCGAATGAAATTGCACGAAAGAATGAAAATCAACAGCACACCATGGACGTGATTTAAAACAATAGCGCTTGTGAATAGGACTATTCTATTTCAAAAGTGCCGTTTTTCTCGCAATTTTAGCAACTGTAACGACCCTTTATTCTTTAATACCTTTCCATAATTGAATTAAACTAGGTTTAGGGCTTATACACACAGTGTACACGGATGTACAGAACTTTAAAAAGTATTCTGCTGGTAACGAACAGGGGTTTACACTCTAATGGGCGCAGTAAAACAATGGTCACGTCCATAGGTTCAAGGACGTTCACGGGGAGACACGATGGCAAATAGTGCAGTGTCGTAAAATTGCTTAGACTAGTTTTAAGAAACGGTACAATATCTGGTCATCGGTGTACCGCTACCTGTGAATCGGAAACGACAAGTGTAGACCTATAGCTTCAAAATTTTATGGGAGAGACACCACGACTGAGACCGACAGTGGCATAACAAACTATTCCCAGTTGTGCGTCCGTGTTTAATACAGACATCTCTGTAGGTGATTCTGGTTTCTCTTGAATCAAAAGTCCGACATTGACAAAATTGACATAAAATAAGTCCGAAAAGTTATGTTTTATTCAACTAACTGATTCATCTCCTTTGATATCCCCTATTAGCAACATGTAAACAGTCCGGAAAGACTGACATCGATGTCTCCCGGGCCCCCATTTCTTCACCGTTTTGCAAAACATCTCATCAGCCGGACGCATTGGCAATGTCTTTGTACGTTGGTCAAAACTAATGACAGTATAGGTCAGGATGTAACATCGGTCAAAGTAATATTGAATATGGAAGACGAAAATGCTTTCATTGATTGACAAAAATGAGAGGGAACGAGTCAGTAAATATCGAACCATAAGGGGAGATCGAGACTGCCATCCCCCATGATTAATCAACTGGGAACAAAATATATATTTCGATCAACAGACTTACACAATGAGAGACAGCATTTTATTCAGCTTTAAAATAAGTCACCGCCTTTCCTATAAAAACCCCCCGTTTTGCGTTTCGATCTACTCTGCTCTGTCCCCAATCGGTATGGCCGTCCGGGTTTCGCCTGCCGTACTGACTGATACATGGTTATTTCTTCACATATTTTTTCATCGTTTGGCATAAAATACAGCATCTCTTTGGTGCACAAAGCAAATCAACGTTTAGAAGGAAAGTCACAGGAGGTTAGGATATTATATACCGTAGGTGAAATTAGAATGGAATGTTGAAGATGAAAAGACTTTTATCAGTCGACAAAAATTGCCATAAACCGAGAATTGAGATTGTCTATGATTAATTAATTGGGAACAAAAATATTCGATTGAGTCATTAAGTTTGTGTTTGATTCGTTTCAAAAATGTGTTCCTACATTCTTATCCGATTGTTTGTGTTAATAAAAATGTTTGTTTCGCCTCGGATATTTGTAGGGAATTTGGATTAGTGTGGACGGTAATGTTTTGTTTGTGTGAGGAAAGCTTATGGCGAGGCGAAACAAACATTTTTATTAACACAAACAATCGAATAAGAATGTAGGAACACATTTTAGAAACGAATAAAACACAAACTCGACACAAAAACATTTGGATAGTTAGGTGGGGAGCCACTTTCACATTCTTTACAGCAAGTACGACGTCGTCCATTTCAGCCATCTTGTTACAAACAATGCTTGGCCATACACACCTTTGAACTCGAGAGGGCGCATTAAGACGTCTTAAACATCAAAACAATGGCTTAATTTTGTATATGTGGACGCAAGCGGACTCAATCTATTAATCCCCTGTGTTTACAAATCACAAATAGTGTTGCAGAAGCGTTTCAATTTTTCCCTGTCTGAACATAGTATAGGTCGTGTGTATTTTTTCAGGTCGTCTTTCGCATTAACCCTCTGTGGTTTTCTTTCAGTACTTAATCATTTATCACCCGCTTCCAAGTTTTCTTTCAGTAGTTAATCATTTAATCACGCAAAAACCAGCCACACCTGATAAGTCGTCCTGAGCAACAGTTTTAATCCTCAAACACATCAACTGCTGGGTAAACATTTTGACAGAATCAGGCTATAAAACTGAGTGTTGCGTAATTGCCTTTCCCCTTGTGTTCGTAATCTTTTGTGTTCAAAATGACTATGCCCCGAACCTTGTCGAAGGGTTTTATGGTCGATGATAAGGTCACCATACAAGCAATCGCGTACTCCCCCCAGCAAAACTCTGTAACTGAGTAAGTAAGCAACTTGATACATGCCCCCGCACAGTTCACCCAGCCTAACTCTGTAACTAAGTAAGTACGCAACTTGATACAGGCCCCCGCATAGTTCACCCAGCCTAACTCTGTAACTAAGTAAGTACGCAACTTCGTACAGACCCCCGCATAGTTCCCATAGCCTAACTCTGTAACTAAGTAAGTACGCAACTTCATACAGGCCCCCGCGTAGTTCACCCAGCCTAACTCTGTAACTAAGTAAGTACGCAACTTCATACAAGCCCCCGCATAGTTCCCCCAGCCTAACTCTGTAACTAAGTAAGTACGCAACTTGATACAGGCCCCCGTAGTTGGCCCAGCCTAACTCTGTAACTAAGTAAGTACGCAACTTGATACAGGCCCCCGCGTAGTTGGCTCAGCCTAACTCTGTAACTAAGTAAGTACGCAACTTCATACAAGCCCCCGCGTAGTTCCCCCAGCCTAACTCTGTAACTAAGTAAGTACGCAACTTGATACAGGCCCCCGCGTAGTTGGCTAAGCCTAACTCTGTAACTAAGTAAGTACGCAACTTCATACAAGCCCCCGCGTAGTTGGCCCAGCCTAACTCTGTAACTAAGTAAGTACGCAACTTGATACAGGCCCCCGCATAGTTGGCCCAGCCTAACTCTGTAACTAAGTAAGTACGCAACTTGATACAGGCCCCCGCGTAGTTGGCCCAGCCTAACTCTGTAACTAAGTAAGTACGCAACTTCATACAAGCCCGCGTAGTTGGCCCAGCCTAACTCTGTAACCAAGTAAGTACGCAACTTGATACAGGCCCCCGTGTAGTTGGCCCAGCCTAACTCTGTAACTAAGTAAGTACGCAACTTGATACAGGCCCCCCCCCCCCGTAGTTCCCCCAGCCTAACTCTGTAACTAAGTAAGTACGCAACTTGATACCAGCCCCCGCGTAGTTGGCCCAGCCTAACTCTGTAACTAAGTAAGTATGCAACTTGATACAGGCCCCCGCGTAGTTGGCCCAGCCTAACTCTGTAACTAAGTAAGTACGCAACTTCATACAGGCCCCCGCGTAGTTGGCCCAGCCTAACTCTGTAACTAAGTAAGTACACAACTTGATACAGGCCCCCGCGTAGTTGGCCCAGCCTAACTCTGTAACTAAGTAAGTACGCAACTTGATACAGGCCCCCGCGTAGTTGGCTAAGCCTAACTCTGTAGCTAAGTAAGTACGCAACTTCATACAGCCCCGCGTAGTTCCCAAGCCTAACTCTGTAACTAAGTAAGTACGCAACTTGATACAAGCCCCCGCGTAGTTGGCCCAGCCTAACTCTGTAACTAAGTAAGTACGCAACTTGATACAGGCCCCCGCATAGTTGGCCCAGCCTGACTCTGTAACTAAGTAAGTACGCAACTTGATACAGGCCCCCGCGTAGTTGGCCCAGCCTAACTCTGTAACTAAGTAAGTACACAACTTCATACAGGCCCCCGCGTAGTTCCCCCAGCCTAACTCTGTAACTAAGTAAGTACGCAACTTGATACAGGCCCCACGTAGTTGGCCCAGCCTAACTCTGTAACTAAGTAAGTACGCAACTTGATACAGGCCCCCGCGTAGTTCCCCAAGCCTAACTCTGTAACTAAGTAAGTACGCAACTTCATACAGGCCCCCGCGTAGTTCCCCCAGCCTAACTCTGTAACTAAGTAAGTACGCAACTTGATACATGCCCCCGCACAGTTCACCCAGCCTAACTCTGTAACTAAGTAAGTACGCAACTTCGTACAGACCCCCGCGTAGTTCCCATAGCCTAACTCTGTAACTAAGTAAGTACGCAACTTCGTACAGGCCCCCGCGTAGTTCACCCAGCCTAACTCTGTAACTAAGTAAGTACGCAACTTGATACAGGCCCCCGCATAGTTCCCCCAGCCTAACTCTGTAACTAAGTAAGTACGCAACTTGATACAGGACCCTGTAGTTGGCCCAGCCTAACTCTGTAACTAAGTAAGTACGCAACTTGATACAGGCCCCCGCGTAGTTGGCTCAGCCTAACTCTGTAACTAAGTAAGTACGCAACTTCATACAAGCCCCCGCGTAGTTCCCCCAGCCTAACTCTGTAACTAAGTAAGTACGCAACTTGATTCAGGCCCCCGCGTAGTTGGCTAAGCCTAACTCTGTAACTAAGTAAGTACGCAACTTCATACAAGCCCCCGCGTAGTTCCCCAAGCCTAACTCTGTAACTAAGTAAGTACGCAACTTGATACAAGCCCCCGCGTAGTTGGCCCAGCCTAACTCTGTAACTAAGTAAGTACGCAACTTGATACAGGCCCCCGCATAGTTGGCCCAGCCTAACTCTGTAACTAAGTAAGTACGCAACTTGATACAAGCCCCCGCGTAGTTGGCCCAGCCTAACTCTGTAACTAAGTAAGTACGCAACTTCATACAAGCCCCCGCGTAGTTGGCCCAGCCTAACTCTGTAACTAAGTAAGTACGCAACTTGATACAGGCCCCCGTGTAGTTGGCCCAGCCTAACTCTGTAACTAAGTAAGTACGCAACTTGATACAGGCCCCCCCCCCCGTAGTTCCCCCAGCCTAACTCTGTAACTAAGTAAGTACGCAACTTGATACCAGCCCCCGCGTAGTTGGCCCAGCCTAACTCTGTAACTAAGTAAGTACGCAACTTGATACAGGCCCCCGCGTAGTTGGCCCAGCCTAACTCTGTAACTAAGTAAGTACGCAACTTCATACAAGCCCCCGCGTAGTTGGCCCAGCCTAACTCTGTAACTAAGTAAGTACGCAACTTGATACAGGCCCCCGCGTAGTTGGCCCAGCCTAACTCTGTAACTAAGTAAGTACGCAACTTGATACAGGCCCCCGCGTAGTTGGCTAAGCCTAACTCTGTAACTAAGTAAGTACGCAACTTGATACAAGCCCCCGCGTAGTTGGCCCAGCCTAACTCTGTAACTAAGTAAGTACGCAACTTGATACAAGCCCCCGCGTAGTTGGCCCAGCCTAACTCTGTAACTAAGTAAGTACGCAACTTGATACCAGCCCCCGCGTAGTTGGCCCAGCCTAACTCTGTAACTAAGTAAGTACGCAGCTTGATACAGGCCCCCGCGTAGTTGGCTAAGCCTAACTCTGTAACTAAGTAAGTACGCAACTTCATACAAGCCCCCGCGTAGTTCCCCAAGCCTAACTCTGTAACTAAGTAAGTACGCAACTTGATACAAGCCCCCGCGTAGTTGGCCCAGCCTAACTCTGTAACTAAGTAAGTACGCAACTTGATACAGGCCCCCGCATAGTTGGCCCAGCCTGACTCTGTAACTAAGTAAGTACGCAACTTGATACAGGCCCCCGCGTAGTTGGCCCAGCCTAACTCTGTAACTTAGTAAGTACGCAACTTCATACAGGCCCCCGCGTAATTCCCCCAGCCTAACTCTGTAACTAAGTAAGTACGCAACTTGATACAGGCCCCCGCGTAGTTGGCCCAGCCTAACTCTGTAACTAAGTAAGTACGCAACTTCATACATGCCCCCGCGCAGTTCCCCAAGCCTAACTCTGTAACTAAGTAAGTACGCAACTTGATACAGGCCCCCGCGTAGTTCCCCCAGCCTAACTCTGTAACTAAGTAAGTACGCAACTTGATACAAGCCCCCGCGTAGTTGGCCCAGCCTAACTCTGTAACTAAGTAAGTACGCAACTTGATACAGGCCCCCGCGTAGTTGGCCCAGCCTAACTCTGTAACTAAGTAAGTACGCAACTTCATACAGGCCCCCCTGGAGTTCCCCCAGCCTAACTCTGTAACTAAGTAAGTACGCAACTTGATACAAGCCCCCGCGTAGTTGGCCCAGCCTAACTCTGTAACTAAGTAAGTACGCAACTTGATACAGGCCCCCGCATAGTTGGCCCAGCCTAACTCTGTAACTATATAGTACGCAACTTGATACAAGCCCCTGCGTAGTTCCCCAAGCCTAACTCTGTAACTAAGTAAGTACACAACTTCATACAGGCCCCCGCGTAGTTGGCCCAGCCTAACTCTGTAACTAAGTAAGTACGCAACTTGATACAGGCCCCCACGTAGTTGGCTAAGCCTAACTCTGTAACTAAGTAAGTACGCAACTTCATAACAAGCCCCCACGTAGTTCCCAAGCCTAACTCTGTAACTAAGTAAGTACGCAACTTGATACAAGCCCCCCGCGTAGTTGGCCCAGCATAACTCTTGTAACTAAGTAAGTACGCAACTTGATACAGGCCCCCGCATAGTTGGCCCAGCCTAACTCTGTAACTAAGTAAGTACGCAACTTGATACAAGCCCCCGCGTAGTTCCCCTAGCCTAACTCTGTAACTAAGTAAGTACGCAACTTGATACAAGCCCCCGCGTAGTTGGCGCAGCCTAACTCTGTAACTAAGTAAGTACGCAACTTGATACAAGCCCCCACGTAGTTGGCCCAGCCTAACTCTGTAACTAAGTAAGTACGCAACTTGATACAGGCCCCCGTATAGTTGGCCTAGCCTATTTCTCTAACTAAGTAAGTACGCAACTTGATACAGGCCCCCCCCCCCCCCGTAGTTTCCCCAGCCTAACTCTGTAACTCAGTAAGTACGCAACTTCACACAGGCCCCGCGTAGTTCCCCTAGCCTAAGTCTGTAACTAAGTAAGTACGCAACTTGATACAGGCCCCTGCGTAGTTGGCCCAGCCTAACTCTGTAACTAAGTAAGTACGCAACTTCATACAGGCCCCGCGTAGTTCCCCTAGCCTAACTCTGTAACTAAGTAAGTACGCAACTTGATACAGGCCCCCGCGTAGTTGGCCCAGCCTAACTCTGTAACTAAGTAAGTACGCAACTTGATACAGGCCCCCGCGTAGTTGGCCCAGCCTAACTCTGTAACTAAGTAAGTACACAACTTCATACAGGCCCCCGCGTAATTCCCCCAGCCTAACTCTGTAACTAAGTAAGTACGCAACTTGATACAGGCCCCCGCGTAGTTGGCCCAGCCTAACTCTGTAACTAAGTAAGTACGCAACTTCATACAGGCCCCCGCGCAGTTCCCCAAGCCTAACTCTGTAACTTAGTAAGTACGCAACTTCATACAGGCCCCCGCGTAGTTCCCCTAGCCTAACTCTGTAACTAAGTAAGTACGCAACTTGATACAAGCCCCCGCGTAGTTGGCCCAGCCTAACTCTGTAACTAAGTAAGTACGCAACTTCATACAGGCCCCAGCGTAGTTCCCCCCTAACTCTGTAACTAAGTAAGTACGCAACTTCATACAGGCCCCCCTGGAGTTCCCCCAGCCTAACTCTGTAACTAAGTAAGTACGCAACTTGATACAAGCCCCCGCGTAGTTGGCCCAGCCTAACTCTGTAACTAAGTAAGTACGCAACTTGATACAGGCCCCCGCATAGTTGGCCCAGCCTAACTCTGTAACTAAGTAAGTACGCAACTTGATACAAGCCCCCGCGTAGTTCCCCTAGCCTAACTCTGTAACTAAGTAAGTACGCAACTTCATACAGGCCCCCGCGTAGTTCCCAAAGCCTAACTCTGTAACTAAGTAAGTACGCAACTTGATACAAGCCCCAGCGTAGTTGGCCCAGCCTAACTCTGTAACTAAGTACACAACTTCATACAGGCCCCCGCGTAGTTCCCCCAGCCTAACTCTGTAACTAAGTAATTACGCAACTTGATACAAGCCCCCGCGTAGGTGGCCCAGCCTAACTCTGTAACTCTGTAACTAAGTAAGTACGCAACTTGATACAAGCCCCCGCGTAGTTGGCCCAGCCTAACTCTCTAACTAAGTAAGTACGCAACTTGATACAGGCCCCCGCGTAGTTGGTTCAGCCTAACTCTGTAACTAAGTAAGTACGCAACTTCATACAGGCCCCGCGTAGTTCCCCAGCCTAACTCTGTAACTAAGTAATTACGCAACTTGATACAAGCCCCCGCGTAGGTGGCCCAGCCTAACTCTGTAACTCTGTAACTAAGTAAGTACGCAACTTGATACAGGCCCCTGCGTAGTTGGCCCAGCCTAACTCTGTAACTAAGTAAGTACGCAACTTGATACAGGCCCCCGCGTAGTTGGCCCAGCCTAACTCTGTAACTAAGTAAGTACGCAACTTGATACAAGCCCCCGCGTAGTTGGCCCAACCTAACTCTGCTACTAAGTAAGTACGCAACTTGATACAGGTCCCTGCGTAGTGGCCCACCCTAACTACAGACAACCCTCTCCCCCCCCCCCCATTACCATATTTGCCCTGGACTCATTAGCATAATGTTCGTGTACCCTATATTCGTGTCGGCTACATGGACTATCTACCGATGAATGAGCTCTGCGCAACAAAATGCTCTCGCTAGATTCTCAATATTTTCTCATCGATGACCTGGAAACAATCGTGATGTTTTTGGTGCAATAGCGCTAATCGCGTTTTCAGGTTTGTTACTAAATATAGTTGCACGCGCGCGACACGAGAGAAACTTCGGCAAATTTTATTGTTGCATGCGTGGCTGTTGTGCAGCTTGTAGTGTTCGCTATCAATTGCAATTAGTGGGATTCCATTGTAACACTAACAGGTTTTATTTCGTCATTCTTGCCGCAAATATTTATTTTTGCATATTAATGAAAGAAAATGACGTGATTTGCGATCAACGCTATTTACATCAGCGGAAAGGATTAGGCGAAAACTCATATTTCCTGCGTGCACTTTTACTTACCCAAGTTTGTGAGTCATAAAGTTCGAGATCGACGACTATTGCACTTTGGAAACGATCCGGAAGTTATCATCAGACAATGTCAACCAAGTAATTTTCTAAGTTTAAAGCAAAGTTTTAGTCTCGGTATTAAATCCTTACACGACGTGTACTCTGATCATTCGGTTGATTTCATGGGAAATAAAGCGTAGCTGAATGAAATCATTCAATGATCATCGCCACATGTTGCGTCCGTCCGTTCCTCTGTCTGTCTGTCTGTCTGTCTGTCTGTCTGTCTGTCTGTCTGCCTTCATGCCTGCATGCCTGCATGCCTGCATGCATGCATGCATGTATGTATGTATGTATGTATGTATGTATGTATGTATGTATGTATGTACACTGTAAAGTTCAGTGTTCAAGGATAGAACACCAATTAAACGCCGCCTTTTTGTAACACTTTTTGAACGCGTCTAGACGTTCAGAAATTTAACACTAAGTGTTCAACCAACGTTCTTTTGAACACAGGTGTGAAGATTTTGAACGCTACGTGTTCATCAGACATTATATTGAACACCATAGTGTTCCATATCTGAACACACGTTGCACATGAAATGTGTTCAAAAAATTGAACGCATTTACGCGTTCAAAGGGCTGTAACACTTTTTGAACGCATGGACGCCGTTCAACGGTAAGTGTGTTAAAGGCTAGAACACATGATGCGCGCTTGTTGAACACCTTTAATTTTGGGCGTTCAGGGGGTGTTCAAGCCTTGAAATAACATTACTGACCACTGATATTCAGTAAAATTATTTTATTCTAAAAATACACAAAACATTTCTAGAGTAAAATACAATTATTTTACTGTAAAATGGGCAAATAAACATTGCCACTTTGTATGTAAAGTTTGTCAGAGGAAAATACCAACGGTGTTAACACCCTCCTATCAAAAACATAAGCAATAAAAAATCCCCATAAACACTGTCGATCGTTTTAAAATTATGAACAAAGTAATGATAAAAGTGGTTTTACCTTAAATAGTGTGGATTATGTTTTATGTTCATACTTCTTTAAAACGTATAAAAATGATCTGAAAAAGCTCCAAAGTTGGCTTACACAGTACTTATTGTTGAAAACACGTACATTTATGAAATACATACTCAATTTTTGTAATGTGGTTTCTTAAAGACATTTCCTCTTGTATAGACAATTGTACATTTTGAAGAAAAAAGTTAGTCGAGGCTTCTCTAGTGCACATGGTATATAGTTGTCCACACTAAAGTAAATACATGTCAAGATGTCAAAGTGTCACAGTAAGGCACAACATGCCGAAAGTGGGGAAAGTGGGTCCTTGGCAGTGTAAAACCTATTTCCTTTTCCAACCAAGTCCTTCATAAACAAAAAGGTTTGTTTGTTTGTAATATCTTTAAATAAACACTGAAATACATCGGTGACATTTTCAAAAATCTACTTCTCAGAAATTAAAAAATCTACTTCTCAGAAATTAAAAACATATTCGTCAAGACCTTTCAAATTCTGGTGTACCCTGCTAATAATTTTTATACCAATTTTTTTTACCAAAAATGGTAAAAATCACCCTTAAAATAAAAAAATGTAGATTTCATCATAACTTGAATATATCAGATCCTGGTAATCCCTAACATCTTAGAAATGTCTGAAATGTCTTTAATACCTTAAAAATGCAAAGTTGCAAATTTCTGCATAATTTGAACAATCTGAAAGAGGCTATCAGTAGTGATCTATGTCCCAAATATCAAAGCTGTTAAATTAGCAGTTTTGAAGAAGAGTTTTTAAAAGATTTTTTGACCAAAAAGGACAAAAAATTGCCATGAAATATAAAAATTTGAATATTTCATCACAACTAGCACAAATTTGACTAAGGTGATTCTTAGGGACATGTTTACCAAATATTGAAGACGTCTGTAAAAGAGAAGAAAATTTTTGCCAAAATAAAGTGAAGCAGAAAGTGACAGAAAATTCAGAGTGAAAATTTCAGAAAATTCTGTGATTCAGATTGGACATTTTTACTCTGAATTTTCTGTCGCCTTCAGCTTTAATTTTTCATTCCACCCTTGCGTCCGATCAGGGAGACTACACGTCTGTGAAAGCTTATTCTCCGGCAACATTTAGTTGATCATAGCATGCTACCAAAGCTTAGATTAATTCAGAAAAAAATACAGAAACTTATCAAAATTCAGTTACTGACCATTGGAAGTTTAAATCTATATAAGAGATGAACTGAGGCTCTTAAGCTTGTTTCAAGACAGCTCCCTGTACACTCATCTTCTTCACCACCAGCTTCTGTAACAACTCTTCGATTTTCAGTTAAATCCAACTTTTTACATCCTGAAAATAATGCAAAAATAGGTAATATGGCGAGATGAGACTTTAAATGAATGACAAGGGGCTGATTAGGTTAAGGAAAAGGGGAGACTTTCATATACAGTGCCTCTTTTAAATATTGTTACAAAACATTTGGTGCTTCTTGTCATCAACTCATTAAAATGAAAAAGCCAAACTCTCATACGCTGAAACAATACACTGTATACTGTACGGTGTTTAATTGATGTTTTACATGCGATTGTCTCTACTAAGAGACATGTGTTAGCTGTGATTACGCAGCGGTACCACTATGCAAGGCGTATCGAACGCGCTCAGGTCAAGGGTTATCGCTACAGTTGTGTTGCGATGACCCTTGACCCAAGTGAGATCGACCGATGGGCCATGGCCAAAAGTATACCACTGCGTATTCACAGCTAGCTGTTGGTACACCAGCCACTGATAAAAGGGTTCTTCATGTAGTTAAGCTATTTCAAAGTACAATACAATTAATTTCGAAGGATAATAATACAGATGCTTCAAAATCTAATACCTTTTACTATTTTGGAGAGAAAACTTACCCTTTCTGGTCTTGAATCCGCACGATCACGACTTCAGGGTGCGCTTACAAGAAAAATGTCGCAACTTCCGTTTTGATGCATCATGGGATAGGAAAAGGCACCAAACTTGAACACCAAGTGTTTAGAAGTAGAACGCCTCTTGCACGCCGATGTTAAAATTTAAATGTTCATGGTGGTTTTCTGATTTTCTTGTCAATTTTTCAAAATTTCAACCCGTAATAAACGTGTAAAATTATTTTGTATACTTCCTTTTTTAGAAAAAACATGCTTTCAGCAATTGTAGACCGGAAATATTTTTCACTTAGTGTGAAATTCGTTACACAAAAATCCGTGTACGTTTGCCGGACAGAGAGGCAGTAGTAAATTTAATATAGCCATTGTAAAGTAAAAAACACAAAAGATTGTTGATTGTTTCAAAGTATTGTAAAATTTCTGTGATGCTGAGTTTTTGAACACTTGAAGGAGATGGTTGTTAACACTACGTGTTCAGGTTTAGAACACCATTGTTAACAATATGAACACTAGCCGTTCAAATTTGATCACCGACATGTATATTTTGAACGCGTAGAGACGCGCCTAGCGTCCACTATTTTTACAGTGTATGTATGTATGTATACTATGTATGTAATCTACTTATGTATGTTGTATGTACAAATTATATAATACTAACACCCCACCTCTCATTTTCAACATCAAATATTTCTGGTACTCAGCGATTGATTTTAAGAGAATAAAAGATGATGAATGTATTCATGTGAGAAAGCTTGGCAAATTAGATAGAGAAAAACAAGTTAAACATTTGTTTATATATTTACATAGAACATGCTTTTTATTTGCTCTGAACAAATAAATATGGGTACGCGTTTGTACGCCGACGTTTATATACTCTGCTCGTGCTACCCCCTCACTTCCTCAAACACGAAGTCTTTACGTCACCAAAGGTTAAGCCTCTGAGGAACTCCGATAGGTGACGCTCATACACAACATTTAATAAAACTTTAATTTTTCGGAGAATAAACAGCATATTTCTCATCTTTTCTTCATAAATGTCACAAAAATAATCTTCTACAACTTTTAAAGGCAGGGTGATATTTGGTTTGGCTATCCCTTTAATCAATCGGCGCGTTGTTACTAATATAAAACTTTCAAGTATATTGTAACACACGCCATCGGTATCTCTCTATGTAGTCCATGATTGATTGGTTTTTATGTCAGTGCTTGCAAAGCTTTTGGATGCTAGAAATCTGTCGTCTGTTGTTCATACTCCATACTTCAAGATATGTGAAACTCGATAGTATGCATGTCATTCAAAGGTTGTACCTCAAAGACTAAAGTCAACATGCAGTGTCCTGTTAGTATCAGAATATTAGACAGTCAACAACAATCTTGTTTCTTTACTTCGGATACGCACAAATATTCGCGTGTCTCCGTTATAACTGCACTGGCAAGAAATTGAAAATGGTGACCCTGCCAATGTTTTCTTTGAGAGACAGTACTATTAATTACTTTTGTGGTCCCAATTAAAATACAGTTTGTGTACGCCAGCAGCGTCAGCAAACATTCCATAGATCACAGGGTACTGTAGGCATTATTCGTCTAGAAGTTATGAATATAATCAATAAATGTCGTGTATTTGACCTTTTTTCATTATATAAGCCTTACCTGTGTCACGTGTACACCTATTACTTTACCATCGCTATCTCGGTGTGGTATTTCAAAGAAAACAGACCAAATATCTCGTTTAGTATCTCTTAAGAGCTGCTAACGAGGTATTTGGTCAGGGCTATATGCCTCCGCATTGGTGATCGGCAGAACAAACTAATGAAGGGCATCAGGGAGGGCGACAACGAAAAATTAGACGCTTTACTTATCAGGGAAGCATTACTTTCAACGACAGCATCGATCTCAACTTAAAGTAAACTTACCTTGGTTTCATGAAGCGTAATTTCGTCTTACTTTGATGTTTCTATCTTTATTCATTTTTGTTACTACCGTTGGATTGATATTAGGACATGGTAACGGGGCCAACCTAATCATAGGTTGGAATTCATCTTCAAGTTTTATACGAACTGATGATAGCTTTTGATGTGTCGCCGTGTCACACTTTCTATTTCACTGCATGCCTGAACTACACCTCCGCAGAGACTTTTTCCAAGTTGAACTGTAGCCCAAATATCTTGTATCATGAAATGTTTTCACACTCAACATAACTCGCTTTTAGTGCAGTTAACAGGCACGGCAATTGATGTACAGACAGTCCTGTTGAAGTCACAGAAGTAGACTTATTTGTCACATTTCAAGACTTCGATTTACACATCAGTGATGTTGGCATATTTTTGGGTCATATTTTCAAATGTTACTTGTTTTTGAAAAAAATGTCTTTGATGTCAGTAGCTTAGTGTAAAGTAACAATACTTTCTCATTTAATCAATAGCTAGCCTAGATAGGGATATCCAACATGGAAAGAGTTTTCCTTGCTTTTCCAACTTTTGCACACATTTTTCCATTACAATTTCGAATTCCAAAGTAATAATGATAACGGGTTATGAAAGCAGAACAAGTACATATAACTTATCATCTCCAGAGAATAAAAGCAGAAGTTTTATTAAAGTTATATTTAAAAAAAAAACATACACTATAACAACAATGGAAACCACTCTCTCCATTTTAAAAATAAAATATAAATAAGTGACCACAGACTGCTTTGCAAACTCGGGGCCGTATTCGCCTGGTTTTCGCCTTGCTCTGTTTTTGATAGCTTGTACAAGTAGAGGTGCGCCAAGTGTCTCTGCATCAAGGTGGGCCTGTGTGGGTATTGAACTCTATTCGGTCTGACTTCTGAGTGACTATGGTTCCAAAGGCTTGGACTCTACCACTGCGCCACGATGGTTCAGCCCACCTCCACCCTTGACCATTCATAATTTAACAAATTTTGACAAATTAATGCTTACATTTAATGCCACTGTTCCAACCATACGGTACAATTCTGGAAAAGTCTGTGATTTATCGCAGTTCAAGTTGAACACGTTGAGCTTTAGAGAAGTCGTTGTACAAAATGTAATGTATTATTGCTACCATTTGCAACTATCAGTGTCGGTACTGCAAGACAGTAGCCGGCGTTTTGATCTTCAACGGTAAACATTACAGCAATAGGTTGTATTCCTAAATTCGATCAGTGGTATATAGTATCAGTTTTCGAAAACAAGAAATCTAAGCAAAGACCATCTTGCATGTATCCCCATGCACGTTGGGGTAGAGCATGGAGGTAGTAGTACCTCCATGGGTAAAGTAACCATGGTCCTTGCAAAAACTGAACCACAGGACTGTGACCGAAACAAACGTACCCACATAATTATTCACTGTAAAAAGGTATGTACACAGGAGAACAAAAGGTGCAGGAGGTGCGAAACACAACAAAGGAAGTGTTAAAATGAGCATAACAACGACACAAGTGAAACTGTCAACCAGAAAATACAGTAATCTCATTTGTACCTCCAAATATAAGTTCCTGTATATACTAGATTGTCAGTTCTTAAATTTTCATATCGTTGGTAAATTCATTTTCTTGTCTTTCCATCCGACCAGTGCCGAAGAACTATCTTTCATCGTACGGTCAAACAAGTTGTCTTGACCCCCTTCCCACAGCCTTGCTGAAGAAATGCTGGATGATTTCATTCTGTACACAACTTCAACTGTTAATCGCTTACTACATTCTGAAAAAGTACCTATATTACGTTATTGAAGCTAGCAATAGCCTTTGAAGTTATCGTATCAAATTTGCCATTTTCATGAAATCATGGCAAACACTGCCACCCCTCACTTCAAAGTTCTGAAAGTTGTTACCGGAAACTTTGCAATCTGAAGACAAAAAGTTTCACAGTACTGAGACTGCGCTACTTAAAGTTCACGAAGATATTTAGCGTGTCTCTTGATTCCAGAAACTAAGTTTAACTCATCCTTCTCGATTTGTCAGCTGCATTTTGACACAATCGACCACGACCTGCTGCTACTAAAGTGACTTTCACGGCTTGGGTGTTCAAAGTTTTCATATCTCCTCTTCGTAAATACATTCTTTATTATCATACAGTTTATTATCCGACAACACCATCTATAGATGTCATGTATTGAAAACTGTTATAGATACTATATGAGTCAAACATAAAGTAATTTGCTCAATAGCTTGCCCATTTCAGACTTATAAATCAATAGTTCTAATACACAACGCACAATAATGTTGCTACACACAGAAAGTCTTCGTCCCAGACTGTATGTTTGCCTTCGCATAAGGACATCAAAATTACAGAATTACAAAATTAAAGTTATAAACATAGGGATTGCACTACTTTGTTTTCTCGAATTTTGACAAAAGTCACGCATCGTTATCAAAGGCGACTTTAAATTTTCTCAACAACCCCGTAGGGAATAATTGAACCACAGTGGCCAAGTAAAACTGATAGCAATAAGTTTTAGATAGAACCGTAGACCCTCGAGGGTCTGTGATAGAACACACTATGAAATGTGTCCTTACAGAGCTTTCTCATTAGCATATTAGCTGACGTACAAAACAATCTCAATCTGCCACTCAATGTAGTCATAATCTTGAAACGGATTGGTCAGCACGAATCGTCCATGTTTTTTTCGTTGCCGTGTAAGTTATTCTAACTCTGTTCAGACACATTGGATGAACGCGAGAAATCTTAGAATATGCACATGCTATACTCTATTGGTCTTCTTGCTATTAGATACAATCTCACCATACTAAGTACACATATATGTCAGTTACTGCGTCCCCTTGACTAGAAATTCTGAGGCATATGTCATATGTGTACATTATATTTGTGGAAATACCTCCAATATTACAACTTAATTTCGAATTGGACAAGCGAACACTAAAATAATCGATATAACTATTTAATAGCTTTAGGGATTAAATCTTCACAAAGACAGGAACCTTACGTTATATATCAACTTTTAAAAAGCATCCAATGGTTCACGCTGTCAAATGCCTTACAGACATTCATAAAAGTAATTAATACATAATTTCATGCTTTCTATAATAACTGATAATCTCTTTTACAAGACGAAACTTAGTCTTCTCTTTCATCAATATGCAGACGACAATAAACTGTACATGTCTTTTCCTCGTGTGCAGTGAATTCAATCATGGAGATACTTCCTTGGTTCTGTCTACTCTGTATTTCACACCTCAAACAAATGATGACTACATCACGATGACGTCAAAAGAGAGACCTTCCTTATTAGATCAAAGTTGAACAAATCATTCTCCACCGTGTTGACTGTATTACAATCGGCGCACACACAATGGCGCCAGGTATGGAAGAGGTAGGAAATCGATAGCCTGTACTCCCATTGTGCGCTTTCTATCTGCGTACCATTCTGCTCTCTCAGTCCTCGGTGAGCCCCTATTCTGCGCTCTCGATCAAGGAATGTTTCGATTTTAGCTTTATAATATATCTGCCCGCCAGATCGTAAGACAATGTTTGGTGTTGAAATATACTTATGCTACTTGACCATACCAACACTTTTACTGGGCTCGCTGATGGTATTTTTTCATTACACGTGGTACAAATCAGTATTTATTTACTCATAATGTTAAAAAACTATTCAGTATTTTCGTAATATTTGACGAATTTCAGGAAGACTGGTTATGGAGTCACGTACGATCGAATGCATTTCCGAATCAAGCGCGACGTACAATTGTACTCCGGGCCTGGACAGAATTAACGGGGTGGGGTGGGGGCGCTTATGTGATTGCGCGAGGCTTACTATTTTTCGTGCAGCTGTTTAGGTAAGGGTCACTATAAGGGGGGAGGGTTACTATTTTTTGTGCGAGGAAATTTTCATAAAATATGTCAAATCTTTCGAATGTTGTGCTATCGAACATAACAAAAAGTCGATCAAATGACATGTTCGAATTCCTGGTACACAGAATTCAAAGAGTTTCCTGATATGGGGAACCATCAATGTGCAAATCTCCAAGCGTCTGATGATTTTGACACATTTATATTTTCCAGTGAAATGAAAAGGCAGTGTCATAGAACAAAATTTTAGCCTGTGTCTAGTGGAAGCAATGTAATTACTTTTAGTAACATTAATTTCACATACACACAAAATGCAAACTGGAAAATTTTCTAAGTTTCGGGCAATATCGGATTTATGAGTTGTGCTGTCTGAATATGAGCAGATTACAGAGTAGTAGCATTTATCAGTAATAAACACGTACTATGCAGATGAATTGTAATATTCCGAAATTCAACGTTCGTACAGATCCGACAAGTTTTCAGTATCGTGCTTCAAAGGTTTGGAATTCTTTGCCCAGTAATTTGAAGTTTGCTTCCAATGTAAACACGTTTAAGGTAAAATGCCCCTCGAAAGTGAAAAACTTAAACTTTTGCTCAAATTTTCCTGAATGAAACTTTAAGCATTCTCTTTACCAAATCAACATAAAAAACACAGTGCAAAGTTTGGAACTAGCGAAACAAATTACTCAACATTTTTGCGAAATTTGAAACTCAAAATGGGCGGTATCCCTGTGTTAACTCTAAGGAGTAAAAATAACATTTTGAAATTTCGAAAAACTAATACGGTGAAAGTTTTTCTTTCTCCAAGAGCTTTAAGGTGGCTGGAAAGGCTATTTTTGCACCAATTCTTTTCTCAGAGTTAATGTCAAGTTTCAAGTGTTAGAATCAAAATATTTAGTTCAAATTTTCAGGATAACTCCCTCACTTAATACTTTCCCCTAAGAATATAAAAATTGTATATTTGCAACCATGATTTTGAAATATGACACCAGTAAATATTAAAATTTAATTTTTCATATTTTTTACATATTTGAATTTAATAATAATTGGATTGTACTTAATATTACCAAATTAGTTATAAATATGTTAACACTATTAATTGTAAGATATGTGCGGCAGGATTTGTAAAAAAATTTGTTTTTTATGATTTTACATGGGTTTACATATCAAAAAATAATTAAAAATTCTTTCAAATTTCAAAATGTGATTTTTCAAAAAGTACTTCAAATACAGGAAAATTGTGCCATAGTTTTATTGAAGTTTATAACTGACGCTCTAGCCTTTCCAACCACCTTAAAATGAGCACCACAAGTGGTGGATCAAAAAGAATTGTACAAATTTGTAACTAATTTATGTGCATTTGAGCTCCGATGAAAATTACTCTGTCAAGTCATTCGGCGCTCATAAAAGTGTAAATAAATGAATACAAATAAATAAGTAAGTAAATAAATGCAGTTGTGTCACTGGCCATCCAAATGTCAGCTATAAATCGGCACAGGGTTAAAGTCACTGGCAACTTGAAGTGCGCCGCTGGACATCGCAATGGAAGGCACAGTACAATAAATTACCCACAATTCTCTTTGATTTGTATCCTTGAAGGTTATTTTTCTTATAACTTTTTCAGTTCTGTATGCAAGCAATAATGTGCAGCATCAGAATAATTGATAAATAATATCTAGTAAAAGTATGTTTAGATATTTCAGTGAAAGTTTCCAAGTAACCATTAAACAACCATGGAAGTCACGTTCTGTAGGTACTACAAATGCCATACTTTTTAGGCAGCAAGTTATGACGAACTGAAGGGGTCATTCTCTGAGAAAACATAGAATGCAAATTTCTTTTGTCATTTCATTGGAAAAAATTAATATCCTTTTGTTTCAAAAAACAGGTGCAACTGGTTTCCCTACTTTCCATTACATTATTGAAAAAGGGAGACACACTGTTCCAAAACCCCAATTACTGAAAGATACTGCAATCAGTGTAACACCAACAGTATCGAAGATGAAACACACTTTTTATTAGTCTGTCAGAAATACAAAGTCCAAAGAAAGTACTTTTTCAGTAAAATCAATTTCCCAAACGACGATACTGAAAATCAGCTTATTTCTCTACTAACAAAACAAGAGTTATCTTTTAATGAACAACTTGCTGATTATATTTTTACTTTATATAAACAAAGAAATACCTAGTTATATTTATTATTAGCTACTATTATTATACTGTAATACTTTATCTTTATTGAAGAAAATTTTAACTTATTTTTGTATCACACTTTTATTGCCACAAATGTGATGTAAATCCTATATTTACAAGCAAGCAATAAAAATATTATTATTATTATTATTATTATTATTCTGTATGGCTGAAGAGACAATCAGTGGAAAATTTTTACAAAAATGCTATCTCCTCTCTCGATCTTGCATAATTATTCAAATTATTTAAAATGCGAATTGAGAAGAATGGTGTCCTTAAAAGTACGTTTTCAGAATTTTTACAACTAGTCTATGAATATGTCTACACATGGGAGACCTGGTAGACTTCTCTGGGGAATCTCTGAGGATAGAAATCGCTATGAATTATGGGAAATTCACAGGACTGTGGAAGGTCACATTTTCAGCAATACAATTATCAGAAACTAAGCAATTTGACGTTTAGAATTATTGCATATCTATACTTTTATAACATCGTCGACGTGAGAAGTTTTGATGAAATCAGTTTTCCCTTGTGCCCTTACTCCTTTTGGGGGGGGGGGGGGGGGGGGGGGTATCCCAGGACTGCTTGCTGCGCCGCGCGTGGCTTGGGGATTTGACAACTCCATGTGTGGAATCTATTTTTTATTTTGATTTTGGTACATTTTAAGGCAATCGACATGTTTTACGGCCGTTGTCGACACGACGGCGGATCAAAAACATAATTCAATGAAAGACGAATGTATACCTATATTCGGTTGTCTTTTAGCAGGGGCCTTTGAAAAGACGAGTTTTCTTGCGATGTTAGACAATACTGATCAGTATCACTTCCGCTTTTGCTCACTACATGAACGACGTCGAGACAACTTTGTCGACTTCGGTATTTTTATGACAATATTCTTTTCATCTTGGTAGTTGTATTTTAAATGTAGGCACATAGCCCGTTCGGTGAACAGAATAAGTAATAAAGTTTGCTAAACATCAAAACACAAACAGTTCCACAGATGAGCGCTCGAGCACTTTGGTTATTGGTTGGGTCTCGGAGGTAGGCGTTGTGAATAGCTGTCTGTCTCATGTCAACCAATGCCGTACTTTGCAGATTTGGTACTGAGAGATGACATCAAAAAGGCAAACGTTTGAGAGTCCATCTGTACATGCTTGTCAAAATGTTTGTTTATAAAAATCGAATTTGAACTTGTGTGCTTCCCACATGTAACTCCGTTAGAGCAGTGAACTCATCCAAAAAGCCATGGATAATTAAACATTTGCACAGGACTATACGTTACGTCATTTCGAATAAATATTACACCTCTCCTGGAGCTTGGGGTCAGCTAAGAGCTAGTGAGTGGCCTTGTAGTCATAACTGTGAATATTGCATGGATTTTTTGTACAATTTTCACTGACTGCGTACCGATCATCTCTTACTGGTTAGTTTAAATGCACCTCTTTGCATTTCAGCAAGTTTTAACATTGAAATCTCATTTTCTCGTTTGAATTTTCATCCAAAATTTTTGTATCACATCCGTATCAGTGAACTTCAGGACGACGGTTTGTGGAGTGACCGTGATCGAGGGACCGTAAACGGTAAACTAACTTGTTTCAAACGGTGGACACTTGAAATCGTGGGTGTGTCGTTCCTACAAAGTTCTTTATCAACTGTTTAAAAAGTCAAAGCAACCATAGAATTTTGAGTAGTCATATTCCAGTAGGTGCTTGTAACATGTTTTGCAAAAACAAGATGCTGTATCAGTGTTGCAGTCAGGACATACCCTTGAAACAATGTCCTAAAAAGAGCTTGTTCCACATTCTTGCATCCTGTGGGTCACCTTGGGCACACTCTTGATTCAACTGTGTTGGGTGTCATCTGTAAGTAATAGCTGTTACTGACAACGATCTAGGCTTTGTTTTGTATGATTATTTTGAGGCGTATATGTACTTAAAAACTATCCACTGTTGATTGACCAATCAGAGTGCTCAATTTAGGGTGTTTTATTTACTCATAAAGCCCTGGTCACCAAATTCCAGAAACGAATGGCAGCGCCGTAGTAAAGTACTGTCCAATCAAAAGTGAACATGTCATATTCTGTAGACATCTGGTACGTTTTAAAATTCAAATTTGGTAACACAGCGGAAACCAGCTGCAACACAAAATCTGCTGTGCCCTAGGGCATTTATATAATGTGCCCTAGGGCATTTATAGGATGTTCCATTACATTGGAAGGCTATTTCACAAATAAAAGTTTTAATTCATATCCTAAACATGTTACATTGACAAAGGGGAAGGTTGACGTAAACACATTGAAAACGAAAATATATCAGTTAGGGGCGATAGTTTTTAAGTCGGATAAAACCCTCGTACTCGGGCTCTTCTGGTATATAAAGTCCAACCCTACGATAAAATGTCTCGGCCTGCGGCCTCGACATTTTATCGTTGGGTTGGACTTTATATACCAGAAGAGCCCGAGTACGAGGGTTTTATCCTATACATACTTTCTGTGATTAGGATTAAAGCATGCACATGATATTATAACACTTGCTTGTAGTCTGACTGAGCTTGATCTGATTGGTGGCAGATACAGTATATTGCTACAGTTACTTGCCGGAACTTCAAGCATAGTGATGAAGTCCTGGTTTGTTGAATTTTGTTTAATAAAACTAATTTTTACATAAAAATACACAATTAGATTGACAACTGAGGCATGTTGTCCTGAAAATGTTCAAAAATGTCCAAAAAATAAACTATAGTGGGACACAGTGACCCCAGGTTTAAAATTCCTGGATGCAACTCTGCTGTGTGTTGCACCATGGCAAAATGGAGAGAGAGAGAGAGAGAGAGAGAGAGAGAGAGAGAGAGAGAGAGAGGGGAGAGAGAGAGAGAGGGGGGGAGAGGGATTAACTACTGACAGTGAAGAGTGAGAATGATGATCACAATGATGATGTAATGTTGAATGTTCTGAACAGTGACAGTGATAGTGATTCAGACACTTATAGCAGATATCTCCAAGTGACATGATCTGCTAGAGTGTACACAACTTGGAAATCACGGTGTCAGTATTGATCAAAGCAAGTTTGAATTGTGTGAGTTCCAAAGTTTATCACTCACTAAGCACCCACAAATGTAGGACTGTCTTATTAACCAAGCTCCAATAGCTGTGACCCCTTGGCTATTTTTACAGTATTGTTAGGTCTGTGTATCAAGTGCAGTCTGGATCAAATACTTGAGGTGTAGTGAAATGTCCAGTATTTAGCACATCCTTAGGCCATATTTGTAAGGTCAGCATTGTTATTGTTGGAAACTGAATTCAAGTCTGGATTATAATTCAATGCACACGTATGGGCTTTGTTGACAAGCAGAATACTTCGCATACTGACATGCTGTAGGGAGTTGGACAGAAAACAGCATGTGATACACAGAACAAGAAAACTTAAAGCATGCCCAAAAGTTACAGCAAAACTGTATGTTTCTGTGTTATCAATTGCACCTTGATAAAACTGTAAGCATATTGTCATGTGTTACACAGTTGTTTCCATAGCCTTCGTGGTTGTATGTATGTACACACATAGACCCTAGAGAACTATACAAGTTCATAATACAGAGCAATTTATTTTTCCTGTTTGTTCATTACAGAAAATTGTCAAGTTAATCGCCTGTATTCATTAAAATATATATCTGAAAGATCTGAACACAATTTTCAACCACTGAATACTCTTAGCCTAAAGGGACCACAGTTTTCACAAAGGGCCCTAATAAGTTCTGCAGTACTTGTGGTCTCTCTGAAAGTAGCTTTTTGTTCCGTAACTTGACACACTATCCTCCATAGAGACACAGGGTTGTAACTGTTTACTTATAGGTTGAAAATTAAACTCTGCTACAATTGGTTTCGATAAACAACAAAATATATTTACAACCAATCGCCACATTGTCACAATGTGTGATCACTTTTCTACAGAACACTTTGCCTGATGCATTGTTATCAATGCTACTTTCCAATATTTTTCCAATACTGTGTGGAATTACTGGCAAGTTAACTTAATCTGTAGCTAATGTCTTTCTGTACTGGTCTCTGCAGTGGATGAGCTACTAGTTTGGCCATGTTGTCATGTAGGTAAGTTGGATTTCTGCAAACTTCAAAAACAAACGACGTCCCTCTCTCATCTAAATCACATAATCTGTCAAATATCATCTGAAATAAACAAAAAGAACCGTTTAATATTACAGCACCTTACAAAGTGCTTTTGACTTATTACATATATGAAGCACACAATATGTTCTACAAATAGACCATTTCTCACAGAATGTAACCAACAGAGTTAGTGAAAGTTAGCTCCAAATATCTGTAAAATCTCAGTGTTTTTAATCCATGAGTTTTAAAGGACATATAACTTCTGTAATACATGGGTGTACATCTATGTTAAAAACACATTCAGAAAATGGTTTCTTGGGTATCAAATTGGAAATCATACAGAAATTGATGTGTGTAATATTTGTTCCGAATATGAACACAAACAATGTCTATTGTTAATCTAGGAATGAAGAGGGAATTGTCCTTATCATATAAACCAGGAGCACTGCACTTACTCCTTAATGACGTCACTGTAAGGAACAGCACTTTCAGAGATGATGCCATGTGTAAAATACTAAGAACAATGCAAGTGCTTACTACTAAAATAACATTTGATAGATATTTTGTTCCCTAGTATTCAGTGTTTTACATATGACTGATGAATTAAAACACCTGCAGCACTGGTGATACAGAAAACCACTGACTTAGACAAGAACCTTGATGACATAGCAATCATCATCAGAACAGATACTTTCATCATTCACATTGATTCACATGACAGAATACATGTACTGTAATACTGTATTGTATTAATGTCATGCGGATACAAAGTGAAAAATAAGGCAGGTGCTTTGGACTGTCCTTGGTGTCAGCAATATTGACAGACAGAGCAAAGGGAAATTACTTCACATTCAAGTGACAACACAGAGAGCGTCATAAAGTATTGAACTGCAATATATAATTTAACAAGCCTGGTCATGGTACAAGGGAAGACAACACAAACACAAAAAGAAACTGATAAAAAAATTAAGCAAACAGACCAAGTGTTGATTTGTGTCACTTATTTGCCAACAACAAAGCAAAGGAAGAATCTAGTTTATGGATTGAAGGATTGAAGGACTGCTGGCATACACCACTTTATGAATTTCATCTTTCCTTACTTATCTTGCAATTTTTGAAATCTTCACAAATGCCTCTGCTTCATGGACAATGACTTCATTCCGTCTTTTTGTAATTTAGTAACTTTTCAACGATTATGGTATCACATGGATTAGCTATGGATATCTGATTATGTGATAGTTGAATTATGTACCATTAGGTAAAGTCAAAGCTGCGAAAATTGCACAAACGTATCCTATGAGTTGAAGCAATTCATAAAAGATGATGTATAGTATTAATTCAAACAGGCTGTACAAATGTTCATGTTTATTGGTGTGTAGTTCCTCATTTCCTTGGGCCAATCAGCTGTTCATCAACCATGCTGACAGAAGTGTATGTGAACTGCCAAACAAGCCTTGAAGTTCATGGTCATTAGTCTGGGTCAATGTCATTATTAAATGACCAGATAATCAAAACAGTTAATGAAAGAAAAGCTGCACAAATTACACTGACCTGATACTTGCAACATAATCAGAGTACTGGTTGTCTGTACATGAAAGTCATTTTGATTGGTAGGGCCTTTCATACAGATATGAATAACAGCCTTTCACTTACATTGTGACTATCTTTATTTATTTGACACTTTTACAGTTATGTATTATTATTACTTTGTACACTGAGTGACTTTATGTAAGCATTCTATGCATTCTTGATAACAAAGGTTTAAAAAAAGTGACTTTGTCACTGCTACATCCCTGTGGTATGATAAATATCCCTTCAGTTTAATACCTGTGGTATGATAACTATCCCTTCAGTTTAATACCTGTGGTATGATAACTATCCCTTCAGTTTAATACCTGTGGTATGATAACTATCCCTTCAGTTTAATACCTGTGGTATGATAACTATGCCTTCAGTTTAATACCTGTGGTATGATAACTATCCCTTCAGTTTAATACCTGTGGTATGATAACTATTGGTATGATAACTATCCCTTCAGTTTAATACCTGTGGTATGATAACTATCCCTTCAGTTTAATACCTGTGGTATGATAACTATCCCTTCAGTTTAATACTACAATGTTTTCATGGTTGCATCATAGACACTGTAAGTTACCTATTGTACTTCTTTAATGGAAAGGTCAGTTTTAGAAATCTCACAAAGATACAAACCTCCTTCAACTTTTCAAATATTTTCTAACTTTCCTGATTTGTTAAAACCTTGCACTAACATTAAAAACAGTGCAGCAAATGCTAAACCTTAGAATTCCCCCTCATCATAGATTACCCAAAGCTCAAAAAAGCTACAAGGGTCTGGATTGTGAGACAACACACCAGACATAAGAACTATACCAACTTTGATAGCCATTATGTTTTGTTCTTTAATATTTAGACGTTATTACCCACCATGGTCTCACTCTGTTCCTGTGCTGTGTCTGCATACAGCTGAACTGGCAATATTGGGTAACAACCAATTTATTATATACCCATGGCCAGAATTTTACAAGTGATATGAAAGACCTTAAATTTTGAAGCTTTACTTTCATTCCACCATGTGCATAAATATGGAAATATATATGTCAACAGACTTCATTCATAAACTATACAACTTCGAACCTGTTTTTCAAAGAAGTTATATATATGTGTCAATTCCTCCATATCTCAATGAATACCGTGAGAAAAGATATCGGGATTCAAAAAAAAATCGCACTGGAAGAACTTTTTATGGTGCAATATGTTTTTACAGGTGTTACTGGTCACAAACTTTCCTCTACTTCAAGTCTCTCCCATTTTTTATTGTTGTATGGAGCAGAGAGAGGCAGCCATTTTGTTTACTTACACAGAGAGTTGCCATGTCAACAGGTGTCTTGTATTTAACACTGCTGTCATGCCATGTGCTCACTACCTTTTTTGCAGGTAGACCATAGCATGCGAACGGTAGAATATTTGCTAGAGCTTGTCCCAAAAAGTACAAGAACTTTAATAGAATAACCATGGATAACATCACAAGATTCAACATATTATTCCCGTATTTAGCTGCTTGAAATACTCTTAAAGCCGCTCAAATTTTCATGTCAGCAACATCACATCGTAGGTGGAGGATGGCAGCCATTTTGTTTGTTTACTTTGTTTACTATCAAGTTCAAAATGTAGTTCAGGAACACTCAAAAAATATCCTGGCTGATATTTTATGGTAAAACTTCACACAGGATGAGGAGATATGGGCATGGAAATATGGAAAACCTTTAAATTTGGTATCATCTTCAAAAAATGGTTCCCACACCACATGACAAATAACACAGTGCACAAGATTTCTGATCACCATAGAGTCATTCTGTGTAGCAATATGAATGTGAAACAGTGTCAGTTGAACTCACCTCACAGTTGTTATCATCATTTGGTAGTTCATGAATGTAGAAAGCATCAAGAAAGAAATACGGTGATTGCATCATAGACTGCATCACCTGAAAATGTAATTCAGAACAAATGAAGAAACATAGATTGTAAACAATTAGATCCTATCTCTGTAATGTGCGTGTCAAATTTTACAACATCAGCCAACAAAACATATGGAAAGCTGCCTCATTAACTAAGGACATATTTTATTAAACGCAGGTCTGATTTCTTGCCAGAATATCAAAATATTATCTTGACAAGCCACACAATATAAGTGAGAGTGGCAAGTACAACGGTAAAGCAGATCTTGGATTATGATGGAAGGACTGATTTGTTTCATGAAGAATGGGAACAATACTCAGATGCAAAGAAATCTTTGGAGTTAAAATTGGGGGCAGTTTTTGGGGGGTCTGTTTTGACACTATTGGAAATATGCTGCATTGACACAATGCCATTGCATGGCTTCCCTATTGTCTCTGTTTTGCATTTAGTTTATAGCATCAACATGGTTAAATACATGTGTGACATGCTGGGGTGCTGGTTGTGGGTACGGTAGTTTGTTCCAATAACTTGATTTTGTATGAACATGAATGGCTGATTGTAATGTGTTCATTGGCAAATCAGACTGTTGTAAATTGTAAGTGTGAAAGCTCATGTTAAAGTTGGCAATATAGTACATTCCGTTACATTGGAGTAAAGCGGTAGGTTTTCTTCTCTAAATTGTTATCAGCCAGGAATATTTTTGTTAAGGCTGATTATAGATATAAACCAGGTTTAAATAATCTCTGAGTTTTCCCTTCTTGGAAAATCTTAATTTTCTTTTAGATTTGACCAGGTGAATGAGATACTGTGACATAAAAATATCAGCTGACTTCCAAAGTGGAAAGTTACAACCAATTACTAATTCTACACTGAAAGATTGACTGAGTTTATGGTTTTGGTACTGAGATACATAGCAGTTCTGACCTACCTGTCTTCCATTGGAAAATTCTGGCATACAATGTGATCGGCCATAGATAAGTACAGTACGAATGATATATGGTGGCGGAATAGTCTGTATGTCACCTTCAAGATTGGGTAGATGGGTTCTTTCAGAGCTGATGATGAATAACAATGAATGGTGATCTTTATAATGGGTAAAATGATACACTGTTAGAATTGTACTGATACTGTACAACACCTCACACCAGTCTCTGTATACTGTGGCCTCATTCCTTGACAACATTTCAGAAGATTTTATTCTATTTATCAGAGGAAATAAAATTTCAAAAATTGCCAGGCTGTTGTTTTTTGGAAGCATGCTCAATTTTTGATGAACTTGAAATAAAAGTATCTTCAACAAAGTTTCATTTTATTTGAGATGTAATCTTTTCAATGTACATGTCTGTACATGGATACGTTTTATATTTGAAGTATCAAAATTATACAGCTTATTGGCAGCTGTTCATAACTTTCATTGCTAACATTTTCTGAACTGTCATGATCTCAAATGAGACTTTCAATATATTTCAACTTAGTTAAAAATTATTTAAGATTTGCAAAGTAACTGAACCACTATAACATCTTGTAGCAATAAAGCCATGATGAAATTCATTTCAAAAGTCAGCTACCAGTCTTTATCAGTTCATCTACTCTATTTCAAATTTGTCTGCGTGATTGAATGTTACCAATACATTTCAATATTAATCATATCTGTATGAATTGTGTGTATTTAAGTTTCCCTTCTTCAATTCATAATTTTGGTTTAAGTTAATCTGCTGTACTTTTTTAACATGTGATATTAGATATATTCCATTAATTACTTTGGGTGAATGGGTAGATTCCATTATTCACAAAGGGGTAAATACTCACATGACTTCAAAGAGAGAAGACATATCAAATGAATCATATTCAGTTTCACTTTCCAGATCACCTAACACATAACAGAATTCCTCAGTGTTACTGGTAAAGTTATGCATCTGCAAAAATAAAAGAACAGATAAGTCATACCAAAGCCAGTACTCATCAAACTAAAATTATTCCAGACTTATTCCACAAATATTCTGCAAAATTGATCCAGCGAGAAGTAATTTGTATTTGTACCTACCCATAATGCATTGTCTTGAAGTACAACTAATGCAAATTCATGCGTTCTGTTCATGGCAGCTTTTGTATGTACAAATATAGTCATAGCTCTTTTCACCATTTGCAGAGACTGGTATCTTGTCCTGCAGTATGAAAACATATCAACTGAGCTTTTTAATGTTAGTGCCATCACAAATATCATCATCATAAAATAATATTAGATACATGAAAAAGGACAAAGCAAAACTGAATATCATGTTGTTATTTGCAGGTACAATATTCCAGCTACAAGAGACACTACTGTAGAATGTTACCTTGACAGGAGATAGTGACATAAAATTGTAACAAGTCACCACAGAGAGAAAACTGATACAGAACAATGTTCAATGTGGAGATGGCAATGTCCTATCACAATGCAGACATATTGGCCTTCACAGATCTGAACAGACCCTATGCAGTGCCTGTCACAGAGATGTGGTAAAAGTCTGTTTTCGTAAAGACAGTCCAGAGTTGTAACACCGGCTGCAATATAGCTTTCTATACAATGTGGGCAAGTTATTGCTGTATATATGTACATATACAGTGCTGTGTACACAGATATATGTGACAAATGACTGGATACAGTTCCGTGCACACAGGCATATGAAAAGGCCTAAAAAATTGCAGATTTTTTCATACATGTATTGCTTAAGGGTGATTGAGTCACTAAATTTTCACCAACAATTTTTGTTATTTTTCTCTAACAGTAAGACTTATATGAGAGGATGAGATTACGACAAAAAAATAAATATGTCACCAGATTAATTTGGCAGCTAGAAGGATTTGAAATACACCCACTTTATCCCATTCAAATGACAGAAATTGTATGTCTCCTGTAAGCGTTGCCCTTTCTTGAAATGCTGCACTACTGTTTTATTTACATGTGAACCACATTGAATAATAAATGAAAGTTTAGCTATTTTTTCTGCTGAAAATGTGCATAAGAATTTAAATTATCACTCCTCAGACCTTCCAAAACAACAGTTAAAAGCTGTTGCAAATTTAAATGTAATGACCACACCTTATCCATACTCTGTAGAATTATTTAGATTCCCAATCCAACAATTTTGTTTATTTTCACATAAATTATTGTTCAGATATTGCACATTATATGCATCAAATAAAAATATGGGGTCACCAACCTATTTACAATGCTACATCGCTTACCATCACCCCCAACCTATATGTGAAATGGGAAAAATCACAATTTGATGAGAAATATGTCCTTTTAAAATTATTTTGTTGAGATTTGTGAATATATCAACATTCAAACATTTTAAACTTACAACTCAAAGGTAATATAATGATCATTCAATCATCACTTACAACGTCCGCTTTCATGCTAAAAGCTCTGACAATAAGTTGTATGAAGATACGGTAGATTTCAATCAAAACCATGGTGTACTTTTTACAGTGAGCATGGTCCCGTACAGTGGACACGCGCGTCATAGAATGCATGTTCTATTTTTTGCAGCTATGATGACGTAGCAAGTGACTCGATCACCCTTAAACACGTAAAGTGTAGGCAATGTTTAAGATCAAAACAGTCTGAAATCTTGCAAATTTTGAGATCTTGCCACAGGTCTGAAATTGACTGGGTAAAGCTCTGCTTGTAACACAAGTTTCAGACTGATGTATAAGGAAGCTATGGATAGAGTCAGAATTTACACATCTGTCTACAGAAATGTACTGTCAGACTTGACACAGGTCTGTGAGTAGATCTCTGGATTTCTTCTTGTGCATGACAAAATTCTATCAACCTTCAACTGTGACACAAAATTAAAGGGGGCATTACATATTACATAATCTGTTTGTTAGATACAATTTTCTACAAATACGGTGTTCAATAAATTTCAGTAGTTGGCTGAGTTAGAATGCACATCAAGGACAGATATTCTGACACTGAATTTTTAAAACACTTTTCTAATTTTCCACCAGTGGAAATTCATTTTGAGACTTTACAGTGAATAAAGTTTTCGCTTTCTTATTTTTGTGAACATCAAACATTTATTACTTTCCAGCCATTTTCATTTCAAGTTTCTGTAGATCTTAAATAATTTGGTTTCTCTTGTACCAAAATTTAGACAGTGGGACCTCCCCCCTTTTTATTCTTGATTTAATTTGCATGGTTGAAAGTTTTTTGAGGTAACTTTGAGCAAAAGTTTAAGTCATTCATGTATGGAGCGCACACTACCACATCCCCAGATTGATATCTTGATGTTTACTTTTTTATATAATGAGCAGTTGAAGCTTGATAAGAAAGGAGTGTTAATATTTCCAAACAGGAGTGTAAAGCTTTGCAAACATACGTAAGTCACTATTTATTTCACTGTTTTGAGCATTTCAGAAGAATATTACTCCTCTCTAGCTGGGTCAAATTTATGTGAAATTTTCACTTTTTATTCTTTAAATACTGTACATAAATACTACATGCTTATTTCATCATGCCAGTTATTGGTACATGTACTTACCCATCCTTTGAAACAAATGGTGTATTGTTCATTTCAGCAGACAAATCCAAACAAAGTATCTACAAAGAAACAGGAAGGTCAAAAATTAAACTGTGAACAGCCACTTTTGGTCTTTGCCCACTGGGGCAACTTGAACATTTTGCTGGGCACAGCACTCGCCCTCGAGATTTCAGCTTGCGGTTTTGGGGAAAGCATATTCCTTATTGCTACACTGGTATTTAAGGCAAAGGTCACAAGTCACACTGTCACAAGAAAATGACTGAATCTATTCTACTCATTTACAAATGTCGTATAAGCTGAATACTGGAGTACTGGAAAATCTGAATTTCTATTTACATTTGATCGTTGGAGCCTAATAATAATAAACATACTAAAACAGAGAGAGAGAGAGAGAGAGAGAGAGAGAGAGAGAGAGAGACAGAGAGACAGACAGACAGACAGACAGACAGAGGGGGGAGGGAGGGAGGGAGAGAGGGAGAGAGAGATACCCTGCATGTGTTACATACTCAATAAAATTACTAATTACTACACATACTATTTTTTCGGGGCAGTTTACTTTTGGTACTATTTGTCTGGGGTCATCATTGGTTTCTGTATCAGAACTTGAATCTGAAAGAAGAAATTCTTCATCATCTTCGAATTTTTCTTGGCGCACATAGCCATCCTCTTCATCTGGACGCACTGTCTCTTCAAAGTCTTTCATTGCAACACCTCCTCCAGCGATTGGTTGATTTATTGATGGCTGTGGTAGTCGATTGTTTTCACTCACATTGGATTCCTCTAAAACGTCAACGGTTTGGGGCACTGTACGTCCACTGTCCGTCTTGTCCTGGTCACAAGTATTATGATCTCTAGCGTCAGTTGTACTGACACAGGAAGTTTCTTCTGGGGTGCTTCCTGGTCGCGACACAGCAGGTAGCTCTCTTTCAGAACTGTCCATATCCATTGAGTCTTGGTTCTCGGGCGCGTCACCTCTTATAAACTGTGTATGTTCGTCCGTTGAAGACAGCTAGCTCTAAGTTCACGATTATGGATGACCTGGCCTACACCATGAAGGTATAACCCGAAGGGTAGAACCTCGGATCTTAGATGCGACCCCTATTAAAGAACGAGTCTACAACGAAACTATGACAATGCAGTGATGCCCAGAAAGTATGACCCCAGGCGTGAACCCTATAATATTTTCGTGCGCAGCGCAGCCAGCGGTAGAAATGGGGCAGGGACAACCCGACGACAAACGGAAATCGGTAAGGATAATCCATTTTAACCAAGGGATGGATACATTGAAACAGTTGAAAAGATGGAAGTGTTCAAAACTTGTTTTTAAGTAGGAAAACATGATTAAAAATCCACAACTCTTCAGGACAAAACGAGCGTAGTCGCATGATTCACAGGCGCTTGTGGGCTGGGGATGTCTGCTTTATCGATCGTTTGCTCGATCTCTCTCTTGATAGCGGTACTCTTTGCTCTTTCCTCCACAGGAACTTGTTGGAGTAGAGGGTAGAGCAAAGAGTACGCGGTCGATAGTTGCAGTGGAGAGCAGAAGAAAAAGTGCGCGATAGATAGAGCAGACAATTGACCTATGAAGCAGAATACGTAGCCCACGAGCACCCGTGGCACAGCCGCTTTTCGTTAAGGCTATTGACAAGGTTGAGACGACCCAAACTAGCCAAAATTAGCCAAACCACCATAAACCACCATAAACGACCCATATCATCAAGTAAACGACTAAAATAAGCACAGGGATGAAATATGTCTCAGATTTCTGGAGAAACCGCCCCAAAAACGGCGAAAACCAGCCGGCATTTTCGATCATTGCAAATTCCTATACATGCCATCAACGAGTTAAGGGGTTCGGTTTGTTTCTTCAATAGAGGGCGCTGTGCAAGATTGTTACTGCTTTTACAACGTAAAGTGTAGCACAGGGAATTTCCCCGTTGTCGTGTTTAGTGGCTTACCAAGGAATGAGATCAAAGTTTTTAGTTTATTACATTTTTACAGCTCATTCACATTTTTTTTGATACCAACATTAATTTATTTGAATAAATTCTACAAACCAAATATTAAGATAACATGTGCCGTGGCCCTGGTTCCATACATGTACATACACATACCTGCATATATGTGCATGCATGCATGCATGCACACAAACATATATATGCGTGCATGCAGGTTACCATGGAAAGTTGAAGATCTAGCAAATAAATAGCAAATAGATGGCATTGATGGAAAATCATTAAAGAGTCTCTCTTGGAGCAAAAAAAAGCGCAAAATCTTCCAAAACATAGTTAAACACTAAAAATCGTAGAACTTAACCTTTTTTCACTCACCTGCACATTATTGGCCGGTGAATGAGAGTCTGGAGACCACATGTTTTCGAAAATTCGTCAATTATGCCCCACTAGCACTGCACTGCACAAAGTTTGAAAAAGCGCCCTCCTTCGGTGAGCCCAGTTACGATGCTGAAGTTATTTTCGTTTTCAGTTGTGTCATCGAAATGAGCCCCACAACTTGGTAATTGATAGTACCAACAACATGGCTGCCCGCAATTCTGTCGACGGTTTCTCCAGAAGGTGGAGTTTTATTGTATCCCTGAATACCTAGAATGTTTGTTTTAGGTCGTTTACTTGATGATATGGGTCGTTTTTGGTGGTTTATGCTGGTTTGGCTAATATTTGGCTAGTTTGGTCGTCTCACCTTTGTCAATAGCCTTTCGTTAAAGCTCCATAAGGTGTAAACTTATGTTTTGGCTATTTTTTTCAAAACTTTTCATTTGTTTTGTGGTTTCCCTACACTTTCTGCATTGAATCCCTAAACTGTAATTTAATGCCAAGTATTCAGCATATCAACACAACCTATATGAGTATAATCTCCATTATTATTGTTGAAAATTGTATTCAAGTCCGGACTAGAATTCATTTGTAAACAATAAACAATGATCACTTATTATACACTCAGTGTGACAGTTTTCGGACGACCTCAGTTTTCGGACATTTAGCCTAATGACATGCTTTTCGTTGTACTCACTTCACTCCGTATTGATAGCGTTTTACAAGTCATGTTACCGCATATTAAGTCAGGTAACGTTGCTGTCCCGTCTTGAATAGTTATTTTTTCGGTAGAAGCTATTTTGGGCGCTACAAACTTGGCGAAGTTAGCCACACCGTACGATACAAGGTGTCGAACGCAACACACAGAGACAGCCCATGTCCGATATCTAAGCGCCATACCCTAGCACGTCGAAATACAGTTGCGTCGTCCATGGATTAAACGTAACTAATTTAGGCCTATCAAGAAATTTTTACAAACAGTTTTCTAAACACATCGAAATTGAAAATCGGGGGTTTGAAGTTTCAAAATATCAATATTTAACCCCTATAAGGGAGCCGTCATTATTTACGGCCTGGGGGGAGTCGGAGGAATTGCTTTCGAAACTCCAAAATTTCGAGTAACCCCCCCTGCCAACCATGACGTGTTTGAGTAACCCCCCCCCTCTCTGCTACAGAAATTTTGAGTGACCCCCCCCCCAAAAAAAAAAAAAAATTGGGAAAGTTAAATATCTATACAGTAAAATGGATTGCTGCTGCGACAGGCCTGTACAGACCCTGATTATATAAACCCTGTGGTATAGGTCTTTGTCGGAAGGAGGTTCCAATTGCTGTGGCAGGGGCTGATGTACAGGTCTGTATCCAGTGCTCTGGTGACATGCAGTTATTCTGTAGGATTTTTTTTCAAGAGGGGGAAGATGTGGTGCGAAAGCACCACAAGAGACCGCATAAGCGGTCGCGGGGGGAGGTCAGGAGGGGGTGTCCCCCCTCCTGCCATTGGAGCTTTTGAAAAATAGAGATTAAAATGGTGTTATTTGGTGGCACTTGGGAGTATTTTTTGTGGGGAGTATTTTTTCGTATAAAAAACTCAAAGGAAAATAAATCTGAGACAGTATTCCAAAACTTATATTTCAGTTCACTGATTTCAACTATATTTTTTGAAACCGAAAAATAGCGACAGACATACATTTATTCACATTTATTATTTATTATTATTCTCCTGCAATAAAAGATGGGTTTGTTGTCAAGGCATTCAACTGGTTTTAAACTTTATAGCATCAGAATAAGCTTGCTTTACACATTTTCCCCTATCGGTAACCTATACAATGTAGAATATAGAAAGCAGACGTTTCTCATTAATGATCAGGAAAGTATATCAATCTTTAATCAGGAAATACTGAAAAATGTACTCAGTACTAGCCTCTAACATAAGGCTTGCCACTTCGAATAGCTGATCATTCTCTGATCATTCTCTGATCGTCTGAAGATCACAATAACGTGAAACACATAGTGTAATGAGATTTTAGTTTCTACTTGAAACCACCTGTATTATGATTTATATATATATATATATATATATATATATATATATATATATATATATATATATATATATATATATATATATATATTGTGTGTGTGTGTGTGTGTGTGTGTGTGTGTGTATGTACACAAATACTGGGTATGAATATACATATCTTTACTATTATTTTTGTATTAATTCGTAACTCCACTAAATGCTTCAATACATGTCAACAAAATTGAGTAGCTCCCCCCTTTCTTGTTCTCCACTTTTGAGCAACCCCCCCTCCTTGTAGCTTTCGATTTTTTGAGTGACCCTCCTCAGATTCCTCCGACCCCCCAGGCCATAAATAATGACGGCTCCCTAATCACATTCCAAATACGACGTCCGATTACTGCGATAGCAGTCCGATTACTAAGCACTCAACATGGGGTCAACAATCTGGCAACTTTGACCCCCTAAATACCACTTCCGTCCTGTTAACAGTTTGAGGATAAACACAATAAAGTTTCATAAGGTATGGTAATAATATTTCGTTGTGTTCGTCATTTATGAAACGGCTCTGGGCGAAATTCACTACCCTGTCCGAAAACTGCCACAGTGAGTGTACACACATACAAGCTGTGTTGACAAAAAGAATACTCGAAATTGCAGCATGACAAACTGATTCGGGTCAGACATGGTAGTTGATATACAGAAGAAGAATACTGAAAAACTTGCCACAAGTTACAGCTTATGTCTCTTTAACATCTAAACACTTCTTCAAGCATGATAAAGAAGTACACAAAAAAAAACAAAATCAAAGAGAAAAACGACATACGGACAAAAGAAATGAGATATAATTAGCGGCGAAAAAAATAAACAAATAGGCAAGGAAGGAAACAAACAACCTGCAGTGGAGCAATTGTGAGACTGGTAGGCCTAACTTGATGTAATCACCCTCATGCCTCGCTCCAAATTTGAACATACTGCATGGGGACCTGCGCGAAAATCAAGATATCCTCCATATACTTCTGATGATATCTGTGATATCAAATAAAATAGCTGCATTTTTTATCAATGGTCTCCTCCACAGGCCTTCTGTGACTGGGTAGTTTGTAAAAGTGTAGTTTATGCTACGTTCCGACGTTCTGTTCTGTAGCCTAGGGCTGCAGAACAGAATCGAACGTCGGAACGTAGCATAAACTACACTTTTATATAATAGACTTCGAATTCAATGTCAGAAATACAACGTCCATACCCACAGCTCATTTCGCATCGTTCGCATGTGGCATGGGGCTTGGGAGTGGGGGCAGGATAATTAAGGTTTGAACAACCGCGCGGTATTCCCATGTGAGGCGATTTCATACTCTCTCTAGATCTCCGAGTGCTTTATATTAAGGGACTGGTCAGTTTCTTCAGCCTGGGGGGGGGGGCCGGTGGATTCATGGGGGGGGGTCACCCTGTTTTTGACTTTGGTGATAGGGGGGGTCACCATGTTTTTGAAATGCCCAATAGGGGGGTCAGTGTGTTTTTGAATTTTGACACAGGCTCATCATTGCCTAAAATGCTAGTGTCAGCCACAAAATTCATCATTCAGTTGTATTTTTCGGCGCGCCCTTCGGGCGCGTAACTTTAATAATCAGTCATATTTTTCAGCACGCCCAACTTTAACATATCAAGCATACATACATCAGAGATATCTGTATGTTCAATATTTTTCAGCGTGCTCTTCAAGCTCATTACTTTAATATATCATACATCTTTCAGCATGCCCTTCAGGTGCATGACTTTAATATACAAGGCATATATATCAGAGATATCAGGATGTTTCATATTTTTTGGCGCGCCCTTCGGGCGCCATACTTTCAGAGATATCTTGATGTTTGCTAAGTGAAAGTGTACCATTATGAAATCTGCATTTCATATGAAAAGGATGACAAATTCCTGATACTTTTCTGTTCTCTCTGTGAGAATTCAGTATGAGAAAGCAACATGCACAAATATTTCACAATATATATTTGATACAGTGACTTATTTTAGAGATAGAAAAATGACAAGATATCTTTCCTTCTCATTGATGCAATTATTTTCCTTTGTTTCATAGGTTTTCTGTAGAAAGATGCTTTTTTATGAACAAAATAACAGTTAAAATCTGTGCTTTTATGGTTTCAATGTTACACAAGAAAAGGTCCTCTCAGACACTGTACACATCAGATTTGGCTAAAAAAGCTCTCTATGGCTCCTCAGTAGATTTAATTGGATGGTTGGCAAGTCTTAACACCCATCAAAGTTTTTGATTCACTGCTTTTTCCTCTTTGATATTAATGATTGACATCCATTTCTGTACAACAGTTCAGGACATCTGGTTAAGCAGAGAAAGTGTGAAATACATTCACAGCTCATTCAAAATACAGCTCATTCAAAATGTACTGTATTTAAACTTTAAGATTGACACTTTGAAATTCCTATCTACAACTGACATGTCAACAATTTCACTAAAACATAGAATGACTATTAAAATATAAATATATGTAAAATGTAAAATATAATATATATATATATATATATATATATATATATAATATATATATATATATATATATATATATATATATATATATATATATATATATATATATATATATATATATATATATATATATATAATTTATGTCAATCTTTTGTTTTACCTTTGTCGCGCCCGGGGGGGGGGGGGTCACCCTGTTTTAGAAATTTGGAATAGGGGGGTCACCCTGTTTTCAAAATTTGGAATAGGGGGGTCAGCCACTTTTTGACGTCGGCAAAAAATAATCCACCGGCCCCCCCCAGGCCGAAGAAACTGACCAGTCCCTAAGTTTAATTAAGTGTCCTCACCTTAATTAGATCCGCATCGGGGTAGGTAATCCTCTACTAAGGTGTTTGGGTATGTGTCGCCCGAATGAGTCACTTTTTCACGAAAGAAAATCCTTAAACACGAGTCACTTTATATAGATTTACATCCCCCAACCTAGATAGGAGTCAGTATCAACGGAAATGTCCCCATACTTCAGCAAAAACCTTCACGTGTTGTCAAATAACCGTACGGTAAAACTCTCTCTCCAATTTGTCCAGAAATTAAAAGCCCCAATGAAGGGTCACATATATCAGAGATATCTGTATGTTCAATATTTTTCAGTGTGCTCTTCAAGCGTATTACTTTAATATATCAGACATTTTTCAGCACGCCCTTCCGGTGCATGACTTTAATATACAAGACATATATATCAGAGATATCAGGATGTTTCATATTTTTCGGTGCGCCCTTCAGGTACCATACTTTAATAAATCAGAGATATATGTCAGAGATATCTTGATGTTTGCTAGGTGAAAGTGTACCATAAAGAAATCTGCAGTTCATATGAAAAGCATGACAAATTCCTGATACTTTTCTGTAGTCTCTATGAGAATTCAGTATGAGAAACAACATGCACAAATATTTCACAATATATATATTTGATACAGTGACTTACTTTAGAAAAATGACAAGATATCTTTCGTTCTCATTGATGCAACTATTTTCCTTTGTGTCTCAGGTTTTCTCTAAAAAGATGCTTTTTTATGACTATCAGTTAAAAAAGGCAGTTTTCGTCATTATTAGCTGTGCTTGTATGGTTTCAATGTTACAAGAAAAGGTCCTCTCAGACACTGCACACATCAGATTTGGCTAAAATAGCTCTCTATGGCTTCTAAGGAGATTTAATTGGATGGCTGGCAAGTCTTAACACCCATCAAAGTTTTTGATTTACTGCTTTTTCGTCTCTGAGATCAATGATTGACATCCATTTCTGTACAACAGTTCAGGACATCTGGTTAAGCATAGGAAGTTTGAAATACATTCACAGCTCATTCAAAATGTACGGCATTCAAACTTTAAAATTGACTCTTTGAAATTCCTATCTTACAACTGACATGTCAACAATTTCATTAAAACACAGAATGACTGTTGAAAATAAATATATATAAAATATTATATATATATATATATATATATATATATATATATATATATATATAATCTGAGGATTGCAAGATGCATGAAACTTAAGTAATAGATTTCATTACTTTGTACTTGAAGTAATCTGTTTATTTATAACGCTCTGCTTTTTGCATTGAGCACTGTAATTTCCCTCGAGGACATCTGTATACTTCGAGATATATATATATATATATATATTAGATATATATATATATATATATATATATATATATATATATATATATATATATATATTATGTATTATATATATATATATATGTATGTATATATATATATATATATATATATATATATATATATATATATATATATATATATATATATATATATATATATATATATATATATATATATATATATATATATCCACCTTTTGTTTTACTGTTGTCGCGCGAAGGGGGGTCACCCTGTTTTCAAAATTTGAATGGGGGGGTCAGCCACTTTTTGACGTCGGCAAAAAATAATCCACCGCCCCCCCCCCCCCCACCCCACAGGCCGTAGAAACTGACCAGTCCCTAATAGAGCAAAACAACCAACCTCTTCAGCAAAATTAATGTAGTAGAGATTTATGTCGAATTCAAGCTCTTGCCCAAAAAAATGTAAAACAAAAACATTATGATAGGGCTAACTCGTTCATTTACTTACATAATGGAATGGTCCCAAAGAACTGTTGCATGTAAAATGCCCCCCCCCCCCCCCGTATTTATTCTGTCCGGGCCCCAACCAGAGGGTGCTCTTCCAGGGCGGAAGTACAGGGCCCGAGGAGCAGTCTGGGTAACCGAGACTGCAGCTTTCCGCAAAGGAAACATCTGTGACGTCACTTAAATCCAAGATGGTGGATCCGTAGAAATCTGTTTTGGTTGTGATGGTCTAACAAAATGGATAATATATGTCAAATTAGACGACATATAGGGACTGTCCGTGATCTCATTCGGCCAGGAGAACATCTTATACTGATAGTCGTTTACTAACCCGAACAAATTGATGGAAATACCGGAGTTTATTTAGTTTTTGGACGCTGCAAGTAGAGGACTGAGAAGGCCTTGGAGTCTTGGTGCTGGATTACTGATATGAAAATTTGTTAGCCATAAATTTTATTTGGTTGCTGTTGTTTGGGTAAACGCATCAAATTTCCGGAGCCACTTACATTATTGAGGACTCGGGCACAAGCCATGTCTGATAATCGTCAACCACAGCAAAACGCGAACAGGTTTCGAAACAATCAGAACCAGCAATTGCTGAATGTTCGTGACCGCTTGTTCCACGCACTGTTCTTCAAAATTTCCATTACCTATGCTCGGGCCTTTCCGACAAATATCAGGCGGCTTTTCGAATTCCTCGTATTAGTTAAGGTAAGTGTACTGAAAAGATGTATAATTTTAAAACATTAACTCCACTCAGAAACTGGAAAAGGTTAACCTGAACATCTATACACAGGAATACGCTCTTGTAAAAACCCGGAAATTGTACAGTCAAAGGAATGTACTTCAGTAAAATAAAGGAATCATATTCGGTGGGATGGGATGGGGAGCGAACCGTTGAGAAGCATTCGCGAATTCGTCCAAAATTGTATATTTTTGATACAACTATTTCATGGTGATTCCAAAAATATATGGTTAATTATTACAGAAGTCAGAGGGCATGCAACATAGCACTTCAAAATGTCATCTCAACTCTAGGCCCTTGGGATGCAAAGGGTTAATATTGGATATCAGTGGCAATATACATTTGTTAGATAAACAGACATGTATATTGATGCGTTGAATAGTAGATTCAACACACTTTAGGGATTTACAAAGAATCTTGAATCTGACGTACCCCCCCCCCCCCCCCACCCACCCCCCAAAAAATATAAAAAGTTACAGGTGCTGTCCTTTTAATGAAACAAGGAATGTTTCCCTGTGATACTTATACGTATAGTTTTATATGCACAGTAATAAACCCTATTGCTACCACAATATAGTAAATTGCTGCACCAAAAACCACTTTGAAATGGTATTTGATCTTGCCAGATTTTTCAGCACTCAGGGTATTCAGCAAATCGTAATGTCCAGAAATTATTGGCATTCAAAGGAGTCAGGGGGTTGAGACTTCCTGAGTGGAAGACATCGCAAAGTGTACAGACAGTAGAGCTGCTCACACTATGGTTTTGTAGAGAAACAAGTACATGCAGTTGACTATAGATACTATGATAATTTAACTTCAAAATGATAGTGAATTAGCCATGTTATTATATAATTAGAGAGAAGACTTAATCCATAGCTTAATCCAAGGGATGTAGCATGTTGTGAACACATTTTTCACATTTTACCTTCATTGGCAGTCACATTGAGTGGCATCGATGCTGTTCTTGGTGCATATACTGCTGCATGCACATTGGCAATCACATTGAGTGGCATTGATACTGTTCTTGGTGCATATACCGCTACATGCACATTGGCAATCACATTGAGTTTCAGTCATTTAATTACTGGTAAATAATAAGTGATATTATCTTATCATTTCTAATACTGCACTGGCACAAAACAAGTTGTCCGGATTGATCATTTTAGTTTCAAAGGGCCACCTATGCGTGTATTATCATGAAAAGAACTAGCAGTGCTGGTGTACAGAAGCACACACACACATACTGCATAATGTATTCTGGTTTAGCAGTCAGAGTGTGTTGCCATCATGCATGAAACTCTGGTGAAAATTTTCAGAGTGAGAATGACCATAGCTTTTGAATTGCAAATTACCAAACCGTAAGATTAATAGCACCATGGGGAAACAAGTAGTTGTTGTGTCCAATACGGCTCTACTTTTGTATTTTCACTAAAAAGAACAATAAAACATCCTGATTAATTCTAGTTTGCAAAGAAGAAAATATTTGGATTTAAAATACATGTCTGTGTATGAGTAATGATACATACATGTAAGAACCATAATATGAAATATCAAACCAATCACACCTGAGAGGATTTGTTGGTAAAAAACCAAAATGAGAACCACAAAATGTGATTTCTCATCTTTCAGCTCCATTAGACAGCAAGAAGGACATGCCTAGAGATTAATCAATACACCAAATATTTATGAGTACATGTACGTGTAGATCCCTGTGGGTTAGAGTTTTCTCTCAAATAAATTTCATAGCCCATTTCTCAGTAAAAACTTCAATGTAATTCTGTGAAAAGTTTACGTACAGTTGCAAATGATTGAAATGGCAGAAACATGACCAATTTGATATTACATGTTTATGTAGCCAGATTAGATTTATATGTGAACCACCTTTGATACAGGTCACATGAGATAGACAGAGACATCTAACCCTCTGATAAACTTGGTCATTCTCTTGTGAGAAGACATCTGTTATCTGAAATACATGTAAGTGCTGGCAGTTTATGTGTGTGTGTTGATTTTTTGTCTTCAAAAATAGATACTGTACACTTTGACTGGACAATTTTCAATTTAAATGGAGTTTTTATCTGGAAATTAAAAACTATCCACTGTTGATTGACCAATCAGAGTGCTCAATTCAGGTGTTTTATTTACACGTAAAGCCCTGGTCACCAAATTCCAGAAACGAATGACAGCGCCGTAGTAAAGTACTGTCCAATCAAAAGTGAACATGTCATATTCTGTAGACATCTGGTACGTTTTAATATTCAAATTTGGTAATACAGCGGAAACCAGCTGCAACACAAAATCTGCTGTGCCCTAGGGCATTATATAATGTGCCCTAGGGCATTTATAGGATGTTCCATTACATTGGAAGGCTATTTCACAAATAAAAGTTTTAATTCATATCCTAAACATGTTACATTGACAAAGGGGACGGTTGACGTAAATACATTGAAAACGAAAATATATCAGTTAGGGGCGATAGTTTTTAAGTCGGATAAACCCTCATACTTGGGCTCTTCTGGTATATAAAGTCCAACCCTACGATAAAATGTCTCGGCCTGTGGCCTCGACATTTTATCGTTGGGTTGGACTTTATATAACAGAAGAGCCCTCGTACTCGGGCTTTATCCTATACATCAGATATAAATGTGTAAAATATATCTAATGTATATGTTTGGTGTCACATTTTGTTCAAAATTGTGTGTGAGCTAAGATTTTTAGTCCCCACGGACACCGTCCGGGGGACGACTTATAGGTTTGGTCATGTCCGTGCGTGTGTGCGTGCGTGTGTCCGTGCGTGCGGGCGTGCGTGCGTCTGTGCGTCCGTCCGTCCGTCCGTTCACGCAGATATCTCTGAGATGCCTGGAGCGATTTCATTCAAACTTGATACAAGGATTACTTCATATGTCATACAGATGCACGTCAATTTGTTTTGTGATACGATCCAATATGGCCGCCAGGCGGCCATTTTATTACGATTTTTTCATGTACAGAGCCATAACTCAGGCATGTTCCAACCGATTTTATTCAAAGTTGGTACAAGGACATTGACCAATGTCATAGATATGCACGTCAATTTGTTTTGTGATACGATCCAATATGGCTGCCAGGCGGCCATTTTATTACGATTTTTTCACGTACAGAGCCATTACTCAGGCATGTTTCGACCGATTTTATTCAGAGTTGGTACAAGGACATTGACCAATGTCATAGATATGCACGTCAATTTGTTTTGTGATACGATCCAAAATGGCTGCCAGGCGGCCATTTTATTACGATTTTTTCATGTACAGAGCCATTACTCAGGCACGTTTCAACCGATTTTATTCAAAGTTGGTACAAGCTTATTGACAAATGTCATAGCTGTGCACGGCAATTTGTTTTGTGATACGATCCAAAATGGCCGCTGTGCGGCCATTTTATTAGGATTTTTTTCATGTACAGAGCCATTACTCAGGCACGTTTCAACCGATTTTATTCAAAGTTGGTACAAGGACATTGACCTATGTCATACATATGCAAGTCAATCTGTTTTGTGATATGATCCAATATGGCCGCCAGGCGGCCATTTTATTACGATTTTTTCATGTACAGAGCCATTTCTCAGGCATATTTGCATGTTTCGACCAATTTTATTCAAAGTTGGTACAAGGACATCGACCAATGTCATAGCTATGCACATCAATTTGTTTTGTGATGCGATCCTTTATGGCCACTGTGCGACCATTTTGATACGATTTTTTCATGTCCTGAACCATAACTCAGACATGTATCAAGTGAATTTATTCAAAAGTATTTTTATCACAGACCTAATGAAGAGGACTCTATCCTCTCTGAGGACCTGTAATCAAAATACCATTAACAAGTGGGGACTGTGTCATCAACGATGACTTGTTAATTTCAGTGTTCATTCTAGTCTCATGAAGTGACAAAAGCTTTAGAAATGGATTGAAAGCATTAGCCTGTTCAACCTACTATACTGTGACTAAACATGTGACCATGACCTTGACTTCTGTAATACTTACAATCATTTTAACCTGGCTACAGTTTAGAAATTCGTATCCTGTAACCTCATAGAAGATTATTTTAACTAGTCATGTACAGTGTATGCACTTGTATCGTATGTAGTATCATGTGTTGAAACTAATTACTGTCTGAAAGACTAGTACAGATCTTGCGTGGAGGCAGACATGTTTGAGTAAGGTCAAGAGGTCAAATGGTCCACTGTACATGTACTCTTTGAACGTACTCAAATAGGTCTACTCTGTTATTTTACTGTATTTATCCTGCCTTTAGCATCACCTGAATTGAGCCAAAACCATACATGATTATATTGTCACCGTCTTGGGAGTGTTTGTGATAGCAAGTATAGTCAGTACAAGTCATGTATAGGAATTGCTTTTACCAAAGACCAGAGTTGTAACTATTTGTGTTCAGGGGCCTTCAAATGTTCAAGTAATTTATGAAACACAACAAATGGGACGTTGTGCTTCATTGATTTAGTCAACTTGAGATGATGGTAATATGAATTTGGCAGTATAAGGGTTAATTATGCATATCGTTGCATCTGTTTCAGATAACTTCATTGTTTATTATTTTCATGATTCATGTACATCTACAGGATATTAATATGCATGTTCAGAAAGACTTGAATGTCTTCAGGTAGAATAAAACTCCTTTGTCGTGGATATAACATCAGTAAATCTTGTGCTATATGTAGCAGTGAATTTTGTGATGTCAACCATCCTCCCCACCCCTTCATTACTGATACATTTTCGATAAATCCAACGTTGTGGCTCCTTATGCATCTACAAAATCCCTACCATTGCCAAGACAAATATGCCCTCCCTCAAGCGAACTTTACACTCCATAATTAACTCATCCTATATTTAGCAAAGTGCAAAGTTTGCTTTCATCCATTATTGGCTTGGAGGGGATATAATATTGCTTAAATAAAATAGAAATTCATTAATGTTCTTCTTGTATTTTGATAGGGACAGACTTAAAATGTACATGTATATTCATTTAATTTCAACTTAAAATACTGATTCCCTTGAACATGGTTAATGTACTACTGGTGGTAATGATTGTCTTTGTCAATTTACATGTACATTTGTAGCACATTTCATTTTCAAATACTACTTTGAATACAGCAAGATCACATTTAGTGGAATACGAATAGGTATCAGGGCATAAATTGAAATATGACAATCTTAACTGTCAATACATTATCTTTTAAATGTTAATTTATCACAAACACAAAACTGCTTACTATTTGTAGCATGTTTGTTGAAAAGTTTTGCCAGGAGTATTTCTTCAGTTTCTGCACAAAGATTTGATTATTGATTATTGATTTAGTCACAAATATACAAATCTATTGCAAGCAAACACATTCAATCATTATTATTTTTAATGTGTTTGCTTATCACATGTGGACTCTAAAATATACTGGTCAGTATAAAGTCTCTGATTTTAACATGAAGGTGACATTGAGTTGGTCAAAGTACAGAAATTAAAGCAATTGTCTCCACATACATGTAGCCTACAGCAGGGTGAAAGATCAATGTACCATTCATTAAAAATAGAAAAAATATCTGAGATTAATAGCACCTTTGTGACCATTCAATGTGAAAATATGCATTGTCAAACAACAACACTAAAGTTTCTATAGGATTTTGTATTGTAAAGGTCTGTTTCAATTGTCTACCCTTACTGAAACTTAGAGAAAATGGGTCAAAAAGACTTGTATTGCCACTAAAAAGGAAAAAGAAGTCAGGTCTGGTAATTGGATGGTACATTAACAACAAATTTTGTGCTGCATGTAGATAATCCAGCCATTGATTTCTATGCAATGAAACCTATCTTCTGCTTTGCAGTAATGTACATTTAGATTTACATGTAGATTTTTCTGTAAAATGTAGACTAGGTTACAACCAGTTTTGGAAAGATGTCACACATTTATATGTACATTTAACAGATGTACTATTTTATTAAAATTGAAATCTGTTTTGCTTGAACAAATCTCTGTAGTAGAATACTTGCATATCATGCTGTCTCTTAACTGCAATGAAATTGACAGTTATTTACATACTAGTGTGAATTCTTTCCTATTTTTATAGACTATCAATGGAGGCAGTACCTTCAGTCATAGCTATGGTGTACATGTTTTCAGACACTGAAATGATCTCTGTGTGTTGCATTGTGCAAGTAATTTGTATAATTGACAGAAAGGCTATGCAGTGACTTTATTGCTGCCCATTAAAATTTAGCAATTTAATGTATTACATGTAGGGGTAGCTTTACAAATACATGTAACTTTACTATTCCATTGCACTATTACAAAAACTTTTTAGAAAAAAGGACTATGCTTTTTAAAATGAAACACCTCAGTCATTTCGATATCAACCTACAGAACCCAGTACACCCAAACAGCCATTATTTAGTGATCATAAATTAATAGAAATCAGTAAGCACCATTATTATGAAAAGAACATCTCCATGTAAGCAGAGTTAAACACAGACATCCACATGTATGGATAAACAGCACATGACACAGACATCCACATGTATGGATAAACAGCACATGACACAGACATCCACATGTATGGATAAACAGCACATGACACAGACATCCACATGTATGGATAAACAGCACATGACACAGACATCCACATGTATGGATAAACAGCACATGACACAGACATCCACATGTATGGATAAACAGCACATGACACAGACATCCACATGTATGGATAAACAGCACATGACACAGACATGCACATGTACGGATAAACAGCACATGACACAGACATCCACATGTATGGATATACAGCACATGACACAGACATGCACATGTATGGATATACAGCACATGACACAGACATCCACATGTATGGATATACAGCACATGACAGAGACATGCACATGTACAGATATACAGCACATGATGATAATGTACAAGGGATGTTGTGATACTTTGCTTTTTACCAGCATTTCTTTGTGTACCTGCACAATTGCCGACAGAACCATTTATTCTCATTATCCAGTTTGATCATTGACTCAGCTCATTTCTGTTTGTTTGTTTGTTTGTTTACTGTTACAGGCATTGACGGTATTGTTTGTACTAGGATATATACATTGTGCATTTTCAAGAACTCCTATTAATTGTCTGGCTCATGTGCAAGAAGTTTGGCCAAGGGATGGAATATTACGTGTAGAAATAGTACGCAATATATCCAAACCACATGATGTTCAAGTTACTGAAGTTCCTCAAGATATTGCATCTACAGGTAAAGTATTAAACAGTCAACAATAAAATTAAACTGAAGCATTAAGTCTCATGAAAAAGTGTGAACAATTACGATTTTAACAGGAAATTGCATCTTGTCAGATGATTGGATAAATTGATATGACATTAATTGTGATGAGAAGTATTTCCAATGTTCATGTAGCTGCCATTATATATTATACTTTGGAAGAAAGTTTTGCTGAAATGTATTCATGTACATGAATGTACATTGTATCTTCTTCATGGGACAGCATTGAGTCTAAACTACATCAAATTTATACATACAGTAAAAAAATGATAGTTTCTGTTACTAAATTTATTTTCATGAATGTTTCAAATTTCACAGCTTATTTTCAAACAGAATATCACATCAAGTATTGAGAGGAAATGCTTGGTAAACTTTCCATACATCAAATTAACATAATGGTTTATAGCAGGTTCCATACCTTAACATTCTGAAATTTGAAACTGACTGAAATGTCATAATCTATTTGCTTTCAGAAACCCAATTTGAAGAATATACCAATCTTAGTATTTATTCAGAAGATTACTTCAACTACAGAAACAAAAATCTCAAATCTGGCAAAGAAGATGTGGGAATACTATTCAACAATGAAAGTCTCAGTTACTTGGTACCAGAAAAACCCCAGAAAAATATGCAACCATTCCGAGAAACTGTTTCAGAATTTGAAATGTTTACCAGAGCAGGTACTGTATGTTTACCAAAATATTTTATAAATATAAAAGACGGCATCGGAATCAACATTCACATGTATGAGTATCTCCCAAATACTGTTTGAATTCTGAGTTTGGTCTTTCACTCCAAATTGGTATGTGTAGTCCCTCTATCAGGGACTGTGGTGTACCGTATGTATACATGTACAATGTATATCAGTGAGAGCTTATTGGATCAGTAGGTATTAGTCAGTATGTATGAATGGATAATCTGTATGTATGTGTATCCGTCCACCGTAAAAACTTGAGAATCGCTGCATGTATCAAGGCAATTTCTGGTTTTAAAGATGCTTTGTTGTCTTTAAAGGCACTGTTCACTATCCCTTGGATTGCCTTTGTTCTAGTCTGTAAGAGCCTTTTTGTTTTTCATTGAAATTGTAATCTGGTACATAAATTTTCTGATGAGACAATCTGGTGCCATCACAGGCCTTTAAATTAGAGTTGTTCAAATAAAAATACATGTATCTAGATGAGCTTGAAAAATGTAAACAAGTAAAATCTCTGGAACTACTGGTCAGATTGCATTGATCGGAAGTTGTATCAGTTTTAGATTAGTACTGCCTATTTTACTGAAAAATATTAGAATGTTGATTTGCTGTAATTAAACTTGATGCATGTTCTGAGCAGAACTCATTTCTTTTCATGTTGTAATCCCTTGTCAGTTTTACAGAAATTGCTCAGTATCTGCCAGTTACAGATCATAGTATTTAATGATCTGATGTACATGTATCTACATGTTATGATCAGAGTTGGTAAAAGTGTATTTCATGTAGTATAGATAACCTATTCTTTTCCTTTAGTGGCTTCCTGATTATTTTAAAGTCTTCATTGAATGTTGGTATAGAATATTAAGTTCCATCACCTTTTGTGAGAGATGTTAAAAATACAAGTATTCAGTAATGCAAATTCTTTGCATTCTTTGTTCTGTACAGTATGGCCAAGTGATGAATATGTAATGGAATATTCTTTGGAATATGGCTTTTTGAGATTATCACCACAAACCCGTGAAAGGCTTGGAATTCCAGTCATGGTTGTCCAGTTAGGTAGGTTGAAATCCATGCTTTATACACAGATTCATTTCCTTGACAATGATGTAATTGTATTTCACAGTCAGTGTATTACAGATAATTGTGAACTTTAAGTTTGCACATGTTGAAAATGTAAGTATATTGTATATGCATATAATTTAAAGGGACAAAGTTTCTCCTTTTTGACCTTTTTGTGATACCGGGGTTATCAAGAAAACTTGGAATACTTGCTGCACTCAGTGTACAAAAGGACAATGGTACATAAATGCAAATGTCAAAATGTATGCCTTTGCAGATTTGTTTGTGATCTCAACACAAAATGGACTTTTCCTTTTAATTTGCTTCCTATGACAAGTAAACTTTGCTACAATGTAAGAAAGAGCTGCTTTCCTTATCTATACTACATACTGTATATGAAAGGTACTGCCAATTAACATTTCATTGTAAATTCTTGCATGAAGTGTAAACCTTTCTATCAGACTGTATGTTCAGCCATGCATAGTGACACCGACAGATGTGCATGGAACTTGATTTTTAGTTACAGACCATCAAATATTTCTCTGAATTTTAATATCTTGTCTCTCTGCATGCAGAGTTGAGGTTGTGCACAGTTGACCTGTATTTCAATATGTTTCAAGAAGTCAAACAACACAAACTACTTTTCATATCAAACAAAATTCACAAATAAAGATCAAAAAAGAGCAGCTTTGTCCCTTCAATGTAAATACGTATTTTCACATTTGTTCCTACTCACTTATTGTGTTTTGTATTTTTTTTACCAAATAATTATGTTGTTATTGTTGATATAGAGCTGTGGTGTAATATCACAGAGTATGCCTTATTTTCTTTAATGGAATTTCCTATTTATAAACATTTCTGACTTTCCAACAAGATTGTTTTACTTTAGTTGCTAACAGAATAATTTGGATCTTGTTATCATTTAATAAATGATATTAGTTTTGTTAATATTTTGATTGTGGACTCACCAATGATGCAAAAATTGATTTTGTTGAAGTTCACCATTCATGTACATGTGCAATTGTTGATCAAACTTGACTAAATTACCGTACATCCCCTGGTACTGATGATGTTCAGTTGATGTATATTTCATTGTTGATACTTTTCAGATCCTTTGAAAGATGAGTGTTTTGGTGATACATTGAGTAGATTTCTGCTGGAAGAGTTCCTTGGTTATGATGATATTCTAATGTCAAGTGTGAAAAGCCTTGCAGAGCATGAAGATAACAAAGGTATCTCACAAACCTCTACAGTTAATGAAATGAATAATTTGTATAATCTCAAGGCCCTGTCAAGCCATTGCAATCTGACACAGATGCAAAATGATACTGTGTGTATTGATCCTAGACAATGTCTTATAGAATGAATGTCCTCTATGTACTATTCAAGTTGTAAGAACCTTTTCTGATACTTGCTAATCATATCTATACATTTATGAGATGTGAATTAGTGTACTGTATAATGAACATTTTATGTCAAATCTTTGATATATAAATGTCTGCTTCAGTCTTTTAATAGATGTGTCAGTATAACATTCAAGCTGTATGATCTACATGTAGAATTGATGATGATTTTAGTAACGTAACCTTTGGTGGCGTGTTTGAGAGATATGAATTATGAACCAAATTACATATTCTATGTTTCACCTTGGCATTGTAGAGTATCACTGAAGTCTTTTGTTATCACACAATAGTGCAGTTTATCCTAAAAGGCAGATTAGATCTATCCTAATTTCACACTGATACCATTGGATGCTGTGTATATAAGTGGAAAATAATGATGTCATGTAATGTCATAGGTTCAATGCACACATTGTTTTCTGTTTTACAGGCTACCTTCGTAATGTGATATCAGGAGAACATTACAGATTTGTCAGTATGTGGATGGCCAGATCATCATACATTGCAGCAGCGTTTATCATGTTTGTATTTACCATATCAATATCAATGCTACTCCGATACTCCCATCATCAGATCTTTGTTTTCATTGGTGAGTATTGTGAGGAAATATTGACATTCATGGATGGTAGAGTTAGCAATGTCTAAGAAATAGATATTCATTTCAGAATTGATGTTGTGTCAATTCTGAATACCAATGATATTGCCAGATAATGAGGCAATAGTTTGTCATATATCCAAGATACATTTGCTATCCCAGCATGCAAGGTGTACTCCTTCAGATGTAGTAGAGCTGTAAGCAATACAGCATAAATGCAAAGTGATTGTTGGTGAAAGCATTAGTCCAAACTGTAAGAGTTGGTGGTAACACCAAATTATGTGAATACGATATTTCCTAACAAGCAGTGTCAAGTTACTGCAGATGAAAAGATGCTTTTAAGTGTTGTTGGTGTCAGGAGCATTTTACATTTGTATAAGGACTGTGTGATGATGAAATATCATTTCAGTAGTTCAATGTCAAAATCATGGTGTCAGTGAGTTGTCACCAGACAGTGATTTTCATTCAAAGAGATAAAGAAATGTGAATGCCATGGAGGGGCTGTGTGTAATACTGTAGAATAATCAAATATTAATGAGAAACACAGACATTAACACAAAAATATGTAAGCAGTGTAATATCTATGTATGGGATTAGTACTTAGAATACATAATATCTGCAGAGTTTCAACCAGTAACCAAATGCTACAATGACAATTGACATATCATCTATTCAGAGTGCAGGGTCAATCTACATTTCTCCAGTCACATCAACTATATTTGTCAAATTACCTTAATTTCATTATTTTATTTATTTATTTATTTTTATTTATTTTTTATAGTGGATTTACTTCAGATGTTAGAAATGAATGTGACCATAGCGTTTCCTGCAGCACCACTTCTTACAGTCATTCTGGCCTTAGTTGGTAAGTATTGACCATGTCTTGAAGTCTTCTTCATTGTCTAACAAGTTTGAACCGACTTTATCTCACCATCAACTTGCGATATCTGGTAACTGCAAACTTGTTTGTGAAATCTTTTATTTCCTGAGCAATTACTGTTTAGAACTGAATTTAATTGTAAGTCTAGTTTGCTTTACCCGCATGGTGCAATTTCACTCTGCTTTTCTTTGCAACTGTAGTGTTTATGTATTTAGATAATGATATGTGGTTATGTAGTCTTGGTGTTATTGGAGCTAGGCTTCCACACTTCACTGGTCATGCTGTCTGACTGTCAATCAAATCACTAGTGTCATTGATCTTAAACTGATAAAATTAATCAACTGTAGATGAGATATTATGTACAGATAGTTCACCATATTGTTCAACTGAGATCATTTATAACATGTTGTATGTGGTATATCCAGAGATCTAATTGAAATATTTTGCATCATACAGGTATGGAAGCTATAATGTCTGAATTTTTCAATGACACAACAACAGCATTTTATATCATCCTGATAGTATGGATTGCTGATCAGTATGATGCCATTTGTTGCCATACTACCACCAGTAAAAGACATTGGCTGAGGTAAGATTATTGTCATGTCACTCAGTTTCAAAGTCAAGTTTTACAAAGACATTAATTTCTCTGATAGTAAGAGATTGAATGGACAAATATACAGAAAGTTGTATGATAATGCCATGGTGTGTGGATCAACAATTTGAGACACTTGTATTTGTTTAATAGGACAATCTCACTGATTATTAATGTGAGCATTAAAAATTTTATCCAAGCTGTAAATTCCTAGTGGCAAGCTAAAAAGATTGAAAATCTAGAATTAAAAGTATTTGTACAAAATATCTTTGTGAGTTGGAATACCATGTCATCAAGAAATGTATAATCAGGAAATGAGGTACAGTGTTCAAAGTATGTCATACTTGCCTGTTGATGTCTGGATTCTAACAAACGTTCGTCTTCTGTTTCAGATTTTTCTACCTGTATCACTTTGCTTTCTATGCTTATCACTATCGATTCAATGGTCAATACAGTGGTCTAGCTCTCGTCACTTCATGGCTCTTCATTCAGGTAATCTATCTATTAAATCCTATGAGAATACCAACATTGTAGTAAGCAAAATGCTTGTAATAAACTCTCAGTATAAAAAACCTGTGTCAGAAAGCATTTCATCAAACTCAACATGCTGACAGTATTAATGATGTGTGATTAATACACTAATGCTGTTGAACAGTAAACAATCACCAGTCCATATTGCAATGTTTTATCTCCCTCAAAACTTAACCAATGCTACAGATATCAAACTAGTCTTTGAATGAAATCAGGTACAGATTACTTGATAGTTCCCTCACACTATGAATCTTTCTATAGTATGCATGTTTTGCTGTTTACAAAGCACAGATAGAAAATCATAACTCTAAGTTGATCTTTTTATTATTTTCAGCATTCAATGATTTACTTTTTCCACCACTATGAGTTGCCAGCCATTCTACAGCAAGCCAGGATTCAAATACTTCTTCAACGTAACCAACATGGAGGCATCCACACTGCAGGCATCAATGTTGACTTTGATTTAGATGATGAAGACTTGCCAGATTTAATTCCTCCGCCATCTCCAGGTGACAACAGTCCCAACAATAATGATAATATCCCCAACAACAACCAAGCTAATGCAAACCCAGTGAACAACCCAGCTGACAACCCAGCTAATGATGTGACCAACAACCCTGCTAGTAACGCAGTCAATGATAATGCCAGTGATACAAACCAAGCAGCTACATCACAGGAACATGCAGCTGTTAATACTTCAGCAATGGATGATAGCACAGCAGACAACACTGCAGCAACTTCCGTTGACAATAGTGAATCACAAAGTAATAGAGATGATATGAGTCCTGGTACTTCAGTACAAAGTAGCCAGACATCCAGTATTCAACATGGCCAACAAAGTAAAAACACTTCAGAATTCAGGAATGGTATTTCAACTGATAATAAAACTACATTTACCAGGCCAGAAGCCAGCAATGTTCAGTCCCTGAGAATTGCAAGTGGAAGTTCAAATGTCAGTGATACAATTGATTTCTTTACCAGTGCTCCAAGCTCATCACATACTAGGACAAATTGTGACAATAATGTTGACAGAGCTGGAGACAATGATGATGAAAGAAGAGAAAGAATTACTGTTAACAATGATGGTACAGCAGTGTAGTATGTCATTTGCAGATATTGTATCATTGCAGGAATGCAAATCAAGACTGTGTTATTGTATTGGAACTGGTGTATTAGCAGTAAGGTGGTAACATCTACTGCACATCAATATGGATGTAGTAGCAGGCAATTGTATCTCATAGACCATCTGATTTGCAATGGAAGGAATTTATACTTTAGCCTGTGAGGGCAGTAACATTAAAAGAGATTTTCTACTGAAAAGTCCAGGGTCAGTGTTTCAAAATGACCATCCATGGAAAGGCCAGGAGATCACAACTTGTTTAAATGTTATACTCATCAAGAGTTGAATGATGCAAGCCTGTATGTGACATTGGCCGATGCTAATTTAGGAAGAATTGTAAGAAGTTGCACAATTTCATTTCCACAACTGATGCTAGTTGTATCATCAACCGTACTACTTGTACAAAGTGTAACTCCTAAATTGTGCAATCAAACTTGAAACAAAATGTTTCACCTAATCTTCATTTTGTATCTCTTTAAACTTATCGAATCCCAGTTGAATGGAAGGGGGATAAACATTTTTAGCTAGCATCAGTAATGATAAGTAATTTTTATGCACATCTACAAACAATTGAAATAAGCAAAGCAGGTACAGCTGTATCTGTCTTTAACATTATTATGATAGGTCTCAGCAAGCAACTCTCATCAAAATTATTCAGACATGATTAAAAGAAATCTTTCGGTTAAAAATGTTATGTTAGGTGTGAATGGATAGTCATCCTATTCCAATGTAAAATTCTTAAAAAAATAATAAAATATTTTGAATCTAAGTGTTGTGCAAGCTTTTTTATGTTGGTTGTTGTCAGCATCTAAATGATGTAAGAAGTGTCATGCAAATTGACATGGGTGTAATTGCCATGGTTACCAAAGGATGTACAGTGCTAAGAATGGATTTAATGATTATACTGATATATCTTTAGAATGATTAATTTTGCTATCAGATCAATCTTACACACCTGTTTTAACGATGCCATTTGGTCCAGCATGTGTGGTGTCAATTCCAAAGTTGTTGCAAAGAGTTTAGAAATTGAATGGTAGGGAACACTGCATTCCCTCCTTGGCATTCAGCTGTACATGACATTTATTTCATGCTGTATACAGCTCTGGTTTCCTTTCCTTAAGATGACTTGGCTACCATCTATAAACTGAGCACTCAGCAGTAGTTAATCCTCTATCTAAAGGGCTCCATTGACAAACCATAGAACAAAAATACAACTTGGGAGAAAGGACTAAGCTGTAGTGAAAATCATTGTCTGGTAGCCATAGTGCTGACCAGACTTGTCTAGTAAGCTAGTTTTTGAAGGGAGCTTTTACTCAATCATTTCCACAGAAGTGGTGTAGTAAGATGTTATTTATAAGAACATGACTCTTGGCTCCGTTCAAAGAGTTTGGCTTTTAGAATGCAAGGCTATGACAACTGATATTGGTTATTAGCTCCGCTGTCAGCGACGCGGAGCTTATCAAATAGGTTGATTATCTGTCGTCGTCCGGCGTCTGTCGTCGTCCGTCAACAATTGCCTTCTCCTCTGAAACCACAAGTCCAATTGCTTTGAAATTTTATATGCAGTTCACTTGGGGTGACCTCACTTCAGTTTGTTCAAATCATGGTGAAATTTTCATATTTGTATTTTTGGGGCATTTTTTGGTGTTTTTGGTAAAAAAATCTTCTTCTCTGAAACCGCTCGTCTGATTGCTTTGAAATTTGATATGCAGTTTGCTTAGGGTGACTTAAATCAGATTTGTTCAAATGGTGGTGAAATTTGCATATTTGTATTTTTAAGGCAATTTTTGTCATTTTTGGTAAAAAAATCTTTAAAAATCTTCTTCTTCAAACTACTGGTCAGATAGCTTTTATATTTAGTACATATGTCCCTAGGGATGATCTATTGCAGATTTGTTCAAATTGTGCAGAAATATGCAAATTTGCATTTTTAAGGCAATTTTTGCCATTTTTGGTCAAAAAATGTATTTCTCAAAAAGTACTGGTCTGATAGCTTTGAAATTTGGTATACAGGTTTCTATAGATGAACTAAGTAATATATATTGAATTTCTGATGAAATCTGTAATTTTGTATTTTTGGGCAATTTTTGCCATTTTTGGTCAAAAAATGTGTATTTCCAAAACTACTTATCTGATAGCTGTGAAATTTGGTATACAGGTTTCCATAGATGAACTAAATGATATTTATTGAAATAATGATGACATCTGCAATTTTGAATTTTAGGGCAATTTTTCCCATTTTTGGTCAAAAAATGCGTTTCTCAAAAAGTACTGGTCTAACAGCTTTGAAATTTGGTATACAGGTTTCTATATATGAACTAAGTGTGATATTTTGAAATTATGATGAAATCTGCAATTTTTATTTTTGGGGGCAATTGTTGCCATTTTTGGTCAGAATATTTTATTCTCAAAAAACTACTCATCAGATAGCTTTGGTTGACATGTCTTTAGGGATGATCGAATGTGATATATTCAGAGTATGATGAAATCTTCAATTTTGTATTTTTGCAGCTTATTTTAGCCACTTTTTTCTGGCCACTGCATTGAGTTATCAAAGATTTCCACCTTCTTCATCAACATGTGTCAAAAATAGTTATTCTGTACATAAACACAGCGGAGCTATATCGGCCGCTAGGTCGCTTGTTTCTATATTTCTGATAAATCATGTCAGATCACCATTAACTTCATACCACTGCAATATTAACTTCTTTGATGGGAGCACGTCCCCATTGACTCCCATAGCAGACTTCATGCAATGTTTCACCTCATAGAGCAAAGATCCTGGACTTGAGGCTGTAACTGCCCCAACAACATCCAATGTATCACATCATATATAGACTTGAAGATCCTGGACTTAAAACTGTTACTATTCTAGTAACATTCACTGTGTAATCCCTCTCCTGGACTATGGATACTGCTAGAGGGCCTCAGTGATGTCACCTGGTTTCTCATGCAGTGTTCATTATCTGTCAACAAATGGTGTTCAATGAAATAACATTCAACAAGGTTGCGAATTGCCTTTCCCCTTGATTGTCCATGTGGAGAGTTGAGAGAGTAGCTCTTACTTTCAGTGTTTTCATTATTTTTACTTTAGAAAACATTTACAGGTTCTTCCTCTCCCAAAGAATATTGAAATATAAAATAATATAAAATATTAGCCTTGCAAGCACATTGCATGGAGTATGTGTGTGATCTTATTGTAGACAAATGGATTCAGATATCAACAATAACAGTGGACACGACACACACACACACACAGCTGTGTTGATAAGTTGCAACTCTCTGTCTGTATGGAGACCTGATTTTTAGAGTCCAGCAAGAACTAAATGGGACAATACACATGATAGTAGTTACAGGCAGCAAGGCTTTGTAAAGGTACAATGAGATAAACCACAGGTCTGAATTGCTAAGAATATACATTCCATTATCAGCTTTTCACTGTATTGAAGTCATTCTAAAGGCAGACACTCATGATGATGTATTTATGATGTATTTATGCCACTGTCTTCATTGATCCTCAACTTTGGAGGAGATAAAGGTTATGCAAACAAGTATGATGTTTAAAACAAGGATAACGGAGATTGGAATATTAGACAGAGGTGACTTAAACAAGGATTTCTCACATTACCAAAATATGGACAATATGATCTCATTTGACACTGTTTTGCTCTAACATTAATATAGCTGACTCTTAAAAATTTAATTTGAGGAACAATTGATATTTCAAAGTAACTGATTGTCCATTTTAACATGTGATTCATTAAATGGGAACCTTTGAACATCCAGTTTGGTATTTATACTTCTTAAAATTTTGCCGGAATTAACTTTCTTACAAATACTTGCAACAATAACAAGCGTTTTGATCTGGTATTTATTGCCAATAACTTCATACACTAACATTTCATACTATGGGATTAGTAAAAGCAGACTTTCCACAAACTGATATTACAATGTAAAATCTGTGTATTTTTATTCACTTAACAAGAGATAGCCATTTCAACTAATTTTTTTGACCAGCGATTTTCAATCATATTTTTCGATAATTTCAGACTGCTTCACATGTTTGGTAAACTTTGTCAGCTACTCCTGTATACTTTCCATTATTACATATGTACCACAGTTTACTTGCATTGAAGCGCGCGCGTACTACCGGTATTTGCACTGCAGTGCAAATACCAAAAACATTATTCCATACCTGCATGCAAATGAATAGAACAGCGCGTGATCCTTGTCTTTCAATGTGTGTCGCGTAAACTATTTAAAATGTGTTCGCTTGTGTTTTTAGTTCCTTTTTTTTTCTCGATAAAATAAACAGGGGGAAACATATGTAATAACAACAGAACCCCATGGCGAGCGAGCAAGCTTGCCGTACCAGGGCTATTTGCACTCGTGTTTGCGTTGAATCCGGCTGTCCTTTCACTCGCTGCGCTCGTGAAAGCACAACCGCCGGATCCCCCGCAAACACTCGTGCAAATACCGCTGGTACAGCGCGCTTGCACTCTCTCGCCATGGGTTCTGTCATATTACAATATTGATCTTTGTACGGAAACAGAAAGCAAGAGTTGTGGACTTAAACATATTTAAGAGAATGTAAACTAATGTGAAATACTAGTTATGGACATACATGTCACATCATACTTGTATTTCATAGATTGATTTCACTTTATATCTGATGTTCAAAATGTAACACTTTTATGAACATTTTTATAGAGCTGATTTTGAACATACAAAATGCATTATAACAGTGTTCGAAATAAACACCTGTCCAGCAGTCCGAGACTGGTTGTTTTTTCTGCAGGACTGGTAAAATAAAAAAGTTACCAGTCCGGCGGACAGGTTGACTTTAGTGTGGGGAGTCTTCTTTAAAACTATGTCTGCTATTTTTTCTCCGGGCTCCCATTCAAATTTTATGGCAAGACAGTTTTCTTTCCCGTAAATTCATCCTACTCAACAGCGCATAACAAAAATACTTAGGCACATAAAAGTAATCGCAGTATCAGGACTGGTAAGTTTTTGGCAGGACAGGCAACTTTTTGAAGTTACCAGTCCTGGTGACTGGTTGATATTTTCCACAAATTTCGAACACTGATCATAACTATACACAAAGAGTTCCTATGAGTAGCAATGACAATGTCTGGCCTTGAGGTGACTGTTCTTCAGAGATTGCTAACTCAGATGAAAACTACCAGTAGTAGTACACCTACACATGTGAGTATCCTTCAGATATCCATGACTTTGATCTACTGAGCCTACTTTACAATAATAAAAATTACAAATTCATTTTTGATCCAAATAGTTTTCACAATCAATCTGCCGGTTGTAGTTGTCAACACACATTTTACAAGCCTAATGTCCTGACTGGTTTTTGACTTCATCATAGGAAAAGCATGAACCCTGAAATGATTTTTGTTGTTGTCAATATAATACAGTGTTTTATAATGAGTACATGTTTCATTCATGAAAGTATTAGTGAGTTGATATAAACTACACAGCTGTCAGGTTGTATCTTGATGCTCTCACTCAGTGTTGGTATCTTACATCTCTCCCTATATGTGCATCAGAATTCTCTTCAGTCCAAGAAACACTGCCAGGCCTGACATGTTGTAGTATGTAGTTCCAGAAAATTGTGCATTTAACATGTACAAATTTACAGTGTTTTACAAAATGTTGATTTAGAAGAGAAATCCTATGCAAAGATAAACGCTTGTTGTAAATATTAATCAACATCAGAACAAGCTAATACAGAACGCATTACACAGTTTACAATTGAATCATACATTTCAACTTGGAATTCAGAACTTTATAACATGGTTAAACTATGCTTACTTTTCTTTACTCATACGTTAAATAATACAAAGTCTTAAATATTCCAAAAATCATCCACACTTTTTGAACACAGTTTCTTCTTCAATGCAATGATCTCAGACATAGCTGTGTATGGTTTTGGTGGCATACACATAGATTTACAATCTGCATTGTGGCATACACATAGATTTACAACTTGCATAGTAAAACTCTCAGAAGAAAGAAAGTCTTGTCTGTCCTTTCATTCCTGGTACTTTCTCATACATCAATCTTCGTCTTTTGCTTGCAGTCAGAACTCTGTGATCTTGTGATGTGAACAGTGAAAATTCATCCACTGTGTCTGTCACCATGATAAAAATAACATATTAGTCAACAGTCATGATCACACATCATTTGATTGACATCGGGTATTTTTTATTTGTATGCTAATTTTTTGCTAGTTTTCTTTCACTCTATCTCATACTGATTGATTCAGTAATTTAGGCAAAACGTCAGCTGAAATCCATAGAAATTTGACATGCCATGTATGAACAAAAATACTGTCTGACCGAGAGAACCAATTTGATCACCAACAGTTTTCTTTCTGACTAAAGAACATTTTTAAATTACATATTCCATGTATTGGTATAAGACTGGTTGAAGGACACTTCAAGAAATGCACAAATTCACACAGAGTTTAAAAATCTATCAGTGAGCCAACAGTTCTGATAGCCACCCTGATGTGATGACACATGAATGATTCTGCAAAGATTTTTCAAATCACAGCTGCATTTTCATCGATCAATATCAAAGTTTACTTAGTCTATCCAAACACATAAGTTATGTCCATTATCAGATAATTTCTAACACAGTAGCTAAGACAGCATTTCATACAGTGATATAGTTTTACTCACCAGTCACCTCAGAATAGACGGCTGAATTGTTACTGTTTGGTACTCTTTGATCAGCTTTCTCAATCAGTGATACAGGACTCATTTTCTTGTCCCTCAATGTGCCATCATCTGATCTAACTTGATTCCACATCTTCATTCCAATGTTGACATCACATGCTGAATGTCAAATAAGACAGTTGATAATGAGAGGAACTAATCACAAATGTAATGTTGGAGGAGTTTCACAACAATTTTAGTGTTGTACCGGTACGTTAGGAAATGTTACACTACTTCACATATGCAATCAACATGTGGGCAAGCTCTCACTTAGGAAAATCCCCATTTTAATGATTCACCCCATGATTCAATACTGTTACGATATAATTATATCATTAAACCACTTAGCAACAGGTATACTGTACCAGTAGAGTTTGACAAGATCATTCCATATTACACTCATGTATGCATTTATACTGCAGTATGTAGTGAGCTAGTCAAAATCTTATAGTCTGTTCATTGCTAGGCTGGTTTATTGCTGAAGTATTTAAGCAATAACCCCCGCCGCAGGAGGGTATACACGAGATTTTGGTACAGTGCGCGACATATAGCACGAGCCGATAGGCGAGTGCTATATGGAGCGAATTGTACCAAATTGAGTGTATACCCGACTGCGAAGGGGGTTATTGCTATTATATTATATCAACTTGTGTGTCTTTGTCGTCTTGGTCCGGCATTTTCGTCAGTTTCAGCCCAAAATGCAGAAACTGACGTCTGAGAGATCGAACGTCGGAAAATCATCGCCCGAGACCGAGCATTTTTATAAGTTTGGATTACGTTGACAACACACGAACACAATATCCTATGATAACATACGCATTACGTTCATCAAAATTTCATTAATACTTACATGCAACACGAACTGCTTCAGACACAGAAATGGGTCAAGAGTCAAAGCAAAAGAAAAAGTAACAATTTTTTTCGTAAATTTACATAAAAACAATAGCGCTGGCTTTTTTTGGCGTAGTACACTAAAAATAGATTTGTCTCATTCACTGTCAGTCCGGTGTGCGCCAACCGTCGTAACATTCAGACAGAGGAGGTGGTGCAGTGGGGTTACAGGTTCTATTTTTGATGGATATTTTGGATGGATAATTTGTGCCAGAAAACGTGCAGTTTTGAAATAATCCAGACATGGATTACGGCGACTGTATGAACAGTTGTAATATGCGAGCAGAGTGTGTTGCCCGATTCAGCGAGATCTGGACGCTGACACAGCGATTTTCGTCGCAGGAATGATCGCATTGTTATTTTGAACTTCTTCAAGTTCTTGGGCTACATCGTTAGAACACCCTGGTCTGTTACAGCCCAAACTCTAGGAAGGAATATCTGACGTACCGTTACAGTGAGGAAGTTTCAATTTATTTGTGTATGAACGAATACTAGTAGTAGCTTCGTTTTAAAGAGCGGTATGTCGCGTCTCGACTCCTGCTGAATCGATCAAGCAAACTACACAGTGTGCTGTTACCCTATACAATTTTGTACATCATCATACCAAAATAAATGTGTTGCTTCGGAGATTTCTTTCATCATAGACCGCTTATTTTCACCAAGAGGTGAGTTACAGAACCATACTTTATCTCTGTATCGAAATTCGAACTCGGTCTTTGAAACAAAGCGGACTGTTTTCAGATTACCGATTAAGTTCAGAGCCACATCGTTCAAATGCACCGACCGGGCAATTTTCAAAAATGCTGGTTTAGGGGCCCGTTTTACCACCGCTATCAGTGCAAAAACAATATTTTAGCATCGCTCTCGTCCAATCAGAATGGCGCATGGTAGCATGATATAATATAATTCATGATAGAAATATTTCATGAAAGAAGTACATTCAATCATTATAAATATGACTTTTGATCACATAAACATTGATTTTGTAATCAGAGAGAGGTACACATTACACCACAGCTAGATTTGGAAACAGAAACTGATAGTTTAAGTGTTGATGGTTAAACTTTCATTTTGTATAAAAGACTTATCAGTGGAATAATAATATGTAAGCTGTGATAACACTTACCTTGTGGTACATGCATAAATGGTTGAGCTATTCCTACATGTGGTTTGTACAGCTGTGGTCTGTCCAGTAGTTCCGCACCATATCCTAGACTTGGTGTTGGTTCTGCAATATAGACAGGTTTATGTGTTCTAGGAGTTGGTGGAACACACTGTAACTGGACACCTCTGTTATCCCTTCGCTGCTCAAAGTTGTTACATGCCTTGGTCATCACATCACCAGCTTTGCTGTGTCCATGGTAACTAAACTGATCACCTTTGAACTTTACTGAGTCACCACTTTCAGGCAAATTTGCATGGTAAAAATCAACTGCAGATTCGCTTTGATGATAGAGTTTAAACTTGTCAACTTTATTCCAATCATCAAAATCTAACGCCTGTTTCTTAGTTGAGTCATTCCACTGGCTGATATATCTCTGTGTGTCTTCACTGAATTTGCAATACACATCTTCATCTGTCAAAGTCTGATGCTCAGGAATATTGCCATAGATTTGATCATCAGCTGCAGAATCCTCAAGGATTTCAAAGATATCAGTTTGTCTGCATACTGTAGACTCAGGATAATCCATTGACATTTCAACATCACAACTTTCTTGACTAAACATCAGCTCTATAGGTTTCTGATAGTGTGGACTTATATCAGTCATTGGTATATCTTCCTTGTAGTGGATTGTATGATGAAATTGCTGAGAAGTGAAATAAATGAGACAACATCTCAATGACATGCAATGAACAAATGAATGCTAATAACATTTTAAAATATTTCAGTAGTGTTTATAACTATGACATGTTACCCTGGAATAATGAATTTATGCTCAAATTTTACTGCTTGAACATTACTCTAAACACTTTCAAAACAAATTCCTTTAACTAAAGCATATCTTCCATTATATTGCTATCAAAGTGATAATATTACTTAGGTTTATGTTACTAAGCGGACTTTACAGAAGACATGTAGAATGTAATAGCTCATTGCATCAAGAAATGATCAAGTAATCATGACTGTGTTAAAGATCATCTTGATTACATCTTACGTAATACTGCATTGGATGAAAAATACTGTCATTAAGAAGGGGTAATGCCGGGTAAAGGGGTAATTCAACACAACTTTATTCAGTAGCATTACAGAGCTAATGTTTTATGAATGTCAAACTCTTGCTAGCGTCTGATTAGTGTAACTTCCACAATGGTTCAAGTAGAAGAAATAAGTATGACCTATGTATTTACAGTGTCTGCACATTTAGATACCTTATTTTCCAACATGTTCTTAACAATCACAGATGAACTGTAAAGGTGATGGTAAGATGTTGAGTCTTACCTTGATCATTTTCTGTGGAATCCATGGACAGATATTGATGAGTTCTTGCAATGGACATGACATGAGTCTTTGTAATGGACATGCTGTTAGCATCACTTGTGCACTAAATGAGTTCATACATCCAAATGATAAGAGAAACCTTTCATGCTGATGATGTCAAACAAAAACAAAATCACTTTGACTAGGCACTACGATATATCATCTTTAAATAACAAATTCTAAAACTCAGAAATTCTGAATTATGTGTTCTGCTGCTGACAGTAGTGTGTCAATGTGTTGGAGGTATTTGATGAAGTGTAGTAACTTGTATGGTAAACTTCAATGCAACTAATTCAAAGGAACACAAACTTACTGACGAGTTGCAATCCACCTTGTTGTCTGTGTGGTTATGATCCACATACATGTACTCTTTTCACTAGTGTCTATGAATTTAAATTTAAATGCTCAGCTATGCACAGCCTTGCTATTATATTTAGCTTACTCTAACCCTTGCATATAAATTGTCTTTAATTGTCTGCTATTCCTTCTAGCTGATATGTTGTACAATTAGCTGACTCTTTATTTCAAAGGTAAAAGATTACACTAGCATCAATGATACCATGGTGACACTTGATACAAACTGATATATTCATGTTTATCTTCTTTTGGCATGTACACCCTTCCTCAGGTCAATATTGGCATGTACACCCTTCCTCAGGTCAATATGGCATATACACCCTTCCTCAGGTCAATATTGGCATGTACACCCTTCCTCAGGTCAATATTGGCATGTACACCCTTCCTCAGGTCAATATTGGCATATACACCCTTCCTCAGGTCAATATTGGCATATACGCTCTTCCCCAGCTCAATATTGCCAAATTTCAAAATGAATAAAGGTGTCACCACAACTTTCACTTCAAGCCCAACACTACACAAAATTTTGAATTGATATCAGAGGAAATTGTAGCTGAACTCTGTCCAGTTTTCAAACAATTACTTGTATTCTTTGTTTCAGGTCATTCTGCTTTATAGCATCTTTTCAACAATCTCCTCTACATCCCTTGCAACATCCATTTATCCGACACATACACCAAAACAAACCATGGATTTATCCAAGCCTGAATTACAAAGAGATATTTTAATATTGTTACTCACATTACTGATTTCTTGAGTTAACCAAGTCCTCGTTATCCAATCTTGTTTATCCCATACAGTAGTCCTTGCTAGGCTATCTTCACTGATTTCTCTGATGATTCTAGCAGTATCTGATGTACTGTATGAATACACAATCTGAAAACAAATATAGCAAATCAAGATTTGATATCAGTCAGTGATAATCACATGCATCACAACTTTCTTGTAGTCAATGCTGACCCTAATTTCTGTAATAGCAGAAGTTCTATGCTGTCTACTTTGATTCTGTGATGACGCCTCAATGTATTACATAAAATTGTAAGATTCACAAATAAATTTCTAAAATTTGTCTGTTAAGCCAAACGCATCTTTCAAATATGTGAAATATATAAACTGCTATTTCATGAGAAATGAGATGTAAAAATGCATCACTACAAATGGTCACTAATATTGTGATATTTTCAGACGATTGTCAAAAATCAAAATCAAAATCTGATGTAAACATTTTATTAAACTGATAAATGGACCTCCTGTCCTTGTTGAATAATTTTTTAATGGAAGATATCTAGAGCTTTAGGAAGTACAAGCTGATTTAGTGATAATACGATTTATTTATGCTACATGTATGGTGCTGGTCTTAAAACAATAAATCATAAATATCATATATTTGAGAAGTCAAAATTGGCACACAGTCCATGTAGCCGACAATGAGATGCAAATGATATGCGGTTAAGGTCTCCTCGACTAACTTTCAGCTGGTTGCTCACTTTCTACTATTTTTATAGTATTTTATACAAAGGCACAGACTTATCCTACCTGCAACTTAAAACTGATAGTGATTTTGTAGCTCATTCTTTACTATTTTTCATAGTTTTCGGTAGCCGGTATTAGACACTTCGTGTTCGTGTCGGCTACATGGACGATCTGCCCAAAATTGTCATAAAATGCTACTTATGCAAGTGTTTAATGTCTTGCAAGGTAATGTCCATATCTTTTCAAATGGTTTGAAATCATAAATGCACAAACTTGACTTTATGGTCAGAACAAGCAACAAGAACACTGAAATCTAGAAATGCAGTACAGTATTTAAGCAATAAAGCACACCCAGCAATGGTATACCACAAGATTTTGACCAGTTCGCGACATATATGCATGAGCGATAGCGAGTGCATATATGAAGTGAAATGGTCAAAATCGAGTGGTATACCGTCACTGGGTGTGATTTATTGCTATTATATTATAACAGTATATTGAAATTCTGGCGTGGAACGTTATAAAAGAACTTTTCTTTTAAAGGGGAAATTTACCTTGAAAATTAATTTTGGAATATTAAACTGATATGATCATTGAAAGGGTTTCGAGTCGATTTTATTCACTTTCACTCACTGGCTAACAAACAGCGGTGTACTAAAATACCGGAAGTGACGTCGTAAACTTGGTCATTGAAGCAGTCGACGTGAGCAACTGTAAGCTTTTCCACTTACAGTGTATAGAATGGCTACAGAATATAGGGGCCAAGCACTTGGTGGCGTAAGTCAAGCAGAAATAAAGTTTCTATGAATACCACTTTGAGAAGGGCTGCTTTTAGCGAAAGTTGCAAGTCCAACTACTGAACTACAAGCCTAAAGGAAAACTGTCCAGGGCATATCCAGCCCCAAGTGCTTTGCTTGTACATATGGGACTGTGCGTACACTCAGGCACTAGAAATGGCACGGTGTAGACAAGACCGCTGGTTCTAGACTAATCATGGCTACATCAGGGTGTTCTGTAACACATTAAAAACGCTCGCACTTTTAGAATTAATGTCGATCTCTTTAGAGCATTGGCATACTTCGGCGTCAGCATGATTTAACAGCGATTGCAGACGCAACACATGCATCCATGGGTTGACAATGACAGGCATGATTGATCGGCGAGAGGAATTTGAACTTCGTCATCGGAACTAGAATAGTCACTTTCCGAACTCGAACTGTAACTTTCTGACGATGTCAGTCTAAGATCATCAATTGCTCATTCAGGTTTGAAGTAATTGCCGATTATTTTCGCCATTAGTCGAGCGCTGAGGTTTGAGTACCGCATATGCGTCCTCCACTAGAGCACTTGGGTGTAAGTGACCTCACTTTGAACCCAGTGTGTACACAACGACTGGCAAGTTTGATACGTCACTTCCGGTTTCCGTGCGTTCAGTTTCTGGCCACTGCGCTAATACGCTCAAGTGAAAGTGAATGAAACCAACGCTATTTTGTTTATTTTTCACTAAATAACGACCTGGTTACCTAAGAAAGGCTGGGTAAATTTCCCCTTTAAGCCGAGAGCTAGTGCGCATGCCAACCGTGGTACATCGCCAATATACCAAGGTTCTTTTCGCATCTCAACCAATCAGATCGCTGTATTTGCACCATCAATATAATCATATGATATAATTTCTGTTATATTTCAGCATTTCATACAGATTTATTCCAGTGTAAGCTCATCAATCTACAATTATTTCTTAAGTGTACTGACAATTTCCCTGCAAATACAAATGAAGACGAAGTCACAGTATTAGCATTTACCTTGACTTCATAGCCATCTGTCTTGTTGGAAAAATGAGCCACTGATGCATTCAGGTATGATATATTACAAGTTACATGGCCTGAAAATGGATACCTATGGAAAACAACAACTCTGACAATTAGGAAAACAAAAATCTTGACAATTAGGAAAGAGGACATTCTGTACTTTATTGGCCCTGACTGAACAAAAGATTTTTCTTGTTAAGTTTTCCCTTTAATTCAGTCTCAATAAAAATGAATGAAATATTCTCACATATAATTTAAATATCACTTGATCTGATATTGAGTAAGACTCTTGGGGCAGCTGGTGATTACCATAGCAACCCTGAAAAAAGATGATACATGATATAAAATAAAATATTTGTTTGACCCAATGTACCTGGTTTTCCTGTATCAGTAGAAAAGGACAGAACAGTTTTTTAAAACTTCGTTATGATAGTCTGCTGTTATTTTTAATTTCAGATACATTTAGCGGTCAATGCAGAGAAAAGACTAACAGTAATGTAGATTTTACCCTCCCCCATCTCCCAGTGTAAAGGTCTATCTTCACCATAGAAAACAATTGGATTGGATAAACCATGGTCCCTCCATAGGGTCCATGATTAAACCAAAATGGTGAAAGGGTCATTAAATTATAGAAGACTGAAAACTCATTATACCTATTGAAGACACTCAGTACACAACTGCTGTTATGACTACATGTTTGATAATTAATTAATAATTAATATGCAGTGATTATCTTTTAAACAGAGCATGCCATATTAATCCAAACATACCTATATTTCAATTTGTGTGTAGTCTGGACGTGCAGAATCACCCAACACAGATTGTACTTCACCGAGAATGCAATGACTTGACTGATAAGTGGTTGAACACTGCCCTCATGTGACAAGTCTGTCAATTCTTGCAGTATTATACATGTTCTTTCATCAATGATAACATCAGCAAAATACGGTGGTCTTGATAGATTAGAATGTGACTGATAGAAGTGAACTAGATCATCATAATTACGTTCAATAATCATGATATCATGCCTATGAAAAAAGTAGAATTTCAGTATTAGTTGTTATGGCATTACAAGACTTCATGTATCTCTGCATTCATAGAGTGTGCAGTGAAGACGTACTGATGAAATATAAATATGGACAAATGTGTGATTTTAATGTGATTAAGGTTATGCCATTAGCATGAAGCCATCGTCATTAAAAAAATGAATATTCACCAAAGTAATAGACAGATGCAATTACATGTTTATACACTTTCTTTCCGTGAACCCCTAGATCATACAACTTATTGTAACAGTTACATATTGTCGTGCTGTAGGCTATCCATATCATCTAGTCAGGAAATCATAACATCATGATATCGTAAAATTTTTCATGTACCTCTGTGAAATTGGTAGTGATTTTTTTATAATCTTTGATTTTAGGCATAATCAAGGCATAATCAAGTTAGCCATGGACTATTGTAAGAGTGACTGTGTTGACACATGGGTACATCCTGAAGAAACTTAGCTGATCCTTTGCATGATAAATCTCATATTAGCTGTCAATGAACTCCTACCTAGACTCTAAAAGCTGCAATAATTCTGTGTTACTTGTTAACTTCTTTGAAGCTATCAAGGTATGCTGATCTCTTACTGGCTTAATCTGCGCTCTGATTGGCTGACTGTCTGCATCTAGTCATGTGATCAAATACTCTGTCAATCAACACTCTAAAATATCCTAAGTGTTGCTTAAATTTAATGTAAACGAAGAAAAGTCAACCGTTTCTTCTTATCAGATGACAAGTTAGCTATATCTCAGTTGCAATGTTGGACAAGGTAGAATAACCATGGTCCTACTCCCTCTGAAAACCTAATTAGCACTTGTTCAAATTATTGACATGGCAACTAAAACAAACAAAGCAAATAATTGTACTTGTTTTATGCAACAAAATGATGAAAATATTATCAAGAGATACAACAGTCCCTGTAATGATGTGTCTATAAATTTCAGTAACATTTGTCCAGTAAAACTGTGCATACAATACTCCAGCAATAACAACCCTAAGTATACCAAGTTGACAGACTTTGACCAGGTTATGACATACATGCACAAGAGACAGTGGGTGGTGACCCAATTATCATAACCTAGTAGTGTACCTATTGCTTAGGTGATTTATTGCCATAATATTATAACAGTGTATGGAAATTCTGGCATACAACACTAAAACATCATTTTCTTCCTACTGAAAGCTGGCGTATGTTCCAGCTGTGTTGTATCATGAATACAGCACTTCATTTCTTGACCAATCAGAATGCTGTATTTTCACTGTCAACATTTAACTGGTGTGATATGACTACTATTCATGACTGCATATAACAGTAATTATGATGTTTACCAGAAGGCAGAACTTTATGACTAAATAATTGATAATCGCAAGAGACATACCAATTGACACTGATTTGATTCCAATACTTTCTATGGGAACACTTTGTAGTGCTATGTGTCGAATATTTTGACGAATACACAGCTGTTGCCATGGTGACTGCTGATGGTATTCATACTCAATGACCAATGAGAAGTGATTCCATGGAAATTCTTCACCAATACAATGATTATCTACAATCACACAGTTATTCTGGTCCAAGGTCTGTGTTATCTCATCATAGGATAGACAATTCATTGTTGGTAATTCAGCAATACCAGTATGAATACCTGTAGAATAGAATGATGTCAGTATATGTAAAGGGAAGTGACATCATACTGTGATAGACAGACAGAGATCACAGTCAGGCTCTGTTCTTTAGAATTATTTTTATTTCCTTTGAGATTATTCCTGTGACTATTCATACTACAACACAAGACTATAACATTGCTGGTGTTGGACTGTTTCAAATTATACTGACTTATTACTAAGGCAATTATTAAAATTGATATTGTTACTGTAATGTCCTATTTATCTGCAATTAGATATAATAATCTTCACTTCCACTTATTCTAGCTTATTAGCTCTACATATTATTTTGGCAAAATATGTTAAGTAGGTAGTAAAACAATGTAATTTTCATCACAATGCTAGCCACAGAAAATACACTGTAATTGAAAATGAGGTTGCAGGGATTGAATTTCAGCTAGATATATTATCATTACTTTTACAAGCATGCATGTGATATAAATTTGGATTCATTGAAATAAGACTTCTGTTGAATGACGGTGGTATGTAAACTATGTTTACAAAACTCTTTACACTGTAATGATGTGGCATGGTTCTACTTGTCAGACACATACCAAAACATAACACTAAACTTACCTTTGATATTCTCTAAAGTCTTGACAATGATTGGTGACAAGCCATCAAAGTCCCGCCTAACAATCACCAAAATCTGTAAAAACACACATAAAACATTTTATTACAGTGTCCTTTCTTTATAGAAACATGGATTTCATAGTTTCCTTCATTGTTGTGACAGAGATTGCTTAAAATGCAGCGTAAGGAAACTAACTTTGTGCCTGATCAATCCAAACACTACTACCGTAAAGACTGATGAGCAAATCTAATAGCAAAAGGTCAGGGAACACCAATTTTTTGCTCACATCTGTTATTTACACTGTTATAAATGGCAAGCATGGGTGTTTGGTAGCGGAAATAGGATCTCTCGGGGAAAATCAGCATATTTTGCAGAAAGCGATCATCAAGTGAAGTGAGGTGATTATTTTTACTACATATGCTAATTTTCCTCTGAGAAGTCTTATTATATTCATTTCCAAATAATCATTGAGACCATTGCATTGATAACCCTCATTATAATATGGTAAAATATGGTAATGGCTACAGCTATTTTGAAAGTGAGGCTGATGATAGGGCCTGTGTTCTAGAACACAAAAGTTACAGTCATGCAAACACTCCAACACTCACAATACTAAGGCAATGACCACTCACAAGTGATGTTGTTCCATCCATGGAGAGACAGATTTCTATCATTGCATTACAGACTGGACAAGCTCTTCATCAGTAGATTCATTGAGCTATTCAAGTTTAAACTGATCAAAATCTACCAGAAGCTGCAGATGTTGACCTCTTCAGAATGTCAAAGTCAGCAAGGGTTGAAAGACATGCTTGACATATGACATTTTATAATCTCATACCACAGCCAATCAAAATGATTGTTATATTTGTATGTACCTTAGGATCTTGATCTCTATCACCTTTTTGCATCTTACGATAGAACCATTCACCAATTTGATGGCCAAGTTCAGTCAGTTTAGGATGTATGACTTGTCTCTCATGGAACACAAACTGTTGTTTAAACAACTGCCTTTGTATGGATGCCAATGACTCTGTAAAAAACAATGGAAATCACCTACTATCACAATCTTATATTGTTTCACAGTTTTTGAACAAGAAATGGTTCACATGGCATCAAATCTTGATAGTATTTTTCAAAATTTTATTAAATATTGATGAACCATACAGTTAATGACAAAACTATTGTAAGGAAATCAATGTGATGATGTGTCAAATATCCACATCTTTTCGTGATGTGATCTTCTGCTGGGTGGATAGTAAAACAGAGCTAAGTTATTAAACTCTCAATGTTTTAGTCAGTGTTAGTAATCAGCCCAGTGAAGTCTGTACTGTAGTTATGTTGAATTAACGTAAACTCTCAATGTTTTAGTCAGTGTTAGTAATCAGCCCAGTGAAGTCTGTACTGTAGTTATGTTGAATTAACGTAAACTCTCAATGTTTTACTCAGTGTTAGTAATCAGCCCAGTGAAGTCTGTACTGTAGTTATGTTGAATTAACGTAAACTCTCAATGTTTTAGTCAGTGTTAGTAATCAGCCCAGTGAAGTCTGTACTGTAGTTATGTTGAATTAACGTAAACTCTCAATGTTTTAGTCAGTGTTAGTAATCAGCCCAGTGAAGTCTGTACTGTAGTTATGTTGAATTAACGTAAACTCTCAATGTTTTAGTCAGTGTTAGTAATCAGCCCAGTGAAGTCTGTACTGTAGTTATGTTGAATTAACGTAAACTCTCAATGTTTTAGTCAGTGTTAGTAATCAGCCCAGTGAAGTCTGTACTGTAGTTATGTTGAATTAACGTAAACTCTCAATGTTTTAGTCAGTGTTAGTAATCAGCCCAGTGAAGTCTGTACTGTAGTTATGTTGAATTAACGTAAACTCTCAATGTTTTAGTCAGTGTTAGTAATCAGCCAGTGAAGTCTGTACAGTAGTTATGTTGAATTAACGTAAACTCTCAATGTTTTAGTCAGTGTTAGTAATCAGCCCAGTGAAGTCTGTACTGTAGTTATGTTGAATTAACGTAAACTCTCAATGTTTTAGTCAGTGTTAGTAATCAGCCCAGTGAAGTCTGTACTGTAGTTATGTTGAATTAACGTAAACTCTCAATGTTTTACTCAGTGTTAGTAATCAGCCCAGTGAAGTCTGTACTGTAGTTATGTTGAATTAACGTAAAACTCTCAATGTTTTAGTCAGTGTTAGTAATCAGCCCAGTGAAGTCTGTACTGTAGTTATGTTGAATTAACGTAAACTCTCAATGTTTTAGTCAGTGTTAGTAATCAGCCCAGTGAAGTCTGTACTGTAGTTATGTTGAATTAACGTAAACTCTCAATGTTTTAGTCAGTGTTAGTAATCAGCCCAGTGAAGTCTGTACTGTAGTTATGTTGAATTAACGTAAACTCTCAATGTTTTAGTCAGTGTTAGTAATCAGCCCAGTGAAGTCTGTACTGTAGTTATGTTGAATTAACGTAAACTCTCAATGTTTTAGTCAGTGTTAGTAATCAGCCCAGTGAAGTCTGTACTGTAGTTATGTTGAATTAACGTAAACTCTCAATGTTTTAGTCAGTGTTAGTAATCAGCCCAGTGAAGTCTGTACTGTAGTTATGTTGAATTAACGTAAACTCTCAATGTTTTAGTCAGTGTTAGTAATCAGCCCAGTGAAGTCTGTACAGTAGTTATGTTGAATTAACGTAAACTCTCAATGTTTTAGTCAGTGTTAGTAATCAGCCCAGTGAAGTCTGTACTGTAGTTATGTTGAATTAACGTAAACTCTCAATGTTTTAGTCAGTGTTAGTAATCAGCCCAGTGAAGTCTGTACTGTAGTTATGTTGAATTAACGTAAACTCTCAATGTTTTAGTCAGTGTTAGTAATCAGCCCAGTGAAGTCTGTACTGTAGTTATGTTGAATTAACGTAAACTCTCAATGTTTTAGTCAGTGTTAGTAATCAGCCCAGTGAAGTCTGTACTGTAGTTATGTTGAATTAACGTAAACTCTCAATGTTTTAGTCAGTGTTAGTAATCAGCCCAGTGAAGTCTGTACTGTAGTTATGTTGAATTAACGTAAACTCTCAATGTTTTAGTCAGTGTTAGTAATCAGCCCAGTGAAGTCTGTACTGTAGTTATGTTGAATTAACGTAAACTCTCAATGTTTTAGTCAGTGTTAGTAATCAGCCCAGTGAAGTCTGTACTGTAGTTATGTTGAATTAATGTAAACTCTCAATGTTTTAGTCAGTGTTAGTAATCAGCCCAGTGAAGTCTGTACTGTAGTTATGTTGAATTAACGTAAACTCTCAATGTTTTAGTCAGTGTTAGTAATCAGCCCAGTGAAGTCTGTACTGTAGTTATGTTGAATTAACGTAAACTCTCAATGTTTTAGTCAGTGTTAGTAATCAGCCCAGTGAAGTCTGTACAGTAGTTATGTTGAATTAACATAGAATATGCCTCAGGGACAAATACTCAGACTCTCAAATTTCCCAATACCTTTCCAGGCTACCACTTATGTGGCTCATTTTGAAGCTCTTGGAGTAATTTCAGTTTTTGACAGCTTAGTTTTGTGAAAATTGAAAATTTAATTTTCCCTAATACACTCAACACAGAGATGCTGGCCATTTTTAATTCCAAATATCAAAAACCGTTTGGGGATTTGTTTCTCTAGTAAATTTACATGGTGATCTGGGATTTTTATTTGTGATTTAGAATGGGAATGTTTGAAAGTTTCCTTTTGGAAAGTTTGAGCAAAGTTTAAATATTTCAGTTTCAAGGCTCATACCACATTCAGAAAATTTACCAGAAAAATCTGCAGTTATTGTCAATATAGTACTATAATATTGGCAATTAAGATGTAGAGTATATTTACAAGAGTAGTGGATATGTGGCCAGCATTTCACTCTCATTTTAGCAATTTTTCTTCATTTTTGTACCCACATGGTTGTGTTTCCTTACCTGTGAGTAAATCTTGGTATTGATCTTGCATTATATTGATATGATTGACAGCACTTGACAAGCTACAATGCACCATTACATCTGCAGCGGTAACTAAGGTATGTAGTATCAATACACACTTGTAAATCTCTCTTTCCCTGCCTGCCAACATGTGAAAAACCAAACCAACCATTTTAAAATAAACCTCCTTCATTTGTATTTATTATATCTAAAAATGGAAAGCTCTGAAGATGTGAACCATAAACACTTTGAAAAGGCAAACATTAAAAGACTGACTAAGTAACCCTCTGCTACATATTGCAGCTTAAGCCAATTGTAGATCTGGTACAAGGTTCAATATCACATTTTGAATATTTTTTCTGTTGGAGCAACCTACCAGTTGTGAAAACAGACAATGTGGTAACATATTTCATAAGTAGAAAATACAGCAATTATGGTCAACAAACGGTGTGGAAAGGAACACTTTAAATGAACAAGGGACAGACAACAAGGAACAGACAAGCCTGAAGCAGTCAACTACCATAGATTTAATAAATGGGATCAAATCTATGTGTGATTGTTGGTAAAGTAGCCATTGCTTTTATAACCAGTCATGACATTATCAATCAAATGAAGTCTATAAGACACTTATGACTGATGAAAAATCCACTTGCCCTGTCATAAAGAAACATTTGACATGATATATATCTATGCTCTTGAAGTGTCATATATGTAAGTTACTATATCAGACTATAGGTCAAAACATGATTGCAATCTCCAGGTCAAGTCTGTCTTTGTAATATTTCACTGTTAAAAGTTCACAAACATGTTCCCTCTAGGGTGATATACAAACTGATTGCCATCTTTAGGTCAAGTCTGTCTGTGTAATACTTAACTCAACACATAATGTGAAAATTTTACCTATTCCTTGCTAAGGAAAACTAAATACATTCTCTTTCAAAATCAATAATCAAAGATCAATGATCAATGATCGTAATGAACTCTAGCTGATTACCATTTGATGGTGTAAAATTACCTAAATTTATCAATTGATGACACTCACAGTACAGAAAAATCTGAATTATTACTTTCACCAAATATTAAATTGAAAAAACTAACATTTTGTTTACATTTATAAATGAACTCCCACAATATGTTGGCCAGCAAGGAATTGTAAGATTTTAGGACTCCTAATGTCTTTACATGGGTGCTTTCTATCTTCATAGTAGCATTGTGTAAGAGGATTAAAGACACAGAAAGTTTCTGTCTTCATAGTAGCATTGTGTCAGAGGATTAAAGACCCAGAAAGTTTCTATCTTCATAGTAGCATTGTGTCAGAGGATTAAAGACACAGAAAGTTTCTATCTTCATAGTAGCATTGTGTCAGAGGATAAAGACACAGAAAGTTTCTATCTTCATAGTAGCATTGTGTCAGAGGATTAAAGACACAGAAGTTTCTATCTTCATAGTAGCATTGTGTCAGAGGATAAACCCTTACGAAAATTAAAGCCTTGCGGCGAACAGTTCTGGTAAAGTCTTCATAATTGCCCGGTAAGTTTACCACAACATGTTGTGGTAAGCTTACGCATAGCTTGAGATTTTCGCATGTTGATGGATTTTGCGGCGCACATATTGTGGTATGCTTACCACGACACTCATGCATGTCCGGTATGTTTGCCACAAAAGTTTAGGCTTTGCAGAATTTTTTTGCGGTATACTTGCCACAAACAGGATTTACGGTATACATACCGCTATTGGAGCTGACCCTATGGGTAGCCCCACCCCCAGTAGCATACCCCTACCCTTCACACTTTGCCACGACCACTCACACTGTAGCTACTCATTCTTGTGCTCATGTAAGTTTTCAGAATGTAGCCACAGGTACAAACACTCACACACATTCACAAACAAAAGGAAATCTTACCAGGTTTTTCATTGAATTCCTACCTTACATTTATTGCAGATGGAAATGCTAACAAATGACTCAAAACAAAAGAAATCACAAGTTCATCAACAGTTCTTTCACTGGATATCTCCCTTAATCCATGGCATCTTCATAACAAAGTGTTGGCATATCCAACCATATAGTGGGAACAGTTACTTTTGATCCAGTTGATTGTTCAGTGTCTTGGTTTACTTTCCGTAGACTACAGAAAGGGCTAAAACAAAAAAAAAAAGAAAAACAAGAAAAGAAACATTAATGCAATCACATATACTAGCACAGTACAGTAGACAAAATGCCAAGAGAACAATCTGCCAGTCAGTATGTAATTGCAACTGCCTTGACATACCTTTCACAATGAGTCTTGCACATATCATGAAATGGAATCCAGGTCACTAAATTGTAAAGATATTTCAAACGGTACTTACACTTATATATTTGCCTTGGCAAGCTTGGTTACTCTTTTGGACCAATGTGGGTTATGAGATTGGTGATGTAAAGTTGTCATCAGCATTGCTTTTTTCAGCATCCGTTGCCACAAAGACATGTCGTCACTTCCAGCTACAAGTAAGAAAATGCAATGGAATAAAAAGGAATGTAAAGGAAAAAGTCCCAGCGATTATGTTTGGTGATTTTGACTACATGTGACATGAAAACTAGTTTACTACTATATCTGTGAATCTAAATTACTTTTAGATGGGGGGGGGGACAACGCTTCCAGTGATCCACAGCTACAGAAAGATAACTGAAAATATTGTATACATGTTTTGTGTTGTAAAATTTCATGTAGAACTTCAATGAAATATTGTAAATCAATCATTGATTTGGATTTCGCCTTACAATATGCCAGCAAAATATTTACGGGTAACGTTGAATAAATGTCAAAATACATTAATGAAGATTTCAAAAGAAACTTAAGTGTCAAAGACAGAGACGTCCAGCATCGTCCAGCATGATCTTATAAATAGACGTATACCAAATTTCATGACATGAAACACGTGTACAAACGATACTAGGTCAGAGTTTAAGAACTTAATTCTTACCTAACTATTCCTAAATGTATTGTTTTTTCATTGTTTTATATCGTACATCGAGGGAAATTTGTATACATATAAGCAAAAGTTTCACCCTGGGTACAGTCCCCGAGGGACTGTGCCTTCGCCGAAGTGTCGAAGTATGTATTCCCCAGACATAGACACTATCAATACATCGGTATGAACAGATAAAGGCCACTCCTTTCACACTGTTCACTCAACGTTCAACCTCGGGAGTTATTCAGACAATTGGACAGTGTTACTCGAGAATTGCACAGAACAAAAACAGATAAAATTCGTCGTTACGTTGCAGAGAAGGATACTCGAAAATTTACTTACCAAAATTCAAACGATCGCCTTAATCCTCAGCTCGGCCAGCTCAGGGTGTTATCATGGTTATAAGAATGGTGTCCATTGTTCACAAGCCGATCGCGATCTCCACACGCCGATCGTGACGACGATGACATGAAAATTAACGCGTCTTGAACATTGCCTATAGGTTGTACATTTATAGCAAGGGTATACGAAGCTGTCAAGGTGATGTCCAACGGCAAATTTCAGTGAAATTTTGTCAAAAGTCGAGTGAAAAAACAGCGACAATGCATTCAGCAATTCAAAAGGGTCGTAACTGCCTTTCTGATATCAGATTTGCCGCTGAGATTTGACCTGTGACACGCCAATCTGACCAATCACAACGAAGTCTTCACATGATCTATGATGTCATCAGGCGTGATACTATTACTTCCGATACAAAGTCCTTGCAATCGCGATCGCTGTACACGTACGTAACATAGCATGAATCGTAGTGGAAGTTTTGTTAGAAGTAATTCATTCAAAAGTAATTCACTGAAAACTTACAGCTTTCGACGGACTATATCCAAGCAAAAGTGTATTGACAGCACCAGTGGCTATGACCCGACACTAAGCCCCACACTATGTAGGCCCTCCCTTGCTATTACATAGCAGTTAGCACAGCAGTGCCAGTGGTGCCTCGATCGCGGGGCTAACCGTGCAAACCCTTCATAGGCACTACACTAGCACTATTTTATAGTGTGCCTTCCCTGAGATACTGGAATTCAATTTCGATAAAAACTGTGTTCTATACGACAGGCGTGAGATACAAAAAATCCAACATACCAGTTCAATAATTTCTTAGATTTTTGCTCGGGCGCGTTTCTCTGGAGACACTTACGTACGTGTCCACGGCAGGTTGAGTGAGATGTCAATCATTTGTACAGTGGATGGCAATACGACTAATAATTCCCTTGTCTTTCTAAGTCGGCGATATCAGAGTAACTTATACCATACCTACCTCCATGCTTATACTGATCATATGATGGCTTCGGAAAATAATTGTCGAAAGACACAAATAGAATGAGTGTTTTCTCCGACCGCGGTGACTGACATGCTCTGTCCGCTTATTATTACCCAAACTGTGGCAAAGTTCTTTTCCTTCATGGATTACGGCCGATTTTCGAGAGATTTTCGTTGCTGCCATGAAATTGATGAATTTAACATTGAATTATCGTGGAGATCATTGGCTCAAAACGTTTCCCGATGGACAGGGAAAAATGGTTTCATGGGATTTTTGTGGCTGCCTACAGTGTAGGCCTATGTATGAAACAACATTGTTATCAACAGAATACCCGTCTTTATTAGATCAACTTCGTCACTTTTCTCGCCTCGATCACACCATAGGGCCTATAGCTGCTAAATCGCTCAAATTAAGCTATTTTGGCAATCCAGCGATCCCGCACCTTTACATATGTGCTATTGTTGATGTAATCTGGATTCGTAAAATCTTGTCACTGTGTGTATAGAAGTATCATTTGGAGAGTCAGGTACTTTTGTATGTGAATTTCCTAATTTCTTGGAAACTGACTAAGATTTGTCCTACAAATATGTATTCACGTTTTAACATCCCCATTTTGAAAAATCAATAAATATACTATTTTGTTATTAAATTTAGAGTGCAAACATGTATATTCTTTATTCATGCATATGATATACAGTACATCTACAGAAGCCAGCTGGGCACACACATTCATTTGGCTGCCCTGTAACCGTGCAGCCTTGAATTCTTACACATGATTCTGCACAGTCTGTGCTGTGTGACCATTGTATTTACGTAAAGCCTTCAATGGCAAACATACCACAAAGCAATCTGCAACTTTGTTTACTCAGTCTTGTGGTAGACATACCAAGAGAAAGATTGCTAATCACCACAAGTGCACCACTAGTGGTGACTATCGGCGCAGGATGGATAGAGTGTTCTGGCACACAAAAGTATGCGTGGTATGTTTACCCAGAGCTTGCAGCATGTTTACCACAAAAAATCTGTTTCGTACGGGAAGACACAGAAAGTTTCTATCTTCATAGCAGCATTGTGTCAGAGGATTAAAGACACAGAAAGTTTCTATCTTCATAGTAGCATTGTGTCAGAGGATTAAAGACACAGAAAGTTTCTATCTTCATAGTAGCATTGTGTCAGAGGATTAAAGACACAGAAAGTTTCTATCTTCATAGTAGCATTGTGTCAGAGGATTAAAGACACAGAAAGTTTCTATCTTCATAGTAGCATTGTGTCAGAGGATTAAAGACACAGAAAGTTTCTATCTTCATAGTAGCATTGTGTCAGAGGATTAAAGACACAGAAAGTTTCTATCTTCATAGTAGCATTGTTCAGAGGATTAAAGACACAGAAAGTTTCTATCTTCATTGTAGCATTGTGTCAGAGGATTAAAGACACAGAAAGTTTCTATCTTCATAGTAGCATTGTGTCAGAGGATTAAAGACACAGAAAGTTTCTATCTTCATAGTAGCATTGTGTCAGAGGATTAAAGACACAGAAAGTTTCTATCTTCATAGTAGCATTGTGTCAGAGGATTAAAGACACAGAAAGTTTCTATCTTCATACGTAGCATTGTGTCAGAGGATTAAAGACACAGAAAGTTTCTATCTTCATAGTAGCATTGTGTCAGAGGATTAAAGACACAGAAAGTTTCTATCTTCATAGCAGCATTGTGTCAGAGGATTAAAGACACAGAAAGTTTCTATCTTCATAGTAGCATTGTGTCAGAGGATTAAAGACACAGAAAGTTTCTATCTTCATAGTAGCATTGTGTCAGAGGATTAAAGACACAGAAAGTTTCTATCTTCATAGTAGCATTGTGTCAGAGGATTAAAGACACAGAAAGTTTCTATCTTCATAGTAGCATTGTGTCAGAGGATTAAAGACACAGAAAGTTTCTATCTTCATAGTAGCATTGTGTCAGAGGATTAAAGACACAGAAAGTTTCTATCTTCATAGAGCATTGTGTCAGAGGATAAAGACACAGAAAGTTTCTATCTTCATAGTAGCATTGTGTCAGAGAGATTAAAGACACAGAAAGTTTCTATCTTCATAGTAGCATTGTGTCAGAGGATTAAAGACACAGAAAGTTTCTATCTTCATAGTAGCATTGTGTCAGAGGATTAAAGACACAGAAAGTTTCTATCTTCATAGTAGCATTGTGTCAGAGGATTAAAGACACAGAAAGTTTCTATCTTCATAGTAGCATTGTGTCAGAGGATTAAAGACACAGAAAGTTTCTATCTTCATAGTAGCATTGTGTCAGAGGATTAAAGACACAGAAAGTTTCTATCTTCATAGTAGCATTGTGTCAGAGGATTAAAGACACAGAAAGTTTCTATCTTCATAGTAGCATTGTGTCAGAGGATTAAAGACACAGAAAGTTTCTATCTTCATAGTAGCATTGTGTCAGAGGATAAAGACACAGAAAGTTTCTATCTTCATAGTAGCATTGTGTCAGAGGATTAAAGACACAGAAAGTTTCTATCTTCATAGTAGCATTGTGTCAGAGGATTAAAGACACAGAAAGTTTCTATCTTCATAGTAGCATTGTGTCAGAGGATTAAAGACACAGAAAGTTTCTATCTTCATAGTAGCATTGTGTCAGAGGATTAAAGACACAGAAAGTTTCTATCTTCATAGTAGCATTGTGTCAGAGGATTAAAGACACAGAAAGTTTCTATCTTCATAGTAGCATTGTGTCAGAGGATTAAAGACACAGAAAGTTTCTATCTTCATAGTAGCATTGTGTCAGAGGATTAAAGACACAGAAAGTTTCTATCTTCATAGTAGCATTGTGTCAGAGGATTAAAGACACAGAAAGTTTCTATCTTCATAGTAGCATTGTGTCAGAGGATTAAAGACACAGAAAGTTTCTATCTTCAAAGTAGCACTGTGTCAGAGGATTAAAGACACAGAAAGTTTCTATCTTCATAGCAGCATTGTGTCAGAGGATTAAAGACACAGAAAGTTTCTATCTTCATAGTAGCATTGTGTCAGAGGATAAAGACACAGAAAGTTTCTATCTTCATAGTAGCATTGTGTCAGAGGATTAAAGACACAGAAAGTTTCTATCTTCATAGTAGCATTGTGTCAGAGGATTAAAGACACAGAAAGTTTCTATCTTCATAGTAGCATTGTGTCAGAGGATTAAAGACACAGAAAGTTTCTATCTTCATAGTAGCATTGTGTCAGAGGATTAAAGACACAGAAAGTTTCTATCTTCATAGCAGCATTTTGTCAGAGGATTAAAGACACAGAAAGTTTCTATCTTCATAATAGCATTGTGTCAGAGGATTAAAGACACAGAAAAGTTTCTATCTTCATAGTAGCATTGTGTCAGAGGATTAAAGACACAGAAAGTTTCTATCTTCATAGTAGCATTGTGTCAGAGGATTAAAGACACAGAAAGTTTCTCTCTTCATACTAGCATTGTGTCAGAGGATTAAAGACACAGAAAGTTTCTATCTTCATAGTAGCATTGTGTCAGAGGATTAAAGACACAGAAAGTTTCTATCTTCATAGTAGCATTGTGTCACAGGATTAAAGACACAGAAAGTTTCTATCTTCATAGTAGCATTGTGTCAGAGGATTAAAGACACAGAAAGTTTCTATCTTCATAGTAGCATTGTGTCAGAGGATTAAAGACACAGAAAGTTTCTATCTTCATAGTAGCATTGTGTCAGAGGATTAAAGACACAGAAAGTTTCTATCTTCATAGTAGCATTGTGTCAGAGGATTAAAGACACAGAAAGTTTCTATCTTCATAGTAGCATTGTGTCAGAGGATTAAAGACACAGAAAGTTTCTATCTTCATAGTAGCATTGTGTCAGAGGATTAAAGACACAGAAAGTTTCTATCTTCATAGCAGCATTGTGTCAGAGGATTAAAGACACAGAAAGTTTCTATCTTCATAGTAGCATTGTGTCAGAGGATTAAAGACACAGAAAGTTTCTATCTTCATAGTAGCATTGTGTCAGAGGATTAAAGACACAGAAAGTTTCTATCTTCATAGTAGCATTGTGTCAGAGGATTAAAGACACAGAAAGTTTCTATCTTCATAGTAGCATTGTGTCAGAGGATTAAAGACACAGAAAGTTTCTATCTTCATAGCAGCATTGTGTCAGAGGATTAAAGACACAGAAAGTTTCTATCTTCATAGTAGCATTGTGTCAGAGGATTAAAGACACAGAAAGTTTCTATCTTCATAGTAGCATTGTGTCAGAGGATTAAAGACACAGAAAGTTTCTATCTTCATAGTAGCATTGTGTCAGAGGATTAAAGACACAGAAAGTTTCTATCTTCATAGTAGCATTGTGTCAGAGGATTAAAGACACAGAAAGTTTCTATCTTCATAGTAGCATTGTGTCAGAGGATTAAAGACACAGAAAGTTTCTATCTTCATAGTAGCATTGTGTCAGAGGATTAAAGACACAGAAAGTTTCTATCTTCATAGTAGCATTGTGTCAGAGGATTAAAGACACAGAAAGTTTCTATCTTCATAGTAGCATTGTGTCAGAGGATTAAAGACACAGAAAGTTTCTATCTTCATAGTAGCATTGTGTCAGAGGATTAAAGACACAGAAAGTTTCTATCTTCATAGTAGCATTGTGTCAGAGGGATTAAAGACACAGAAAGTTTCTATCTTCATAGTAGCATTGTGTCAGAGGATTAAAGACACAGAAAGTTTCTATCTTCATAGTAGCATTGTGTCAGAGGATTAAAGACACAGAAAGTTTCTATCTTCATAGTAGCATTGTGTCAGAGGATTAAAGACACAGAAAGTTTCTATCTTCATAGTAGCATTGTGTCAGAGGATTAAAGACACAGAAAGTTTCTATCTTCATAGTAGCATTGTGTCAGAGGATTAAAGACACAGAAAGTTTCTATCTTCATAGCAGCATTGTGTCAGAGGATTAAGACACAGAAAGTTTCTATCTTCATAGTAGCATTGTGTCAGAGGATTAAAGACACAGAAAGTTTCTATCTTCATAGTAGCATTGTGTCAGAGGATTAAAGACACAGAAAGTTTCTATCTTCATAGTAGCATTGTGTCAGAGGATTAAAGACACAGAAAGTTTCTATCTTCATAGTAGCATTGTGTCAGAGGATTAAAGACACAGAAAGAAAGTTTCTATCTTCATAGTAGCATTGTGTCAGAGGATTAAAGACACAGAAAGTTTCTATCTTCATAGTAGCATTGTGTCAGAGGATTAAAGACACAGAAAGTTTCTATCTTCATAGTAGCATTGTGTCAGAGGATTAAAGACACAGAAAGTTTCTATCTTCATAGTAGCATTGTGTCAGAGGATTAAAGACACAGAAAGTTTCTATCTTCATAGTAGCATTGTGTCAGAGGATTAAAGACACAGAAAGTTTCTATCTTCATAGTAGCATTGTGTCAGAGGATTAAAGACACAGAAAGTTTCTATCTTCATAGTAGCATTGTGTCAGAGGATTAAAGACACAGAAAGTTTCTATCTTCATAGTAGCATTGTGTCAGAGGATTAAAGACACAGAAAGTTTCTATCTTCATAGTAGCATTGTGTCAGAGGATTAAAGACACAGAAAGTTTCTATCTTCATAGCAGCATTGTGTCAGAGGATTAAAGACACAGAAAGTTTCTATCTTCATAGTAGCATTGTGTCAGAGGATTAAAGACACAGAAAGTTTCTATCTTCATAGTAGCATTGTGTCAGAGGATTAAAGACACAGAAAGTTTCTATCTTCATAGTAGCATTGTGTCAGAGGATAAAAGACACAGAAAGTTTCTATCTTCATAGTAGCATTGTGTCAGAGGATTAAAGACACAGAAAGTTTCTATCTTCATAGTAGCATTGTGTCAGAGGATTAAAGACACAGAAAGTTTCTATCTTCATAGTAGCATTGTGTCAGAGGATTAAAGACACAGAAAGTTTCTATCTTCATAGTAGCATTGTGTCAGAGGATTAAAGACACAGAAAGTTTCTATCTTCATAGTAGCATTGTGTCAGAGGATTAAAGACACAGAAAGTTTCTATCTTCATAGTAGCATTGTGTCAGAGGATTAAAGACACAGAAAGTTTCTATCTTCATAGTAGCATTGTGTCAGAGGATTAAAGACACAGAAAGTTTCTATCTTCATAGTAGCATGTGTCAGAGGATTAAAGACACAGAAAATTTCTATCTTCATAGTAGCATTGTGTCAGAGGATTAAAGACACAGAAAGTTTCTATCTTCATAGTAGCATTGTGTCAGAGGATTAAAGACACAGAAAGTTTCTATCTTCATAGTAGCATTGTGTCAGAGGATTAAAGACACAGAAAGTTTCTATCTTCATAGTAGCATTGTGTCAGAGGATAAAGACACAGAAAGTTTCTATCTTCATAGCAGCATTGTGTCAGAGGATTAAAGACACAGAAAGTTTCTATCTTCATAGTAGCATTGTGTCAGAGGATTAAAGACACAGAAAGTTTCTATCTTCATACGTAGCATTGTGTCAGAGGATTAAAGACACAGAAAGCTTCTATCTTCATAGTAGCATTGTGTCAGAGGATTAAAGACACAGAAAGTTTCTATCTTCATAGCAGCATTGTGTCAGAGGATAAAGACACAGAAAGTTTCTATCTTCAAAGTAGCATTGTGTCAGAGGATTAAAGACACAGAAAGTTTCTATCTTCATAGTAGCATTGTGTCAGAGGATTAAGACACAGAAAGTTTCTATCTTCATAGTAGCATTGTGTCAGAGGATTAAAGACACAGAAAGTTTCTATCTTCATAGTAGCATTGTGTCAGAGGATAAAGACACAGAAAGTTCTATCTTCATAGTAGCATTGTGTCAGAGGATTAAAGACACAGAAAGTTTCTATCTTCATAGTAGCATTGTGTCAGAGGATTAAAGACACAGAAAGTTTCTATCTTCATAGTAGCATTGTGTCAGAGGATTAAAGACACAGAAAGTTTCTATCTTCATAGTAGCATTGTGTCAGAGGATTAAAGACACAGAAAGTTTCTATCTTCATAGCAGCATTGTGTCAGAGGATTAAAAGACACAGAAGTTTCTATCTTCATAGTAGCATTGTGTCAGAGGATTAAAGACACAGAAAGTTTCTATCTTCATAGTAGCATTGTGTCAGAGGATTAAAGACACAGAAAGTTTCTATCTTCATAGTAGCATTGTGTCAGAGGATTAAAGACACAGAAAGTTTCTATCTTCATAGTAGCATTGTGTCAGAGGATTAAAGACACAGAAAGTTTCTATCTTCATAGTAGCATTGTGTCAGAGGATTAAAGACACAGAAAGTTTCTATCTTCATAGTAGCATTGTGTCAGAGGATTAAAGACACAGAAAGTTTCTATCTTCATAGTAGCATTGTGTCAGAGGATTAAAGACACAGAAAGTTTCTATCTTCATAGTAGCATTGTGTCAGAGGATTAAAGACACAGAAAGTTTCTATCTTCATAGTAGCATTGTGTCAGAGGATTAAAGACACAGAAAGTTTCTATCTTCATACGTAGCATTGTGTCAGAGGATAAAGACACAGAAAGTTTCTATCTTCATAGTAGCATTGTGTCAGAGGATTACAGACACAGAAAGTTTCTATCTTCATAGTAGCATTGTGTCAGAGGATTAAAGACACAGAAAGTTTCTATCTTCATAGTAGCATTGTGTCAGAGGATTAAAGACACAGAAAGTTTCTATCTTCATAGTAGCATTGTGTCAGAGGATTAAAGACACAGAAAGTTTCTATCTTCATAGTAGCATTGTGTCAGAGGATTAAAGACACAGAAAGTTTCTATCTTCAAAGTAGCATTGTGTCAGAGGATTAAAGATACAGAAAATTTCTATCTTCATAGTAGCATTGTGTCAGAGGATTAAAGACACAGAAAGTTTCTATCTTCATAGTAGCATTGTGTCAGAGGATTAAAGACACAGAAAGTTTCTATCTTCATAGTAGCATTGTGTCAGAGGATTAAAGACACAGAAAGTTCTATCTTCATAGTAGCATTGTGTCAGAGGATTAAAGACACAGAAAGTTTCTATCTTCATAGTAGCATTGTGTCAGAGGATTAAAGACACAGAAAGTTTCTATCTTCATAGTAGCATTGTGTCAGAGGATTAAAGACACAGAAAGTTTCTATCTTCATAGTAGCATTGTGTCAGAGGATTAAAGACACAGAAAGTTTCTATCTTCATAGTAGCATTGTGTCAGAGGATTAAAGACACAGAAAGTTTCTATCTTCATAGTAGCATTGTGTCAGAGGATTAAAGACACAGAAAGTTTCTATCTTCATAGTAGCATTGTGTCAGAGGATTAAAGACACAGAAAGTTTCTATCTTCATAGTAGCATTGTGTCAGAGGATTAAAGACACAGAAAGTTTCTATCTTCATAGTCAGCATTGTGTCAGAGGATTAAAGACACAGAAAGTTTCTATCTTCATAGTAGCATTGTGTCAGAGGATTAAAGACACAGAAAGTTTCTATCTTCATAGTAGCATTGTGTCAGAGGATTAAAGACACAGAAAGTTTCTATCTTCATAGTAGCATTGTGTCAGAGGATTAAAGACACAGAAAGTTTCTATCTTCATAGTAGCATTGTGTCAGAGGATAAAGACACAGAAAGTTTCTATCTTCATAGTAGCATTGTGTCAGAGGATTAAAGACACAGAAAGTTTCTATCTTCATAGTAGCATTGTGTCAGAGGATTAAAGACACAGAAAGTTTCTATCTTCATAGTAGCATTGTGTCAGAGGATTAAAGACACAGAAAGTTTCTATCTTCATAGTAGCATTGTGTCAGAGGATAAAGACACAGAAAGTTTCTATCTTCATAGTAGCATTGTGTCAGAGGATTAAAGACACAGAAAGTTTCTATCTTCATAGTAGCATTGTTGTCAGAGGATTAAAGACACAGAAAGTTTCTATCTTCATAGTAGCATTGTGTCAGAGGATTAAAGACACAGAAAGTTTCTATCTTCATAGTAGCATTGTGTCAGAGGATTAAAGACACAGAAAGTTTCTATCTTCATAGTAGCATTGTGTCAGAGGATTAAAGACACAGAAAGTTTCTTTCTTCATAGCAGCATTGTGTCAGAGGATTAAAGACACAGAAAGTTTCTATCTTCGTAGTAGCATTGTGTCAGAGGATTAAAGACACAGAAAGTTTCTATCTTCATACGTAGCATTGTGTCAGAGGATAAAAGACACAGAAAGTTTCTATCTTCATAGCAGCATTGTGTCACAGGATTAAAGACACAGAAAGTTTCTATCTTCATAGTAGCATTGTGTCAGAGGATTAAAGACACAGAAAGTTTCTATCTTCATAGTAGCATTGTGTCAGAGGATTAAAGACACAGAAAGCTTCTATCTTCATAGTAGCATTGTGTCAGAGGATTAAAGACACAGAAAGTTTCTATCTTCATAGTCAGCATTGTGTCAGAGGATAAAGACACAGAAAGTTTCTATCTTCATAGTAGCATTGTGTCAGAGGATTAAAGACACAGAAAGTTTCTATCTTCATAGTAGCATTGTGTCAGAGGATTAAAGACACAGAAAGTTTCTATCTTCATAGTAGCATTGTGTCAGAGGATTAAAGACACAGAAAGTTTCTATCTTCATAGTAGCATTGTGTCAGAGGATTAAAGACACAGAAAGTTTCTATCTTCATAGCAGCATTGTGTCAGAGGATAAAGACACAGAAAGTTTCTATCTTCAAAGTAGCATTGTGTCAGAGGATTAAAGACACAGAAAGTTTCTATCTTCATAGTAGCATTGTGTCAGAGGATTAAAGACACAGAAAGTTTCTATCTTCATAGTAGCATTGTGTCAGAGGATTAAAGACACAGAAAGTTTCTATCTTCATAGCAGCATTTTGTCAGAGGATTAAAGACACAGAAAGTTTCTATCTTCATAGTAGCATTGTGTCAGAGGATTAAAGACACAGAAAGTTTCTATCTTCATAGTAGCATTGTGTCAGAGGATTAAAGACACAGAAAGTTTCTATCTTCATAGTAGCATTGTGTCAGAGGATTAAAGACACAGAAAGTTTCTATCTTCATAGTAGCATTGTGTCAGAGGATTAAAGACACAGAAAGTTTCTATCTTCATAGTAGCATTGTGTCAGAGGATTAAAGACACAGAAAGTTTCTATCTTCATAGTAGCATTGTGTCAGAGGATTAAAGACACAGAAAGTTTCTATCTTCATAGTAGCATTGTGTCAGAGGATTAAAGACACAGAAAGTTTCTATCTTCATAGTAGCATGTGTCAGAGGATTAAAGACACAGAAAGTTTCTATCTTCATAGTAGCATTGTGTCAGAGGATTAAAGACACAGAAAGTTTCTATCTTCATAGTAGCATTGTGTCAGAGGATTAAAGACACAGAAAGTTTCTATCTTATAGTAGCATTGTGTCAGAGGATTAAAGACACAGAAAGTTTCTATCTTCATACGTAGCATTGTGTCAGAGGATAAAGACACAGAAAGTTTCTATCTTCATAGTAGCATTGTGTCAGAGGATTACAGACACAGAAAGTTTCTATCTTTATAGTAGCATTGTGTCAGAGGATTAAAGACACAGAAAGTTTCTATCTTCATAGTAGCATTGTGTCAGAGGATTAAAGACACAGAAAGTTTCTATCTTCATAGTAGCATTGTGTCAGAGGATTAAAGACACAGAAAGTTTCTATCTTCATAGTAGCATTGTGTCAGAGGATTAAAGACACAGAAAGTTTCTATCTTCATAGCAGCATTGTGTCAGAGGATTAAAGACACAGAAAGTTTCTATCTTCATAGTAGCATTGTGTCAGAGGATTAAAGACACAGAAAGTTTCTATCTTCATAGTAGCATTGTGTCAGAGGATTAAAGACACAGAAAGTTTCTATCTTCATAGCAGCATTGTGTCAGAGGATAAAGACACAGAAAGTTTCTATCTTCAAAGGAGCATTGTGTCAGAGGATTAAAGACACAGAAAGTTTCTATCTTCATAGTAGCATTGTGTCAGAGGATTAAAGACACAGAAAGTTTCTATCTTCATAGTAGCATTGTGTCAGAGGATTAAAGACACAGAAAGTTTCTATCTTCATAGTAGCATTGTGTCAGAGGATTAAAGACACAGAAAGTTTCTATCTTCATAGTAGCATTGTGTCAGAGGATTAAAGACACAGAAAGTTTCTATCTTCATAGTAGCATTGTGTCAGAGGATTAAAGACACAGAAAGTTTCTATCTTCATAGTAGCATTGTGTCAGAGGATTAAAGACACAGAAAGTTTCTATCTTTATAGTAGCATTGTGTCAGAGGATTAAAGACACAGAAAGTTTCTATCTTCATAGTAGCATTGTGTCAGAGGATTAAAGACACAGAAAGTTTCTATCTTCATAGTAGCATTGTGTCAGAGGATTAAAGACACAGAAAGTTTCTATCTTCATAGTAGCATTGTGTCAGAGGATTAAAGACACAGAAAGTTTCTATCTTCATAGTAGCATTGTGTCAGAGGATTAAAGACACAGAAAGTTTCTATCTTCATAGTAGCATTGTGTCAGAGGATTAAAGACACAGAAAGTTTCTATCTTCATAGTAGCATTGTGTCAGAGGATTAAAGACACAGAAAGTTTCTATCTTCATAGTAGCATTGTGTCAGAGGATTAAAGACACAGAAAGTTTCTATCTTCATAGTAGCATTGTGTCAGAGGATTAAAGACACAGAAAGTTTCTATCTTCATAGTAGCATTGTGTCAGAGGATTAAAGACACAGAAAGTTTCTATCTTCATAGTAGCATTGTGTCAGAGGATTAAAGACACAGAAAGTTTCTATCTTCATAGTAGCATTGTGTCAGAGGATAAAGACACAGAAAGTTTCTATCTTCATAGTAGCATTGTGTCAGAGGATTAAAGACACAGAAAGTTTCTATCTTCATAGTAGCATTGTGTCAGAGGATTAAAGACACAGAAAGTTTCTATCTTCATAGTAGCATTGTGTCAGAGGATTAAAGACACAGAAAGTTTCTATCTTCATAGTAGCATTGTGTCAGAGGATTAAAGACACAGAAAGTTCTATCTTCATAGTAGCATTGTGTCAGAGGATTAAAGACACAGAAAGTTTCTATCTTCATAGTAGCATTGTGTCAGAGGATTAAAGACACAGAAAGTTTCTATCTTCATAGTAGCATTGTGTCAGAGGATTAAAGACACAGAAAGTTTCTATCTTCATAGTAGCATTGTGTCAGAGGATTAAAGACACAGAAAGTTTCTATCTTCATAGTAGCATTGTGTCAGAGGATTAAAGACACAGAAAGTTTCTATCTTCATAGTAGCATTGTGTCAGAGGATTAAAGACACAGAAAGTTTCTATCTTCATAGTAGCATTGTGTCAGAGGATTAAAGACACAGAAAGTTTCTATCTTCATAGTAGCATTGTGTCAGAGGATTAAAGACACAGAAAGTTTCTATCTTCATAGTAGCATTGTGTCAGAGGATTAAAGACACAGAAAGTTTCTATCTTCATAGTAGCATTGTGTCAGAGGATTAAAGACACAGAAAGTTTCTATCTTCATAGTAGCATTGTGTCAGAGGATTAAAGACACAGAAAGTTTCTATCTTCATAGTAGCATTGTGTCAGAGGATTAAAGACACAGAAAGTTTCTATCTTCATAGTAGCATTGTGTCAGAGGATTAAAGACACAGAAAGTTTCTATCTTCATAGTAGCATTGTGTCAGAGGATTAAAGACACAGAAAGTTTCTATCTTCATAGTAGCATTGTGTCAGAGGATTAAAGACACAGAAAGTTTCTATCTTCATAGTAGCATTGTGTCAGAGGATTAAAGACACAGAAAGTTTCTATCTTCATAGTAGCATTGTGTCAGAGGATTAAAGACACAGAAAGTTTCTATCTTCATAGTAGCATTGTGTCAGAGGATTAAAGACACAGAAAGTTTCTATCTTCATAGTAGCATTGTGTCAGAGGATTAAAGACACAGAAAGTTTCTATCTTCATAGTAGCATTGTGTCAGAGGATTAAAGACACAGAAAGTTTCTATCTTCATAGTAGCATTGTGTCAGAGGATTAAAGACACAGAAAGTTTCTATCTTCATAGTAGCATTGTGTCAGAGGATTAAAGACACAGAAAGTTTCTATCTTCATAGTAGCATTGTGTCAGAGGATTAAAGACACAGAAAGTTTCTATCTTCATAGTAGCATTGTGTCAGAGGATTAAAGACACAGAAAGTTTCTATCTTCATAGTAGCATTGTGTCAGAGGATTAAAGACACAGAAAGTTTCTATCTTCATAGTAGCATTGTGTCAGAGGATTAAAGACACAGAAAGTTTCTATCTTCATAGTAGCATTGTGTCAGAGGATTAAAGACACAGAAAGTTTCTATCTTCATAGTAGCATTGTGTCAGAGGATTAAAGACACAGAAAGTTTCTATCTTCATAGTAGCATTGTGTCAGAGGATTAAAGACACAGAAAGTTTCTATCTTCATAGTAGCATTGTGTCAGAGGATTAAAGACACAGAAAGTTTCTATCTTCATAGTAGCATTGTGTCAGAGGATTAAAGACACAGAAAGTTTCTATCTTCATAGTAGCATTGTGTCAGAGGATTAAAGACACAGAAAGTTTCTATCTTCATAGTAGCATTGTGTCAGAGGATTAAAGACACAGAAAGTTTCTATCTTCATAGTAGCATTGTGTCAGAGGATTAAAGACACAGAAAGTTTCTATCTTCATAGTAGCATTGTGTCAGAGGATTAAAGACACAGAAAGTTTCTATCTTCATAGTAGCATTGTGTCAGAGGATTAAAGACACAGAAAGTTTCTATCTTCATAGTAGCATTGTGTCAGAGGATTAAAGACACAGAAAGTTTCTATCTTCATAGTAGCATTGTGTCAGAGGATTAAAGACACAGAAAGTTTCTATCTTCATAGTAGCATTGTGTCAGAGGATTAAAGACACAGAAAGTTTCTATCTTCATAGTAGCATTGTGTCAGAGGATTAAAGACACAGAAAGTTTCTATCTTCATAGTAGCTTGTGTCAGAGGATTAAAGACACAGAAAGTTTCTATCTTCATAGTAGCATTGTGTCAGAGGATTAAAGACACAGAAAGTTTCTATCTTCATAGTAGCATTGTGTCAGAGGATTAAAGACACAGAAAGTTTCTATCTTCATAGTAGCATTGTGTCAGAGGATTAAAGACACAGAAAGTTTCTATCTTCATAGTAGCATTGTGTCAGAGGATTAAAGACACAGAAAGTTTCTATCTTCATAGTAGCATTGTGTCAGAGGATTAAAGACACAGAAAGTTTCTATCTTCATAGTAGCATTGTGTCAGAGGATTAAAGACACAGAAAGTTTCTATCTTCATAGTAGCATTGTGTCAGAGGATTAAAGACACAGAAAGTTTCTATCTTCATAGTAGCATTGTGTCAGAGGATTAAAGACACAGAAAGTTTCTATCTTCATAGAGCATTGTGTCAGAGGATTAAAGACACAGAAAGTTTCTATCTTCATAGTAGCATTGTGTCAGAGGATTAAAGACACAGAAAGTTTCTATCTTCATAGTAGCATTGTGTCAGAGGATTAAAGACACAGAAAGTTTCTATCTTCATAGTAGCATTGTGTCAGAGGATTAAAGACACAGAAAGTTTCTATCTTCATAGTAGCATTGTGTCAGAGGATTAAAGACACAGAAAGTTTCTATCTTCATAGTAGCATTGTGTCAGAGGATTAAAGACACAGAAAGTTTCTATCTTCATAGTAGCATTGTGTCAGAGGATTAAAGACACAGAAAGTTTCTATCTTCATAGTAGCATTGTGTCAGAGGATTAAAGACACAGAAAGTTTCTATCTTCATAGTAGCATTGTGTCAGAGGATTAAAGACACAGAAAGTTTCTATCTTCATAGTAGCATTGTGTCAGAGGATTAAAGACACAGAAAGTTTCTATCTTCATAGTAGCATTGTGTCAGAGGATTAAAGACACAGAAAGTTTCTATCTTCATAGTAGCATTGTGTCAGAGGATTAAAGACACAGAAAGTTTCTATCTTCATAGTAGCATTGTGTCAGAGGATTAAAGACACAGAAAGTTTCTATCTTCATAGTAGCATTGTGTCAGAGGATTAAAGACACAGAAAGTTTCTATCTTCATAGTAGCATTGTGTCAGAGGATTAAAGACACAGAAAGTTTCTATCTTCATAGTAGCATTGTGTCAGAGGATTAAAGACACAGAAAGTTTCTATCTTCATAGTAGCATTGTGTCAGAGGATTAAAGACACAGAAAGTTTCTATCTTCATAGTAGCATTGTGTCAGAGGATTAAAGACACAGAAAGTTTCTATCTTCATAGTAGCATTGTGTCAGAGGATTAAAGACACAGAAAGTTTCTATCTTCATAGTAGCATTGTGTCAGAGGATTAAAGACACAGAAAGTTTCTATCTTCATAGTAGCATTGTGTCAGAGGATTAAAGACACAGAAAGTTTCTATCTTCATAGTAGCATTGTGTCAGAGGATTAAAGACACAGAAAGTTTCTATCTTCATAGTAGCATTGTGTCAGAGGATTAAAGACACAGAAAGTTTCTATCTTCATAGTAGCATTGTGTCAGAGGATTAAAGACACAGAAAGTTTCTATCTTCATAGTAGCATTGTGTCAGAGGATTAAAGACACAGAAAGTTTCTATCTTCATAGTAGCATTGTGTCAGAGGATTAAAGACACAGAAAGTTTCTATCTTCATAGTAGCATTGTGTCAGAGGATTAAAGACACAGAAAGTTTCTATCTTCATAGTAGCATTGTGTCAGAGGATTAAAGACACAGAAAGTTTCTATCTTCATAGTAGCATTGTGTCAGAGGATTAAAGACACAGAAAGTTTCTATCTTCATAGTAGCATTGTGTCAGAGGATTAAAGACACAGAAAGTTTCTATCTTCATAGTAGCATTGTGTCAGAGGATTAAAGACACAGAAAGTTTCTATCTTCATAGTAGCATTGTGTCAGAGGATTAAAGACACAGAAAGTTTCTATCTTCATAGTAGCATTGTGTCAGAGGATAAAGACACAGAAAGTTTCTATCTTCATAGTAGCATTGTGTCAGAGGATAAAGACACAGAAAGTTTCTATCTTCATAGTAGCATTGTGTCAGAGGATTAAAGGACACAGAAAGTTTCTATCTTCATAGTAGCATTGTGTCAGAGGATTAAAGACACAGAAAGTTTCTATCTTCATAGTAGCATTGTGTCAGAGGATTAAAGACACAGAAAGTTTCTATCTTCATAGTAGCATTGTGTCAGAGGATTAAAGACACAGAAAGTTTCTATCTTCATAGTAGCATTGTGTCAGAGGATTAAAGACACAGAAAGTTTCTATCTTCATAGTAGCATTGTGTCAGAGGATTAAAGACACAGAAAGTTTCTATCTTCATAGTAGCATTGTGTCAGAGGATTAAAGACACAGAAAGTTTCTATCTTCATAGTAGCATTGTGTCAGAGGATTAAAGACACAGAAAGTTTCTATCTTCATAGTAGCATTGTGTCAGAGGATTAAAGACACAGAAAGTTTCTATCTTCATAGTAGCATTGTGTCAGAGGATTAAAGACACAGAAAGTTTCTATCTTCATAGTAGCATTGTGTCAGAGGATTAAAGACACAGAAAGTTTCTATCTTCATAGTAGCATTGTGTCAGAGGATTAAAGACACAGAAAGTTTCTATCTTCATAGTAGCATTGTGTCAGAGGATTAAAGACACAGAAAGTTTCTATCTTCATAGTAGCATTGTGTCAGAGGATTAAGACACAGAAAGTTTCTATCTTCATAGTAGCATTGTGTCAGAGGATTAAAGACACAGAAAGTTTCTATCTTCATAGTAGCATTGTGTCAGAGGATTAAAGACACAGAAAGTTTCTATCTTCATAGTAGCATTGTGTCAGAGGATTAAAGACACAGAAAGTTTCTATCTTCATAGTAGCATTGTGTCAGAGGATTAAAGACACAGAAAGTTTCTATCTTCATAGTAGCATTGTGTCAGAGGATTAAAGACACAGAAAGTTTCTATCTTCATAGTAGCATTGTGTCAGAGGATTAAAGACACAGAAAGTTTCTATCTTCATAGTAGCATTGTGTCAGAGGATTAAAGACACAGAAAGTTTCTATCTTCATAGTAGCATTGTGTCAGAGGATTAAAGACACAGAAAGTTTCTATCTTCATAGTAGCATTGTGTCAGAGGATTAAAGACACAGAAAGTTTCTATCTTCATAGTAGCATTGTGTCAGAGGATTAAAGACACAGAAAGTTTCTATCTTCATAGTAGCATTGTGTCAGAGGATTAAAGACACAGAAAGTTTCTATCTTCATAGTAGCATTGTGTCAGAGGATTAAAGACACAGAAAGTTTCTATCTTCATAGTAGCATTGTGTCAGAGGATTAAAGACACAGAAAGTTTCTATCTTCATAGTAGCATTGTGTCAGAGGATTAAAGACACAGAAAGTTTCTATCTTCATAGTAGCATTGTGTCAGAGGATTAAAGACACAGAAAGTTTCTATCTTCATAGTAGCATTGTGTCAGAGGATTAAAGACACAGAAAGTTTCTATCTTCATAGTAGCATTGTGTCAGAGGATAAAGACACAGAAAGTTTCTATCTTCATAGTAGCATTGTGTCAGAGGATTAAAGACACAGAAAGTTTCTATCTTCATAGTAGCATTGTGTCAGAGGATTAAAGACACAGAAAGTTTCTATCTTCATAGTAGCATTGTGTCAGAGGATTAAAGACACAGAAAGTTTCTATCTTCATAGTAGCATTGTGTCAGAGGATTAAAGACACAGAAAGTTTCTATCTTCATAGTAGCATTGTGTCAGAGGATTAAAGACACAGAAAGTTTCTATCTTCATAGTAGCATTGTGTCAGAGGATTAAGACACAGAAAGTTTCTATCTTCATAGTAGCATTGTGTCAGAGGATTAAAGACACAGAAAGTTTCTATCTTCATAGTAGCATTGTGTCAGAGGATTAAAGACACAGAAAGTTTCTATCTTCATAGTAGCATTGTGTCAGAGGATTAAAGACACAGAAAGTTTCTATCTTCATAGTAGCATTGTGTCAGAGGATTAAAGACACAGAAAGTTTCTATCTTCATAGTAGCATTGTGTCAGAGGATTAAAGACACAGAAAGTTTCTATCTTCATAGTAGCATTGTGTCAGAGGATTAAAGACACAGAAAGTTTCTATCTTCATAGTAGCATTGTGTCAGAGGAATAAAGACACAGAAAGTTTCTATCTTCATAGTAGCATTGTGTCAGAGGATTAAAGACACAGAAAGTTTCTATCTTCATAGTAGCATTGTGTCAGAGGATTAAAGACACAGAAAGTTTCTATCTTCATAGTAGCATTGTGTCAGAGGATTAAAGACACAGAAAGTTTCTATCTTCATAGTAGCATTGTGTCAGAGGATTAAAGACACAGAAAGTTTCTATCTTCATAGTAGCATTGTGTCAGAGGATTAAAGACACAGAAAGTTTCTATCTTCATAGTAGCATTGTGTCAGAGGATTAAAGACACAGAAAGTTTCTATCTTCATAGTAGCATTGTGTCAGAGGATTAAAGACACAGAAAGTTTCTATCTTCATAGTAGCATTGTGTCAGAGGATTAAAGACACAGAAAGTTTCTATCTTCATAGTAGCATTGTGTCAGAGGATTAAAGACACAGAAAGTTTCTATCTTCATAGTAGCATTGTGTCAGAGGATTAAAGACACAGAAAGTTTCTATCTTCATAGTAGCATTGTGTCAGAGGATTAAAGACACAGAAAGTTTCTATCTTCATAGTAGCATTGTGTCAGAGGATTAAAGACACAGAAAGTTTCTATCTTCATAGTAGCATTGTGTCAGAGGATTAAAGACACAGAAAGTTTCTATCTTCATAGTAGCATTGTGTCAGAGGATTAAAGACACAGAAAGTTTCTATCTTCATAGTAGCATTGTGTCAGAGGATTAAAGACACAGAAAGTTTCTATCTTCATAGTAGCATTGTGTCAGAGGATTAAAGACACAGAAAGTTTCTATCTTCATAGTAGCATTGTGTCAGAGGATTAAAGACACAGAAAGTTTCTATCTTCATAGTAGCATTGTGTCAGAGGATTAAAGACACAGAAAGTTTCTATCTTCATAGTAGCATTGTGTCAGAGGATTAAAGACACAGAAAGTTTCTATCTTCATAGTAGCATTGTGTCAGAGGATTAAAGACACAGAAAGTTTCTATCTTCATAGTAGCATTGTGTCAGAGGATTAAAGACACAGAAAGTTTCTATCTTCATAGTAGCATTGTGTCAGAGGATTAAAGACACAGAAAGTTTCTATCTTCATAGTAGCATTGTGTCAGAGGATTAAAGACACAGAAAGTTTCTATCTTCATAGTAGCATTGTGTCAGAGGATTAAAGACACAGAAAGTTTCTATCTTCATAGTAGCATTGTGTCAGAGGATTAAAGACACAGAAAGTTTCTATCTTCATAGTAGCATTGTGTCAGAGGATTAAAGACACAGAAAGTTTCTATCTTCATAGTAGCATTGTGTCAGAGGATTAAAGACACAGAAAGTTTCTATCTCATAGTAGCATTGTGTCAGAGGATTAAAGACACAGAAAGTTTCTATCTTCATAGTAGCATTGTGTCAGAGGATTAAAGACACAGAAAGTTTCTATCTTCATAGTAGCATTGTGTCAGAGGATTAAAGACACAGAAAGTTTCTATCTTCATAGTAGCATTGTGTCAGAGGATTAAGACACAGAAAGTTTCTATCTTCATAGTAGCATTGTGTCAGAGGATTAAAGACACAGAAAGTTTCTATCTTCATAGTAGCATTGTGTCAGAGGATTAAAGACACAGAAAGTTTCTATCTTCATAGTAGCATTGTGTCAGAGGATTAAAGACACAGAAAGTTTCTATCTTCATAGTAGCATTGTGTCAGAGGATTAAAGACACAGAAAGTTTCTATCTTCATAGTAGCATTGTGTCAGAGGATTAAAGACACAGAAAGTTTCTATCTTCATAGTAGCATTGTGTCAGAGGATTAAAGACACAGAAAGTTTCTATCTTCATAGTAGCATTGTGTCAGAGGATAAAGACACAGAAAGTTTCTATCTTCATAGTAGCATTGTGTCAGAGGATTAAAGACACAGAAAGTTTCTATCTTCATAGTAGCATTGTGTCAGAGGATTAAAGACACAGAAAGTTTCTATCTTCATAGTAGCATTGTGTCAGAGGATTAAAGACACAGAAAGTTTCTATCTTCATAGTAGCATTGTGTCAGAGGATTAAAGACACAGAAAGTTTCTATCTTCATAGTAGCATTGTGTCAGAGGATTAAAGACACAGAAAGTTTCTATCTTCATAGTAGCATTGTGTCAGAGGATTAAAGACACAGAAAGTTTCTATCTTCATAGTAGCATTGTGTCAGAGGATTAAAGACACAGAAAGTTTCTATCTTCATAGTAGCATTGTGTCAGAGGATTAAAGACACAGAAAGTTTCTATCTTCATAGTAGCATTGTGTCAGAGGATTAAAGACACAGAAAGTTTCTATCTTCATAGTAGCATTGTGTCAGAGGATTAAAGACACAGAAAGTTTCTATCTTCATAGTAGCATTGTGTCAGAGGATTAAAGACACAGAAAGTTTCTATCTTCATAGTAGCATTGTGTCAGAGGATTAAAGACACAGAAAGTTTCTATCTTCATAGTAGCATTGTGTCAGAGGATAAAGACACAGAAAGTTTCTATCTTCATAGTAGCATTGTGTCAGAGGATTAAAGACACAGAAAGTTTCTATCTTCATAGTAGCATTGTGTCAGAGGATTAAAGACACAGAAAGTTTCTATCTTCATAGTAGCATTGTGTCAGAGGATTAAAGACACAGAAAGTTTCTATCTTCATAGTAGCATTGTGTCAGAGGATTAAAGACACAGAAAGTTTCTATCTTCATAGTAGCATTGTGTCAGAGGATTAAAGACACAGAAAGTTTCTATCTTCATAGTAGCATTGTGTCAGAGGATTAAAGACACAGAAAGTTTCTATCTTCATAGTAGCATTGTGTCAGAGGATTAAAGACACAGAAAGTTTCTATCTTCATAGTAGCATTGTGTCAGAGGATTAAAGACACAGAAAGTTTCTATCTTCATAGTAGCATTGTGTCAGAGGATTAAAGACACAGAAAGTTTCTATCTTCATAGTAGCATTGTGTCAGAGGATTAAAGACACAGAAAGTTTCTATCTTCATAGTAGCATTGTGTCAGAGGATTAAAGACACAGAAAGTTTCTATCTTCATAGTAGCATTGTGTCAGAGGATTAAAGACACAGAAAGTTTCTATCTTCATAGTAGCATTGTGTCAGAGGATTAAAGACACAGAAAGTTTCTATCTTCATAGTAGCATTGTGTCAGAGGATTAAAGACACAGAAAGTTTCTATCTTTATAGTAGCATTGTGTCAGAGGATAAAGACACAGAAAGTTTCTATCTTCATAGTAGCATTGTGTCAGAGGATTAAAGACACAGAAAGTTTCTATCTTCATAGTAGCATTGTGTCAGAGGATTAAAGACACAGAAAGTTTCTATCTTCATAGTAGCATTGTGTCAGAGGATTAAAGACACAGAAAGTTTCTATCTTCATAGTAGCATTGTGTCAGAGGATTAAAGACACAGAAAGTTTCTATCTTCATAGTAGCATTGTGTCAGAGGATTAAAGACACAGAAAGTTTCTATCTTCATAGTAGCATTGTGTCAGAGGATTAAAGACACAGAAAGTTTCTATCTTCATAGTAGCATTGTGTCAGAGGATAAAGACACAGAAAGTTTCTATCTTCATAGTAGCATTGTGTCAGAGGATTAAAGACACAGAAAGTTTCTATCTTCATAGTAGCATTGTGTCAGAGGATTAAAGACACAGAAAGTTTCTATCTTCATAGTAGCATTGTGTCAGAGGATTAAAGACACAGAAAGTTTCTATCTTCATAGTAGCATTGTGTCAGAGGATTAAAGACACAGAAAGTTTCTATCTTCATAGTAGCATTGTGTCAGAGGATTAAAGACACAGAAAGTTTCTATCTTCATAGTAGCATTGTGTCAGAGGATTAAAGACACAGAAAGTTTCTATCTTCATAGTAGCATTGTGTCAGAGGATTAAAGACACAGAAAGTTTCTATCTTCATAGTAGCATTGTGTCAGAGGATTAAAGACACAGAAAGTTTCTATCTTCATAGTAGCATTGTGTCAGAGGATTAAAGACACAGAAAGTTTCTATCTTCATAGTAGCATTGTGTCAGAGGATTAAGACACAGAAAGTTTCTATCTTCATAGTAGCATTGTGTCAGAGGATTAAAGACACAGAAAGTTTCTATCTTCATAGTAGCATTGTGTCAGAGGATTAAAGACACAGAAAGTTTCTATCTTCATAGTAGCATTGTGTCAGAGGATTAAAGACACAGAAAGTTTCTATCTTCATAGTAGCATTGTGTCAGAGGATTAAAGACACAGAAAGTTTCTATCTTCATAGTAGCATTGTGTCAGAGGATTAAAGACACAGAAAGTTTCTATCTTCATAGTAGCATTGTGTCAGAGGATTAAAGACACAGAAAGTTTCTATCTTCATAGTAGCATTGTGTCAGAGGATTAAAGACACAGAAAGTTTCTATCTTCATAGTAGCATTGTGTCAGAGGATTAAAGACACAGAAAGTTTCTATCTTCATAGTAGCATTGTGTCAGAGGATTAAAGACACAGAAAGTTTCTATCTTCATAGTAGCATTGTGTGTCAGAGGATTAAAGACACAGAAAGTTTCTATCTTCATAGTAGCATTGTGTCAGAGGATTAAAGACACAGAAAGTTTCTATCTTCATAGTAGCATTGTGTCAGAGGATTAAAGACACAGAAAGTTTCTATCTTCATAGTAGCATTGTGTCAGAGGATTAAAGACACAGAAAGTTTCTATCTTCATAGTAGCATTGTGTCAGAGGATTAAAGACACAGAAAGTTTCTATCTTCATAGTAGCATTGTGTCAGAGGATTAAAGACACAGAAAGTTTCTATCTTCATAGTAGCATTGTGTCAGAGGATTAAAGACACAGAAAGTTTCTATCTTCATAGTAGCATTGTGTCAGAGGATTAAAGACACAGAAAGTTTCTATCTTCATAGTAGCATTGTGTCAGAGGATTAAAGACACAGAAAGTTTCTATCTTCATAGTAGCATTGTGTCAGAGGATTAAAGACACAGAAAGTTTCTATCTTCATAGTAGCATTGTGTCAGAGGATTAAAGACACAGAAAGTTTCTATCTTCATAGTAGCATTGTGTCAGAGGATTAAAGACACAGAAAGTTTCTATCTTCATAGTAGCATTGTGTCAGAGGATTAAGACACAGAAAGTTTCTATCTTCATAGTAGCATTGTGTCAGAGGATTAAAGACACAGAAAGTTTCTATCTTCATAGTAGCATTGTGTCAGAGGATTAAAGACACAGAAAGTTTCTATCTTCATAGTAGCATTGTGTCAGAGGATTAAAGACACAGAAAGTTTCTATCTTCATAGTAGCATTGTGTCAGAGGATTAAAGACACAGAAAGTTTCTATCTTCATAGTAGCATTGTGTCAGAGGATTAAAGACACAGAAAGTTTCTATCTTCATAGTAGCATTGTGTCAGAGGATTAAAGACACAGAAAGTTTCTATCTTCATAGTAGCATTGTGTCAGAGGATTAAAGACACAGAAAGTTTCTATCTTCATAGTAGCATTGTGTCAGAGGATTAAAGACACAGAAAGTTTCTATCTTCATAGTAGCATTGTGTCAGAGGATTAAAGACACAGAAGTTTCTATCTTCATAGTAGCATTGTGTCAGAGGATTAAAGACACAGAAAGTTTCTATCTTCATAGTAGCATTGTGTCAGAGGATTAAAGACACAGAAAGTTTCTATCTTCATAGTAGCATTGTGTCAGAGGATTAAAGACACAGAAAGTTTCTATCTTCATAGTAGCATTGTGTCAGAGGATTAAAGACACAGAAAGTTTCTATCTTCATAGTAGCATTGTGTCAGAGGATTAAAGACACAGAAAGTTTCTATCTTCATAGTAGCATTGTGTCAGAGGATTAAAGACACAGAAAGTTTCTATCTTCATAGTAGCATTGTGTCAGAGGATTAAAGACACAGAAAGTTTCTATCTTCATAGTAGCATTGTGTCAGAGGATTAAAGACACAGAAAGTTTCTATCTTCATAGTAGCATTGTGTCAGAGGATTAAAGACACAGAAAGTTTCTATCTTCATAGTAGCATTGTGTCAGAGGATTAAAGACACAGAAAGTTTCTATCTTCATAGTAGCATTGTGTCAGAGGATTAAAGACACAGAAAGTTTCTATCTTCATAGTAGCATTGTGTCAGAGGATTAAAGACACAGAAAGTTTCTATCTTCATAGTAGCATTGTGTCAGAGGATTAAAGACACAGAAAGTTTCTATCTTCATAGTAGCATTGTGTCAGAGGATTAAAGACACAGAAAGTTTCTATCTTCATAGTAGCATTGTGTCAGAGGATTAAAGACACAGAAAGTTTCTATCTTCATAGTAGCATTGTGTCAGAGGATTAAAGACACAGAAAGTTTCTATCTTCATAGTAGCATTGTGTCAGAGGATAAAGACACAGAAAGTTTCTATCTTCATAGTAGCATTGTGTCAGAGGATTAAAGACACAGAAAGTTTCTATCTTCATAGTAGCATTGTGTCAGAGGATTAAAGACACAGAAAGTTTCTATCTTCATAGTAGCATTGTGTCAGAGGATTAAAGACACAGAAAGTTTCTATCTTCATAGTAGCATTGTGTCAGAGGATTAAAGACACAGAAAGTTTCTATCTTCATAGTAGCATTGTGTCAGAGGATTAAAGACACAGAAAGTTTCTATCTTCATAGTAGCATTGTGTCAGAGGATTAAAGACACAGAAAGTTTCTATCTTCATAGTAGCATTGTGTCAGAGGATTAAAGACACAGAAAGTTTCTATCTTCATAGTAGCATTGTGTCAGAGGATTAAAGACACAGAAAGTTTCTATCTTCATAGTAGCATTGTGTCAGAGGATTAAAGACACAGAAAGTTTCTATCTTCATAGTAGCATTGTGTCAGAGGATTAAAGACACAGAAAGTTTCTATCTTCATAGTAGCATTGTGTCAGAGGATTAAAGACACAGAAAGTTTCTATCTTCATAGTAGCATTGTGTCAGAGGATTAAAGACACAGAAAGTTTCTATCTTCATAGTAGCATTGTGTCAGAGGATTAAAGACACAGAAAGTTTCTATCTTCATAGTAGCATTGTGTCAGAGGATTAAAGACACAGAAAGTTTCTATCTTCATAGTAGCATTGTGTCAGAGGATTAAAGACACAGAAAGTTTCTATCTTCATAGTAGCATTGTGTCAGAGGATTAAAGACACAGAAAGTTTCTATCTTCATAGTAGCATTGTGTCAGAGGATTAAAGACACAGAAAGTTTCTATCTTCATAGTAGCATTGTGTCAGAGGATTAAAGACACAGAAAGTTTCTATCTTCATAGTAGCATTGTGTCAGAGGATTAAAGACACAGAAAGTTTCTATCTTCATAGTAGCATTGTGTCAGAGGATTAAAGACACAGAAAGTTTCTATCTTCATAGTAGCATTGTGTCAGAGGATTAAAGACACAGAAAGTTTCTATCTTCATAGTAGCATTGTGTCAGAGGATTAAAGACACAGAAAGTTTCTATCTTCATAGTAGCATTGTGTCAGAGGATTAAAGACACAGAAAGTTTCTATCTTCATAGTAGCATTGTGTCAGAGGATTAAAGACACAGAAAGTTTCTATCTTCATAGTAGCATTGTGTCAGAGGATTAAAGACACAGAAAGTTTCTATCTTCATAGTAGCATTGTGTCAGAGGATTAAAGACACAGAAAGTTTCTATCTTCATAGTAGCATTGTGTCAGAGGATTAAAGACACAGAAAGTTTCTATCTTATAGTAGCATTGTGTCAGAGGATTAAAGACACAGAAAGTTTCTATCTTCATAGTAGCATTGTGTCAGAGGATTAAAGACACAGAAAGTTTCTATCTTCATAGTAGCATTGTGTCAGAGGATTAAAGACACAGAAAGTTTCTATCTTCATAGTAGCATTGTGTCAGAGGATTAAAGACACAGAAAGTTTCTATCTTCATAGTAGCATTGTGTCAGAGGATTAAAGACACAGAAAGTTTCTATCTTCATAGTAGCATTGTGTCAGAGGATTAAAGACACAGAAAGTTTCTATCTTCATAGTAGCATTGTGTCAGAGGATTAAAGACACAGAAAGTTCTATCTTCATAGTAGCATTGTGTCAGAGGATTAAAGACACAGAAAGTTTCTATCTTCATAGTAGCATTGTGTCAGAGGATTAAAGACACAGAAAGTTTCTATCTTCATAGTAGCATTGTGTCAGAGGATTAAAGACACAGAAAGTTTCTATCTTCATAGTAGCATTGTGTCAGAGGATTAAAGACACAGAAAGTTTTATCTTCATAGTAGCATTGTGTCAGAGGATTAAAGACACAGAAAGTTTCTATCTTCATAGTAGCATTGTGTCAGAGGATTAAAGACACAGAAAGTTTCTATCTTCAAAGTAGCATTGTGTCAGAGGATTAAAGACACAGAAAGTTTCTATCTTCATAGTAGCATTGTGTCAGAGGATTAAAGACACAGAAAGTTTCTATCTTCATAGTAGCATTGTGTCAGAGGATTAAAGACACAGAAAGTTTCTATCTTCATAGTAGCATTGTGTCAGAGGATTAAAGACACAGAAAGTTTCTATCTTCATAGTAGCATTGTGTCAGAGGATTAAAGACACAGAAAGTTTCTATCTTCAAAGTAGCATTGTGTCAGAGGATTAAAGATACAGAAAATTTCTATCTTCATAGTAGCATTGTGTCAGAGGATTAAAGACACAGAAAGTTTCTATCTTCATAGCAGCATTGTGTCAGAGGATTAAAGACACAGAAAGTTTCTATCTTCGTAGTAGCATTGTGTCAGAGGATTAAAGACACAGAAAGTTTCTATCTTCATACGTAGCATTGTGTCAGAGGATTAAAGACACAGAAAGTTTCTATCTTCATAGTAGCATTGTGTCAGAGGATAAAAGACACAGAGAGTTTCTATCTTCATAGCAGCATTGTGTCAGAGGATTAAAGACACAGAAAGTTTCTATCTTCATAGTAGCATTGTGTCAGAGGATTAAAGACACAGAAAGTTTCTATCTTCATAGTAGCATTGTGTCAGAGGATTAAAGACACAGAAAGCTTCTATCTTCATAGTAGCATTGTGTCAGAGGATTAAAGACACAGAAAGTTTCTATCTTCATAGAGCATTGTGTCAGAGGATAAAGACACAGAAAGTTTCTATCTTCATAGTAGCATTGTGTCAGAGGATTAAAGACACAGAAAGTTTCTATCTTCATAGTAGCATTGTGTCAGAGGATTAAAGACACAGAAAGTTTCTATCTTCATAGTAGCATTGTGTCAGAGGATTAAAGACACAGAAAGTTTCTATCTTCATAGTAGCATTGTGTCAGAGGATTAAAGACACAGAAAGTTTCTATCTTCATAGTAGCATTGTGTCAGAGGATTAAAGACACAGAAAGTTTCTATCTTCATAGTAGCATTGTGTCAGAGGATTAAAGACACAGAAAGTTTCTATCTTCATAGCAGCACTGTGTCAGAGGATTAAAGACACAGAAAGTTTCTATCTTCATAGTAGCATTGTGTCAGAGGATTAAAGACACAGAAAGTTTCTCTCTTCATACTAGCATTGTGTCAGAGGATTAAAGACACAGAAAGTTTCTATCTTCATAGTAGCATTGTGTCAGAGGATTAAAGACACAGAAAGTTTCTCTCTTCATACTAGCATTGTGTCAGAGGATTAAAGACACAGAAAGTTTCTATCTTCATAGTAGCATTGTGTCAGAGGATAAAGACACAGAAAGTTTCTATCTTCATAGTAGCATTGTGTCAGAGGATTAAAGACACAGAAAGTTTCTATCTTCATAGTAGCATTGTGTTAGAGGATTAAAGACACAGAAAGTTTCTATCTTCATAGTAGCATTGTGTCAGAGGATTAAAGACACAGAAAGTTTCCATCTTCATAGTAGCATTGTGTCAGAGGATTAAAGACACAGAAAGTTTCTATCTTCAAAGTAGCATTGTGTCAGAGGATTAAAGACACAGAAAGTTTCTATCTTCATAGTAGCATTGTGTCAGAGGATTAAAGACACAGAAAGTTTCTATCTTCATAGTAGCATTGTGTCAGAGGATTAAAGACACAGAAAGTTTGTATCTTCATAGTAGCATTGTGTCAGAGGATTAAAGACACAGAAAGTTTGTATCTTCATAGTAGCATTGTGTCAGAGGATTAAGACACAGAAAGTTTCTATCTTCATAGTAGCATTGTGTCAGAGGATTAAAGACACAGAAAGTTTCTATCTTCATACGTAGCATTGTGTCAGAGGATAAAGACACAGAAAGTTTCTATCTTCATAGTAGCATTGTGTCAGAGGATTAAAGACACAGAAAGTTTCTATCTTCATAGTAGCATTGTGCCAGAGGATTAAAGACACAGAAAGTTTCTATCTTCATAGTAGCATTGTGTCAGAGGATTAAAGACACAGAAAGTTTCTATCTTCATAGTAGCATTGTGTCAGAGGATTAAAGACACAGAAAGTTTCTATCTTCATAGTAGCATTGTGTCAGAGGATAAAGACACAGAAAGTTTCTATCTTCATAGTAGCATTGTGTCAGAGGATTAAAGACACAGAAAGTTTCTATCTTCATAGTAGCATTGTGTCAGAGGATTAAAGACACAGAAAGTTTCTATCTTCATAGCAGCATTGTGTCAGAGGCTTAAAGACACAGAAAGTTTCTATCTTCATAGTAGCATTGTGTCAGAGGATTAAAGACACAGAAAGTTTCTATCTTCATAGTAGCATTGTGTCAGAGGATTAAAGACACAGAAAGTTTTTATCTTCATACGTAGCATTGTGTCAGAGGATTAAAGACACAGAAAGTTTCTATCTTCATAGTAGCATTGTGTCAGAGGATAAAAGACACAGAAAGTTCCTATCTTCATAGTAGCATTGTGTCAGAGGATTAAAGACACAGAAAGTTTCTACCTTCATAGTAGCATTGTGTCAGAGGATTAAAGACACAGAAAGTTCCTATCTTCATAGTAGCATTGTGTCAAAGGATTAAAGACACAGAAAGAATCTGACTCAAAGTTACACTGGCTTTACCACTTTAAAGTAAAAGAGAGTTATGAGCATGTAACTATATTATGACTCAATCTTTCCAATCTCAATCTTCTCTCACTAGGAATAGCACTGACTGCTGTTTTTAAAACAACTTGAAGACATCTGAGATGTTGATGCTATGTGGTAATGTGATGAAATCTATACAGGGAAATAAAGTACTTATTTCTACAGTCTACAAGTTCACTGTTGGTAGATTTGAATTGGCTGTATTCTCATTGAAGGCTTGGAGATTTATAAGACCAATTGAAAACAATATCAGTATCACAACCCAAAATCTGTCATCATTCACATTCACATGACAATATTTGTATTTCTATAACAGTCACTCACTGTTTGTGATCATGAAACACTTTCCTTTGCTATATTGTTTAATTAATATCAAATAAAATGTCACTATCATTTTCAGAGTTATTTTATTCTGTTACATCATTGTGTTTCCAAGTAACATTTGAACTTCACTGACCTTGGTTGTTCTGTCCCATGAGTTTTTCTTGCTGTTTGAGTAAAAATCTGGTAACATCCGGCGTAAGAGAACTAAATGTGTAAGATGTTGAGATGGCATTTTGATCTCTAAGTATCGTAATTGGCTCTTTGCAGGCACTTTCAAAAAGTGACACCAAGTTATTAAATTCATCTGCAATCAATGAAAAGATTAGAGCCATAAAAAATTAATTTTCTGAGACTGAAAAATAGCCAATTCACAAAACAATAAAAGTTAGAGTCACGTACGGTCAGGTCAGCACTATTGTGATCCAATATTGTGAGTTTAAATTTGCATGCGGTGTAAACCTGTACACTTATATGCCATAGATTAATCATACCAATTCAAGTCAATCTGTGCTAAAACAATTGTGAAACTGACATGACATACAGGAGTAAATTAATCTGTGTCATATTTGGTAATTCCTATATATACCAGCATCTAGGTATATCAATCTATCCTATAACTTTCTTTACAGATCCTGTATTAATTATTAAAATTATTTAATATCCTGTATTAATTATTACAATTATTTAATATCCTGTATTAATTATTACAATTATTTATAGTTTGTAAAGAAAGCAGCCGTAAACTTTACAAACCACTGAATTAGCCTTCATGTCTCTTTGAAACTCTTCCTTTCAGAAAGTTTTTAGATCAAATTTAATTTTAGAATATAATTATCTTACAGTATTGTGTCTTTGAAAATGTGTTGTATTATGTGTAGATAATTTAAATGACAAATGCCATGACATTCATGTCCATGGAAACTCAAAAAGATGATGTTCCACTGATTGAATCTTTTAGCAAATACATTTTTTCATAAGTACAATCTAAATTCGAATTAAAGTATAGATGTTGTACTATTTTTCTCTAAAGCATAATATGTTTCCAAAGGATATCATATCATTTCCTACTTGAGATACAAATAATTTACCTGGCATTTTCACAGTGACAACTTGACTTTTGTTTTTCTTGAGTGAATCTCTCTTTGGAGTTGAAGTAATACTGGTATTGCTACAGGGACTTGGTTGTTTATCCAGACATTGTCTTATTTCTGGTGTTTTCAATACTGCTCCTGCAGAATAGATACATGACTTTTTACACACCAAATACTTGTGACTAGTTCTGCAAACAGTCTCAGGTCAGTGTATTTATTGACAATGCAAGAAACTTACAAACTCAGGAGAGAGACTGCTTTCTACTTTAAAAATTTGCACATTCAAGACAATGCTATCAATCAAAAACATACTTGGTCAAAATTTCATTTATATATCTTTGTTTTTGTACATTGGAGATTCCTTTTGGAGTAAGACTAGTAAATCCAGTCAGATCATAGTAAATCATAGTGCCACAACACTTTCAACAAATGAAATGAATGGTATGACTATATACCTACATAATGTGTTTGGTAGATTACACATTTAGACTTTATCTCAAGTAACATTTCAAATATTATGTACATTACTGATGTCAACATACCATACATAGTCCACTCAAACCCAGCTGATGATATCAATATAAACATAAGCGTACTTTGTAGTTCGCACATTTTGTATTTGATGTGTATTAGAATATCTTTGATTTGATATATATTTCATATCAATACTCTGATACACTGACATGCCACTGTTACTCAATGGATGACTAACAATTGCATGAGAGTTGATGTGATTGCATGCTGTGGCCATTTTTCTCATGACTGCATATTATCTGCAGTGTGAAGAATGCATTAAAACTAACATAGAAAGTGTTTTACAGATGGCCTTTCAAAATACAAGTTTGATTAAATCATTTGTTTCATACAACTTGCAATATACTAATATATATGCTATCAAAGATCTTGCAATTACTAAGTAAAAAATATTACCTGAAATGTAAAATTTCTTTTTCGCTTTTCATACACTTCTAATGACAGGGTGTCTGTTAAGTTTAAAACTAAAAATTGAATCACCACTTACTTGGTTTTCCAGCTGGACTTTGATTTTGTTTTGGCAAAATTGGAGACCTTTTGACAATGCCTTGACGTAGCATCATAAAATTATCCAATGGATCGATAGTATGTAACTGCAATGATGTGAACCCATCTTGAGTTACCATAGCTTCAGTTCCATCAGATTGCTTGCTGAGAATTGGAGTCTTCTCTTCAGTTGCTATATTTTGATAAAGAATTTCCATTACAGCTGACTGTGTTTGATCATTGAAGTTACGCAGTGTTTTTGTACAAGGAATTGATTCATAAACCAGACATTTATCCTTTTTGTGATCATTAACGAGTATATAACAAAACTTTAAATAGAATTGGATGTAGTTGCTCAATTATTCATAAATTTCACACCTATTATCCTATATTTTTGGGTGTTTTCATTGCTAAACAATCTTAAACACTGCCTTCGCAAGAAGTGAATGCACTATGAAAAATACCTACTATTTGAAAGGCAGTCTTATACCTTTACAGGTATGATTCAAATAACCATTGAATACACATGCCTACTAGTAGTATAAGGTACATTTGATTTAAAGCTGTTTCTTTAAAATGTTAAGATGTAACGTATATTAAAATGCTGACACAAATAGCACCTCTGTTGTATAAATTCGTGTCAATTCCTTATTGTTTTAAAACACATACCGGTAATTCATATTTGGCTCACCATTTTGTTCAGCATGGCTGGTTGTTTCTACCGTTTCTCCTCCTCTCTCATTTTTTCCATATCTGTTTTCAGCTACGAGAGTTTGTTCTTGCCAATCTAATTAAATAACAGAAATATTTTGTTACTATAAATCTGACATCTTTATCAAAAATAAATTTGTTGAAAAATGTAATCAGTGGCAAAAGAAAATACAAATTGTGTTTTTGTTTCACAAACACGATAAAGACTGAGAACCAGAAAAGTTGCATGAATACAATAACCACTGAATCAGAACATTTTTAATGTATTAAACTTTGATGGCCTTTTGTTCCAGCCCGTCAATATACAAAATGACATGTGGCCTGAGTAATTCCTACATTAAGGGTAGGGTAGGGGTAGGGTGGTGGTGGAGGTGTCAAAAGCTTATTTCAGTTTGCATGTGTCAAAACTGCATGAGGATTTCATATTGGTTTTTCAACTCAGGTAGTGTGGCAATGTTTGGCAGAACTGCAGGACAAGGAACTAAAAAAATAAGCAATGAATGAATGAAACAAATGAGTGACTGTGTTGTGATTTCATCTTTGGAATAATATTGGTACATCTGTTAAAGTGGAGCACAGTGCAATGGCACAATCAATCAATCAGAATCACTGAAATCTCAGTAGTAGCATGCGTGTCATAGGAAAGTCATAAAGGTCACGTCATTGAATTTTCCATTTCTCATAAGAACTTTCCATTTCTCATAGGAACTTTCATTTTTAGTGGGAGAGGGGGTCTCAACTAAAAGAATGGAATTATGTTGGACATGTGACGGCTTTTATTATGGATTGACCTTATGGGGTAGATTGTGGTTTAATTGTTACAACCACATGCTATGCTACAACACCCCTATACAGGAATGGTTGAAACCAATTAAGCAAATACAACTGTGAACACTTCTAAAAACCCAACCTTTTCCCTTAGATCCTAAACTTCCTTTTCCATAATTACATTACTTGCCGTAGAGAAAAAGTTGACTTTCATATTTGATGTAAATCTCTCTATCTTCCACCATATCCTGTTGTCCCAGACTGAGTGTATCTAGTAATTTCCGATGATGTGTGATTTCTTTGGTTGAGGCAGACAGTGGATCCCATGGTAATTGTAATTCTAAATCACACTCAATGTCTTCTCCTTGGAGACCTAATTCTTTGATCACAGATATTGCTGAATCTTCAATAGTTGTGTCTTCAGTACAGCTAGGTTCTGTAGGGTCAAAACATGTTGTAAGGCCCATTCTATTATCAGTGTGTGTCAATATTAGCTTGACCTGATCAGTAAACAAACCACAAGGTTGTGTCCTCATGAAGGCCATGATAGATTTTTACAAGTCAAATCAGATGCACAGAAGGAAAACATGTTCCTTTAATCATTACAATTTAGTTGAATTTAAAAAATGCTCTACATATGACGTGTGATTGACATGAACCAAATGATTTGTATAGCCTTCATAGAGAACACAAACCCAGTTTAAGGCAGTCAAACAATAATGTTTGATTACAAAGTGTAACCTTCCCTCATGATAGATCAGCTCTGACTACTTTGAATTTAATCCTTTTGACATTTTTGCCTGGCAAATACATAATTGTATGGTATTTAATCACACATAAGAGATGTGAACCAAAACTTAACTGTACCCTGGACGTAGATACTTTGGGGCGGTACCCTGAGCGTTACAATTTGCCAGTTTTACTAGCAGATCTCTACCTATCTTCTAAATACAGATATAGTTTGTTTTATTATACTGAATACACAAATACAAAACTATCAAATTCAGTTGGGACCAATGGGTGAGATAAACTGTATGAAAGTGGAAATGGATGATCGAACACAATATGAGAAGAGGAAAATAAAAGAGAGAAGTTGATAACACGTGAAAGAAAACAAGAATAATGTCACTTAGGAATTTACATTTACTCTACCATTTGATAACAACATCAAATAGCTAGGACAATAGCATACATGTGCTTCAATGACATGCATATTCAAATTTTCCTTGACAGTGTTTATAAATTTAAGTTTCTGTAGATTGACAACTTTGGAAATTTAGTGTCTGATTCACCTTGAAGAGTAAGCCTTGTGATTTCACTCAAATATTTCTCTTGTTGCCATAGTTTATTCTCTTCTTCCTTCTTCTCATTTGATGAAAGAATTGTTCTGTGAAAGGAACACAACACAAAATGGCTAACCATTCCTGTTTGATTAGATTCTGAACTCAGATAAAAGACTGATTGAATGTTTGACAAACTTGAAGAGTGGAAAGACAAACTGCAAGATTGCCATCATTTTCATAGACAATAAGATCCAACATGTAAATTATGTTTTAGTTGCTGCTTCTCATAAACAATAAGCTTTGACCAGCGCCAGCCATGTCTCATCCAAAATTACTTGTATCAATTATCACTGATAAATGCTTGTTATTGCTTCACATTTAGTGGAAATTTTCTTTAACTACAACTTAAAACTATTGTGTACGATGAATTAAACATTACAATAACCTTGGGGAAAATTTATAACCAATAATAGTCTGTCCTTCACTTGGTATACCCCTGAAAGCTATATTGACATGCAATCAAGGCCAGTGTAGTGTGATTTGAGGTACAATTAATATTACATTCATAAAGCCCTGTTTTCCTGGTGTGAAGTAGAAAGTAATAAATTGAACTGGGTTACTCAAATGAATGTCCACAAATTTTCAATTCAAGTTGACAACCTACTCCTGTGTAGAAACTCAAAATAAATCATACATGATATGTGATGAAATTATACTTACGGTGTTTGGCATGGAGAAACTTCACATGGTTCTAATTTCTTGATCATTTGTGATAAAGTTTGATGTATGATGTGGTTGTCATCTTCCATAGGTGATTCCAGTATAGCTGCCTTTACTTTGTCTGTCTTCCCTGGACTTCTATTTAAACCTGGTGAAGAAAAACAACACTGACCTTCAAATGAATACATTTCATTGTTTACCATTACGGATTTCCAATTACCTTGAATTTTGTTGTGAAGCTGCATTTTGCAGCTTTTCAGACTAACAGTAAAGGATACGAGTGCAAGGCCATATGTATGTGTGGGTCTTCTGATGTTTGAACAATGCTCTCTTTTGATGCTTAGTCATCAAAGTCAACAGACTTATAGCAAAGCCTTTGAAAGCAAAACCAGATTTCTGTAGAATTACATTAGACATTAAATTTTCAGCTGGTCAAATCTACCATCATCACAACATGGAAATCGACAACTGTCAGCTGTCCTCTAACAGCATTGGTGTCATTTTCTTTGCCTACAGAAGTTATAATTTATCATATATTACATTGTCATTTGATCCATATATATCAATCATATCATAGTAGCTTGAATTTCAATTTTTTTTGAAAATGTACAGTTATCAAATCGTTATCTTAAAAGAAAGCATTCTGCTTTATAAACCCTCTAATTATTATGTATAGCAACTACAGTGGAAATTTACTTGTTATTGTACAAGGTTGCATTGACTGTCTTATGTAATACACAATGACAATATAATGAAAAGTTCTAAAGACAAGTCAAAAGACAAGTTATAAATATCCAGTTCATTTGAATTGAAATTTGTCCATTCATCAGTTAATCACAGTGTATGATCAGTGAAGGCACATAAAATCTCAGGTCATTTTTGTGGAGGGGTATGAACTTAAAAGTTTGTCAAATTTCAACTTTGAATCAGCTGTGCCAAGAACCTAGGGTAATATATTGATATCAAAGCTGAGATTCAGACAACAGGAGTGAGGGCTTAAGTGTTACACAAAGTGAAGTAACTGTAAATTACAATGGCAACTATGCTAATGCTATTGTTGTCTCTGCTGTCATATAGACAATATGAATTTCATGTCAATAACTTGAAATATTTGACTTTAATAATTGATCAAACATATGGCAGCATGTTTTTATTTGCAATAAGCACAACTAATATAACACTCTCCTACCTTGACTGTTGAGCTGTACAAAGTCATCTATCTGTCCATCTTCTACAGGAGATATTGCAGACAATCTAGTTGATTGATCCATTGTTGAATCTGAATTACAGGTTTGGACCAGTACACTGAAATCTAGTGATAGAATCAATAACTTTAAATTAGGGCAAAACACATAGACAATGCAAAGATTACATTAAAACCATGCTGATATAATTCATTAGATCAGTTATACATTCTTATATTTCCTAAAACTTTGGCTGGTATAATATGAGCCTATAGTCCCATGTATGACAATAAAACCTGATCAGTCTTACAGGGTACTACAACTGATGCTCTAATTCATCATTATTACTGCAGACATGCATTATTTTTTACAGACAGGCGATAGAAACAAGAATTAGTGATACTTTCTATTTGCACTAACAGCAGGGTACATGTATTGGTGTATAGTAACCTGATTGATAACAACAAGATAGTGATCAACTATCTCTCTCAATGTTTTTCAATCAATATTATTTATTGTATGAAAGAGAGACCATTACTGATAGTATGTTAGCAAACAGTAAATTTATCAGAGTTCTCTAGACATGTTAACAGAGTCCTCCTTTAAATGTCAATACAATTATGTTAGAGGAGTAGAGAAATCGTAACAGGGTTTGTTTCAACACCATTTACCTATGTGTCTTCCACACTCTTAGCAAAAACACTATGTGTTGCCAAATAAATCTATTAAAATTGATCAATAAAACTGAGTTCCAACTTAGTAACTCATATTATATTACTATGATTAACAATATGGATATAAATGAGTTGTAATTTAGAAATGGAGTTTTGATGGAACTTTCAAGTAATAATGAGCATGCAATCTCCATATACAACTCAGAAAGCATGCAGTAAGGCAGGGTATACAAGTAGGACATTGGTTCCTAAACAGATTATGTTATCTTGAAAATGAAACCTTGGTTACTTTGTACAGAGTTGGTCTTGATATAACCAGACTGTTTCAACAATTTACTACACCCTATGACTCAACTATATGGCTTCCCTAGATTATGATTATCACTGTATCATCAAACTACAGTGATTGAGCCATTAAAACTCTTTCTCTTTCACTTCCCTACTAACTTTTGGCACATCCATGGCACTCTTAGTGCATAATGCAATATCAACACTATTAAAACGAACAATAATGCTGTACAACTTCAGACCACCAATAAACTTAAACTACTCTAATCTAATTCAATTCAAACATAATAGTGGAATCAGAAGCCATTTTCAAATTCACAATAACAATGTTTGTCATGAATAAAGGAACAGTAATAGAGAAAAACAGAGATCCTCAGACTTAGTTTAATGGGTTTTTTATTTATTCTTTATCCATAAGTTGCAATTACTTTCACAGAGAAATCACAAACTTCACAGTCTGAGCATAATTTTGATCTATGATATTTAGCCATTGCATTGCCCACTTATACTGCTGTCTCTATAAGTTTACCTTGACTGCAATGTGAAATGTCCTTGTCAACATCCTCCTGAGTCAATCTAAGAATGTCTTGTAACTTCTGAGTGGATGGCATTTGTTCCATTGTGAGAGATACTGCAGCACTGTCTCCAATCAAAGATTCATCTAGAAATCCATCCTATCGATACAAATATACAATACAAATACTCTTTTCAAACTTGCTATTTACAGTGTATGTCAGTTACTGAAGCCACAACTTTTGAAAAACACCATTTTCATTGACGTTCACATTTTGGAAAGACATATTGTTAGTAGTTGGCCTGACATATTTGATTGGTACAAGGCTACATAAAACTTCATGACAATTCTAGTTGAAGAAATCTGGGGAAAGATACCTATAAAAGAGTTGCTATATTATTCACTCACCTGTTTTGGACAAATATCAGCTTTCACAAAACTTTCTTTACAATGTTCCTTCTCTTCAGGTTTGTCATTTTTCAATAGTTCTTCATTTAACCTGAAATATAAAATGTTCTTGGTTTTTTTTTTCTGTATAAATCAGGTTTATTGGTTAAACAGCCTGGATTACTCAGAACCAGTGTGTGTTTTGTTGCTAAGAAAAATATTTTACATATAGTATATATTTTTAATTCTGATGATACATGTATTAGGCAAAAAAATTGATTTGTTTCTGGTCACTGCCTGCATCACTTCAAAGTGTGCACATCAACTCTTTTTTTTTCCTGTTTTTCATTTGCCCCTATGGAAACAAGTCATCGTTGATGACACAGTCCCCACTTGTTAATGGGTACTTTGATTACAAGTCCTCAGAGAGGATAGAGTCCTCTTCATTAATTAGGTCTGTGATAAAAATACTTTGATACAGATGGCACTCAATGGCCAAGAATGAGTTCCATGGTGATGAAAACATAAAACCAATGTAGGCCACCATCCTAAAGTTCATAAAATGAGTCAACTAGGAATTAATCAACAGGGTGTTGCAAAAAATTTTTGCATACAATCCTAATACTTAATAGATTATCACTGGTACCATATTTCATGAAGTTTGATGCAGTATTTACAACAAACTATGAGATCAACATCTGTATCAAGTTTCATCAAATTTGACGTTGTATTAATTTGTGGCTATATCACTCTAATTAGGAAAGTTCATTACATATGCAATTACAAATTAATTAAAATGACACTATACGATAAATGTCTTTTTCAATGTTAAAGCAATGTGAGCTTAACATCTGTGCAAAGTTTCATGAAATTTGGTGCAGTATTTCTTGACATATCAGCCTACTTACAAAACTTCAATAATTGACATGTTACTGGTACATGACGTGAAACAAATTGACGAGCATATGTATGAAATAGGTCAATGTCCTTGTACCAACTTTGAATGATACTGGTGGAAATATGTCTGAGTTATGGCTCTGTACATTAGAGAAAATTGTAACAAAATCACCGCCATGCAGCGATATTTGATCTTACTGTTTAAAAAATCAACATGTACCGTATATGTATTACATAAGTCAATGTCCATGTACCAACTTTGAATAGGATCAGTTGAGACTTGCCAGAGTTATGGCTCTCGACATGAAACAACCATAACAAAATTGCCATCATGTGGCCATATTTGACCACCTTGTGAAACCAATCGACATACATATGTATAAATAAGTCAATGTCCTTGTACCAACTTTGAATAAATTCGCTGGATACATGTCTGAGTTATGGTTCCGGACATGAAAAAATCGGAAAAAAAATGGCCACACGGCGGCCATATTGGATTGTATCACAAAACAAATCAATGTGCATATATATATGTATGACATAGGTCAATGTCCTTGCACTAAGTTTGAATAAAATTGGTGAATAAAATCGTACGTGTCCAAAGGACGTGAACAAATTGTAACAAAATGGCTGCCATGCAGCCATGTGGATCATATCATGAAACAAATTGACGTACATATGTATGACATAGGTTAATGTCATTGTACAACTTTGAATAAAATTGGTTGAGATATGCCCGAGTATTGTGGCTCTGTACATGAAAAAATCGTAACAAAATGGCCACACGGCAGCCATATTGGATCATATCACAAAACAAATTGACATGCATATCTATGACATTGGTCAATATCCTTGTACCAACTTTGAAAAAATCGGTTGAAACATGTCTGAGTTATGGCTCTGTACATGACAAAATCATAATAAAATGGCTGCCTAGCGGCCATATTGGATCGTATCACAAAACAAATTGACGTGCATATGTATCACATAGGTCAATGTCCTTGTACCAACTTTGAATAAAATCGGTTGAGATATGTTTGAGTTATGGCTCTGTACATGAAAAAATTGTAACAAAATGGCCACACGGCAGCCATATTGGATCGTATCACAAAACAAATTGACATGCATATCTATTACAGTGGTCAATATCCTTGTACCAACTTTGAAAAAAATCGGTTGAAACATGTCTGACTTATGGCTCTGTACATGAAAAAATCGTAATAAAATGGCCGCCTGGCGGCCATATTGGATCGTATCACAAAACAAAGTGACGTGCATATCTATGACATTGGTCAATGTCCTTGTACCAACTTTGAATAAATTCAGTTGAAACATGTCTGAGTTATGGCTTTGTACATGAAAAAATCGTAATAAAATGGCCGCCTGGCGGCCATATTGGATCGTATCACAAAACAAATCGACGTGCATCTGTATGACATATGAAGTAATCCTTGTACCAAGTTTGAATGAAATCGCTCCTTGCATCTCTGAGATATCTGCGTGAACGGACGGACGCACGCACACACGCACGCACGCACGCACGCACGGACGCACGCACGGACATGACCAAACCTATAAGTCCCCCCGGACGGTGTCCGTGGGACTAAAAAGGGAAAAATATATCAAATTCCACCAAAAATACAAAAATTGAAAAAAAATCACATCGTCACATAATTTTTGCCACATGTCAATGACCAGAAACAAACCTATTATTTTTTTTGCCTAATAGATGTAAATTATCTTCACAAAGGTCAAGATTGATATCATCACTGAATTTTGACACCACCTGAACACTTCTTTCTCTTTAAATGGTTTTCCATCTTTGTCAACCAATGGATCACACACAGTCTGCGCTGGTAATCTTTCACACAGTTGTGACAATGTTGGAATATTATGTAGGTATTGTCTCATATTTATATCTTCTATCAGTTCTTCAAAGAACAACATTCCTCCTATGAAGTAAATAAACAAATGTTATTGTAAAATGATATATAGAGAAATACAAACAGGTGTGCTTTCAGGGAAAATATAGACTCTCATATTTGCTGTTATTCTTTTAAATTTACAAAATTGTATAGTTTCAAATTATCAAATGTTGTGTAAGATGCCAGTTTTCCAGCTCTGTACCTATAGTTCCTACAGTCCAGTATTGTGTCCAATCACACTTTTTAAAGTGATATGAACTCTTCTACTGAAAAACATTTTTGAAACAATTATATTCAAAATACTAAATGTTATTAATTTGATTAGTGTCATCAATTTGTGAGACAATTTTGAAGACTCCAAATGAATTGGTATTACAACTGATATCAATTTGTAAGACAATTTTGTAGACTCCAAATGAATTGGTATTACATCTGATATTCATTTGTAAGACAATTTTGTAGACTCCAAATGAATTGGTATTACAACTGATATCAATTTGTAAGACAATTTTGTAGACTCCAAATGAATTGGTATTACAACTGATATCAATTTGTAAGACAATTTTGTAGACTCCAAATGAATTGGTATTACAACTGATATCAATTTGTAGGACAATTTTGTAGACTCCAAATGAATTGGTATTACATCTGATATTCATTTGTAAGACAATTTTGTAGACTCCAAATGAATTGGTATAACAACTGATATCAATTTGTCAGACAATTTTGTAGACTCCAAATGAATTGGTATTACAACTGATATCAATTTGTAAAACAATTTTGTAGACTCCAAATGAATTGGTAATACATCTAATATTCATTTGTAAGACAATTTTGTAGACTCCAAATGAATTGGTATTACAACTGATATTCATTTGTAAGACAATTTTGTAGACTCCAAATGAATTGGTATTACAACTGATATCAACTTGTAAGACAATTTTGTAGACTTCAAATGAATTGGTATTACATCTGATATTCATTTGTAAGACAATTTTGTAGAATCCAAATGAATTGGTATTACAACTGATATCAATTTGTAAGACAATTTTGTAGACTCCAAATGAATTGGTATGACATCTGATATTCATTTGTAAGACAATTTTGTAGACTCCAAATGAATTGGCATTACAACTGATATTCATTTGTAAGACAATTTTGTAGACTCCAAATGAATTGGTATTACAACTGATATCAATTTGTCAGACAATTTTGTAGACTCCAAATGAATTGGCATTACAACTGATATTCATTTGTAAGACAATGTTGTAGACTCCAAATGAATTTGTATTACATCTGATATTCATTTGGAATCTTACAAAATACAAATTGGTGACACTAATCAAATCAATACTATTTAGTAGTTTGAATATAGTTATTTCAAAAAATGTTTTTCAACGGAAGAGTTAGACAATATCCAGTCTTGTATGGATTTCAATACTTGATTTTCATCACATTCTTTGTGCCTACATGAATAGTTCATCTTTGTCCTAAGACCTTGAAGGAAACAGTCCATCAACTGATTTCCACACTTAGAAGCCTTAATTGCTACAGCCTGCAAATCAACAGATATATTCTACAAATTAAAATCTTTGTTTCCAACTTATTCTTGATATCTCTTACCATATTCAAGAGTTTTCATGAATACTGACACATCTCTCTTGTCAAACACTTCTTTGAAAGGAAGCAATTCTTGGGTTGATAGTTGTTGAGTTTGCTGTTGTATTTCTTGTAACTGATGGCTACTAAGTCTTGGAGAATCTGGGTTTGAGCTTGGTATAATTTCCAAAATATCTTCTTCCTCTAATGCTTGGATATCTCTGAAAATGTGAACCATTTAAAAACATGTAAAATTATCTCTTGAACTCTGTTTATGTAATTGATGTCAAAATGAAAGATGATTGTTCTATAATAGATGCTGTAAATCAGTCCTTGATAAATTGATTTCATGCATGGTTTTCTAGCAACATCAAAGACAAATAATCTATGACACTCTAATCTTTAAGATCTAGAAGACTGCTGTATAATTATATTCATTTCAGTGAATGTTTAACAGTTTTTAAGGTACAGGTTACTTTCAAAAAACAACAGGTTTTGGCATTCTGTGCCTCCAATAAATAAACAGAGAATATCATGGCAGGGACAGGACCATCATTGAAGAAAGACTTTGTTTATTCTGTGATGGCTTCAAAGACTACCAAACAGTAAATATTTTTTAACCATGAATTTTATGGATAATTTACTACGGTGCAGTTTTGAGTGTTGACATAGTTTAACAACTTCCAGTATCAGTATAGCAAACAAAACATTACTGACAGAGTACATGATTCAAGAATGCAAATTGCTTCACAATTTCAATATTTATTTCAAGATGGAAATGTTCGGAATATTACTTATCTTTTACTAAACTTTGAGACTCAGTGACCAATATTGCTTATCTTTTACTATACTTTGAGACTCAGTGATCAATATTGCTTACCTTGTAAATGAGTTACAACTTTGGATTACCCCTGTAAAATCTTGACAGCAAAGTTTGTTGAGATCTTCTGCAATATCTGCTTCATTAAACTGGACTACTTTATCTATATTTTGAGCTACAAAGAAAACATCAATGCTTGTTTGTTTGATCCCTGAAAGTTATGACATCAAAAAATATTAATGTGTGATTCTGATTTATGCAAAAATACCTCTGTCAAATATTTCTCTATTTATTTCAATTTAATAAGTAACCATTTTTGAGTCAATCAGCACTAATACTGTCACATGTCATTTATTGATCAAAGATAAACGGATTATGACATTCAAAGAAACACTTTTCTCATCACTACAGAAATTTTTAGCAATCTGTCTTCTTTCAAACAAATTCACTGAAAGGAGAAATTAGATGATTTAATACTGAAAACTGGCAGCAATTGTATCTGGTTTGCTGCACGATAAACCCCAGCCTTCTGTTTTGATCACATGAGCCTTCTGATCCTACTTCCAAATGTAGGTTGAAAGAAATGTGTTAGACATTGAGAATCTGGAAACATGATTCTCAAAGTATATGTATCAAGTTACCTTTGGTATCAAGATGGTAAACTATAGTCTTCTATTCCATTCATTTCATTTTTACTAACATTCCATATGTAATTCAAAATGACACTAAATAAACATGCTTTCATGTAAAGTTGCAAGTATCAACACTGAAAATTAATTTACTTGACTCAATATTACTGTTCTTCTTACCTCTCTTCCATGGTGTTCTATAAAGACTGTCATTGACACATCTATGTGGATAAGTCTCTGTGCATTCTAAATGAGCTGGTAGTACCATCAACATACGATTCATAAGTGCCTGTCGTATCTTCACAGCCTACAGGAAATTTGTTAAAAAATTTAAAATGGACAAAAGAAACAAACAAAAATTGTAAAATATGGTTGGTAGATACATTCTGATAATTAACAACCATACTGGGAAAAGCTAGTGTTAACTTTGACTTACATTTTTGAGGTATCATATGGAAATACTCCTCATCTTTGGTGAAGAACATTTATTTCTATGAGCAATAATATCCTAAAACAGCAATGATATTTAACAGCTAGCTACTTGAAAATTTGTCTGTCATCGGTATATAGAACAGTGGATGTGCATGTCCTCACTGTGTAACTGTGCTCATCATAAAAATACAACTCCATTGCTTTCTCAATTTATAATCAGAACACAAAGATGGGTGGCAATAGTAAGTGCTCAATTGATCGTACATTCTGTTTGAGTATAATTGTTTGGTGCATTTCTTTTCATACTTTATAACTACATAAAATTCTTTCATCACTCTAAAGTTGAAATTTTTTAAGTTAAACTTAATTTCTATATTCTCTTTTTTGTGCATGCTTTTGTCTCGGGTCCGTTCCTTTGTGCATGCAACGTTCTGCATGTATCACATAACCACTATGAACTCTGAACAGTGATGCAAAATAACAATACCAATCATAGTTTGTGACAAGCACATCCAAGTTTAGTTGATGCTTTCATTATAGCTGTATCAGAAATGGCAAATGGGCAAAGCACATTGATTTCAATTTTCAAGGTATGCTTCTTGAAAGTCTGGTATGCTATTAGGGAAAAAGAGCTAGCCATCTACATCAATGTAGCCCTTATACAGTACCCACTTTGGTCTCTATTATTTGGGTAGGCCCAACAAATATCAGAATCACAACATGCAAGCAAAGCTCAACCAGTAGATTTTGTCTGTCAAATAGCACATTAATATCCTATTATGCAAATATTTAACAACTATTGGCACATCTAATTTGGGGCTTCCCAGACCAAACGCCTTTTCCCTGAGAATATCTCTACACAACAATTTCTTGTTACTGTGATGTCAGTATTTTTTTAACTCCAGCATAGACTAGACAAAATATAATGGCAGTTTTTCCACATGAGCTGTCACAACAAGTTATGGAGCATCACTGATGCAACAGGTGACCATGCCTTCAGATGAACGCATGAAAAAGATACACTGAACAAGTGGGTGAAATTTCACCGAAGACAAACAAAGTAAAGCAAGACAGGGTTTCGCATATTTTACATCACCATCCCTTTGTTGATCATTGTGAATGTAAGAGAAAAATGAAAAGTGAAATTGAACAATATATTATATCTTCACTTGCATTTAAGAAATAAAATGTCGCACTTTATACATGAAGTTCTGACAACAATGTGATACTTACGTCCCTGAGATAGTCTGTTGCTAGGAATCTAGGCATCTTGAATATTCACCATACAATGTTGTGCTACAGTAAGAAATTATATCATACTTATTCTGTATTTTATTTTACTGGACGTACTTTTAAGGTAATTAGAGGTACATAAAAATCAAAAAGTGAAAAAATTCCACCATAAATTTTTCAAAAACAGTATACAGTATTTTGCTGGTTTACCTCCTGTCATATGTTAATTTAGCTTTCAATGTAAATTTATTTGCTCTGATTCGTATAAAAAAATTAATAACTCGTCTTTTAATACAGAGGAACTTTCATAAAATTTTGTTCGGCCTGTGTCGTCAATGTTGCATTTTTGCTTTTTTTTTATTTATTGACCCAATGACCATCAAGGAAAAAAGCAATGACGATGAGGTTCAATGTTGACTGTGATAGATCAGACATCAGGTACAGGCGGTAGTAACTGCGTCTAGCTGCAATGAAATTGTAGCCCACGGGCCTAGCCCTGCGTACCGTGCTGCGTGTTTCGGGCGTTACACGGTGGGGGCCGTGTAACGCCCGAAACACATAGTACGGTACGCAGGGCTACCAACGGGTCGTGCGCCAGCTTTTGACATGGCGCTACACAGCCAACACGTCAGGAAAAGCCGACGCACGGCCCTTGGGACCTGGCTACAATTGTTGCAGTTTAAACCTGTGCCGCCCCCCGGGGGGAGGGGGGCTGCAGACTATTTTTACCGGAGTCTGCTATGAGTAAACTATGCCCACACGTATACCCACACAGACAAATACTAATGACGGGTACGAACTTTTTTTCGATGTGTTAATGTATTTCAGGGTTTTTTACTTTCTCTGGTTCATCATCGCGGCAAACTTGTGAACGAATGGAGTGCTTGACAATGGCGTTTTGATCACATTTTTTCGTCTGCTTTATAAGTTATACCCTGCATTATCTCTACTTACCTCATATCCGTGTTCTAGCTTAGAAACAGATGTGACTCATCGCTGTTATGTCGTAATGAACTTATTTTGGGTCACGCTGTCATAATGACATCAGAGTGCCTCCAGAATGTGTCACCGCCAGTACTGGCGGCAGTAAATTTAACGGAACCAATCAGCACACTCGTTTCAATTTATCTTCGGTAAATCTAAGTGGAACTCTATGAACAAAGCCTCTGCCCTTCTGATTATTCCAGCTATCGAATTTTTAATCATCTCTATGGTCGTTAATTTTCTTACTTTTGTCGGACTTCTTTTATTATACTTTTTGCAATAGCTCCTAGTTTCAAAATTGGTCAAGGGAATGTTAAGTTTCAGAACATTCTTTGTGTAAGTTTATAATTGGTGACTTGACTGTCACGTTGAGTACATACACTGAGATTCCTGAGATGAGGTCGAACATTGGGGTCATATTACAGATATGGTGCGCTGGTGATGAGGTCGACGGTCGTGATCAGGGTGATCGGCGGCACATAGTCCCATTTTCTAACGAACGTAGATACCCTTGTACCATTATTTTATAAACAAGGTACCTCAGAAAATTATCAGCGTCTCCTTTGAAGCTAAAATTTGTTCACGTATTGAAGTGATGGATAATTTTGTTTCATCCACGGCGGCGCGGATCAGGTCCGTGCTGTGTAGGTCAAGAGGGCGTTGTGTGACACGAAAGTAAAATAGTTCCGGGCACTGAGTCTGTCCTATGACGTCACTCTGCTGAAAGACTACCGTGCGCTGCCAACAGAACTAGTAATAATCGTCAATCGCTATAAATCGTACAAGTATGTCTGGATTATGACCGTTGCAGATTGACTGAACCGTCAGGGGTACAAGCTTCTTAACTATTAGTAACATCACCATTCAAATGTGCTCTTATCTCATCACCGCCGAGAAGTGTACGCTTCGCTCCGTACGTTCGATATCCATGTAGCTGCTGTGTATTGAATGTATAACCTTTGGCACTCCCACTCCCATCGACAGCGTAGTAGTACTTCATCGAGATGGCACTGATGGCTATGGACGATGCTTTGGCTATATTTCTGACCGTTTTAGCCGTGATTGTACTCGTACTTGACTTTATATTGCTTTGTCTTCACTTTCTTTCAATAATATATTGGTAAGTAAAGTCTAACGTGTATTTTAGTCCTATTGGCTGCAGCGCAATATAGTATAATATGCCGCAGTGTAGTCAGGTCGTTGATAGTCTAGATATGCGTGTACGGCGTAGTCGAAGTTTGTAGGCGGCATTAGCTGAAGTTGAACGTGCTACCTGTAAACCACAGACTCTTGTGGTTGAGAATACATAGAAGGCCCCTGTAACCCATTTTCTGAGTTACAGTGGTTCTACGCCGTGAAGCTAACCACAAATGACTGGTGTACACTTCGTCTCCGCCGTCTCGCTCTGTGCGATTCGCGATGACTCGGAACTCCGACGTACTGGCTTCTTGGACGCACTAGGCAGCTGTTGTAGCTCTGCATGGCAAGGCTGTGTGTTACCGGCGTTATACGGCATCCCACCACACGCCGGTAACACAGCCTTGCCAAGCAGAGCTATCCCTGTCAGTACTATCGGCCAGTTCTTTTAGGCCCCAACCCCTCGAAATCACTTTAATGACGGACTTTCCTTCCAAGAAGCACTAACACATCAATTTAAACACAAATTTTGGATGGGTTTAGGGTTAGGGTTAATTTTAGAGTTAGCATACTTAAAAGTGTTGTATATCCTACCTGAGGAAAAAAAAAGGGCGGGGGGCCTTAGGGAACCCTTTCCGTTGTACCATGGTATACCATGGACGTAAAAAGGACTTTTTTACGTCTAGAGGTATACTATACGTTGCTTTTTTTCATTTCTGAATTATCAATTTGACTTTCACCAATCAACATGTTTTGTTCAAGACCACTTTACGAACCATGTTTGTTCTAACAAAGCATGTTTGTGCAGAAATACACAGTTTATCGAGTTTAAATAAAGTCTAATAATAATAATAACAGTTGAAGCACAGTCACTCCATCTATTGGATTGCAGTCACAGGGCCATACATACAGTGACCCGAGTGCCAGTGCTCTGAGCTAAACAGCAAAAGATTTTGCCATCACTATTTTTGGCAACGTTGTTGCTTTTACCAATAACAATGTTGTGCACTATCACTGTCACTGATCCACATTCTACAGCTTTCATCAACCCAAAATTCCCCTGTGTTAGCACTAACATCACTCATTCTTTACCAATTTGTCAGTTATTTACCAAGCTGTATGCCCTGTCAGTGGCACTCCTAAACCTTCCATATCTTTGTTAAATTGTATACAATGATGATAACTCTTCCTTGTGATGATTTACACAGAATGTGAACTTCAGTCACAATACCTGAACACAATTCCAAAGCTGAGATCTTCATAATAAGGTGTTACAGTACTATATAGCAGTTGAGGGTGTATGATTAACATAGTTTGTTGTTGTGGTCAATCCCTGATATGACTGAAAAGTCAAGATTGAATTTTTCAAAATTTTTAACCTAACTTCGATGGATAGCCAAGATACCAATTTGCCCATTGTGTGTGTAGTTCCATGCCCTGTCAATCTTCAACTGAGATAATTTTAGACCATGCCTCCATTTTTTGTTTGGCAAGAAGTTTAATAATAGCTAACAAAAAATTGTATAGGTACATGCTGTATCAATGGTCACGCCATTACTATTTGCAATTAACTTTTCATTTTAGGTTATTTTAACATTACATGACTTGTGAAATTCCTTGTGATTTAATAGAGTTGACCCATTTGAGGTTTTGGTCGAGATTACATGTAATTATATTTAGAGACAAGTAAAAGAAGCTCAGCTCTTTCTGCATTCCAATGTAGTGTAATGAGGCTCAGGAGATGTGAATGAAAGGCACATGCACAGCAGACTACCGTTACATGACCACTTTGATCAAGACATAAACTCACACATTTACATTCATGCTTGGTTTCTCTCTGTTAATGCCATCCAGTGAACTAGCCTCTTACCTAAAACTCTTTATTTCAGTTCTTGTTCAGTTCTTTTTGACTGATTGAAGCTAGGTCTTCACAAAATTAAAGTTTTATACTATAAGATGATATGATCTACAAAGCATTTGTCTACCGCTACACTCCATGATCTTTCACATTCAGTCACCATCCAGAAACATCACAGTTATGCTAAAATAGTAACAGCAACAGTTATTTGGAAAACAGAAAAATGAAGATTATTTCATGCCTCAATGGTCCATAATGGCACATATCACATGAGTTTAAATGGCATCTGACCATCATGGCCCTCTTATGGCCATATTGCTGACCATCATGATCTCAACTTTAATCAGACACCTTATCTATGAAGACAGTTTTGATAACTCTGTGTAAGTACTGTAGCCATACACCAGGGTACTATACTATAGGGTTATTCACAAAATACGGCCCTGTATTATGGACGAGGGCTCAGTGAGTGACGTATTGGACGAGCCGAAGCCCACTGAGCCTGAGTCCATACAGGGCCGTATTTTGTGTATAACCCTATTATTATACACCTCCCTCCATTAATCGTCCGTATAAACTAATTCTATGGTAAATTTTGAAGGATGCGGCACGCGCGATATGAGTGGAACGCGCGCGATTGTTGAAATAAAATTGCTACAAACCCCTGAAAATTGCGCGTCGCGCGTCTCCCGTATTCTTGACTCCGCGTACTATACAAAATACGGAAAGTTATTGGACGGTCAAACTCCCATAGGTTACGGCAGTAGGTGTATAATAATGTACAGTATTTTGTACAGGATAACTTTGAATTGGTATTATCACACTACATAATCATAAAAAGTTGAGGGTTCATCAAACACAAGACCTTGTAAGACCAGTTGTGTACCTTTTACTGGTTGTAAGATGGTGTTAAAGATGGCAAATATCCAAGCAGACCAGTCTGAGATAGCGTGACAGTGGCAGTATACCATTTTCAAATTCACATATTACATGGTATTAGGAGAGATCATAGAGAAATCAGCCTCACCATATGACTTCTTACATATCATGTTATTTACACGTAAAATCTCAATGACACGATGGTTATATGTCTCTTAATATTTCTAGCATATATTCTCTTCTTTGTAGGTTTAACTTCCAATGGTTAGAAGACTATCAATTCAAAATAACTAAATCCATGTTGTACAGATACAGCATATATCATTAAATTGAGAGTCAAATGAAATATCAGAAAATCCAATGTTAAGGTTGTTGAATTAAAGGAATCTGCAAAACAGTAAGACAACTCAAAAGACAACTCAAATGTTAGAAAGAGAGTAGAAGTAGGGCCATGAAGATCTGAATTTTTACACAGCACATATACCAAATAAGAAAGTAGTGAAGTGAGGTGTTACACTTGGTTTCAAAACTGCTTATTTTCAAACAGAAATTGACTTTATAGTTTTGGCAAGGAACAGGTCAGAATTGTCTAATACTGTATTTGTGAACGGTGAACAAGTATCAGCAGAGACTTATGATCACCTGTATCAGCAGAGACATATGATCACCGTGTCATTGAGATTTTATGTGTAAATAACATGATATGTCAATCAGTAACTAGATATTTACAAAAGCTGTATCAGTTAATTTTATGAATGAGAGGAATGACCAGCATGTCACTGAGATCACAGTGCTGGATCAATTTGTCTGTCATGAATCAGATCTGTAGCAGTAGTGAACTGCTTGTCTTTTATTTCAAAATGATCTTAATACTTCCAGCAATGAGTAGTATACTTATTTGACCATGTGCAAAATTGTTGATAATGTCACTATGAGGAATAGTAGTTATAGAAGAATTCTACCGTAATAATTGTGGATAAAAAAAATTTATGAAAAAAGAGCATTTCTGAATAGATGAATTTTAAAAGTAGATTTCTGGAGATCTGAAACATTGAACAACGACTGGCAAAGATGAATAATCTGATGTGTTAATAGAAATAAGATAGTGTATGGCAGTGTAGGGGACAGTCTTGTATGGCAGTCAATCTGATTAAAATCATATGTAGAGTACGGCGACGTCTTCTTATGCGTACGCGGTATTCTCTCGCTGTCGCCTGTAGTGAGAGGCGACAGCGAGAGAATACCGCCTACACATAAGAAGATGTCGCCGTACTCTACATCTGATTTTAATCAGATTGGTATGGCAGTATAGGGGACAGTCTTGTATGGCAATATAGGGGACAGTCTTGTATGGCAATATAGGGGACAGTCTTGTATGGCAGCATAGGGGACAGTCTTGTATGGCAGTGTAGGGGACAGTCTTGTATGGCAGCATAGGGGACAGTCTTGTATGGCAATATGGGGGTCAGTCTTGTATGGCAGTGTAGGGGACAGTCTTGTATGGCAGCATAGGGGACAGTCTTGTATGGCAGCATAGGGGACAGTCTTGTATGGCAGTATAGGGGACAGTCTTGTATGGCAGCATAGGGGACAGTCTTGTATGGCAGCATAGGGGACAGTCTTGTATGGTCTTGTATGGCAGTATAGGGGACAGTCTTGTATGGCAGCATAGGGGACAGTCTTGTATGGCAGCATAGGGGACAGTCTTGTATGGCAGTGTAGGGGACAGTCTTGTATGGCAGTAGAGGGGACAGTCTTGTATGGCAGCATAGGGGACAGTCTTGTATGGCAGCATAGGGGACAGTCTTGTATGGCAGTGTAGGGGACAGTCTTGTATGGCAGCATAGGGGACAGTCTTGTATGGCAGTGTAGGGGACAGTCTTGTATGGCAGTGTAGGGGACAGTCTTGTATGGCAGTGTAGGGGACAGTCTTGTATGGCAGTGTAGGGGACAGTCTTGTATGGCAGTGTAGGGGACAGTCTTGATGGGTAATAGTAGAATACCTTACTCAGACTCAACTTGACCACTTAAATTTCAAATACTTCGGGCATATTATGCAGACTTAAATTAAAAACTAATATTTCTTCCTTCTTTCTGCCTTCTATTCGATGAATGTCAGCCATTTTTAAAGGCATTTGGTGCTTTCAGTACATGAGAATTGGTATAGATTTTCAGTAGCTCTTACCAGTCTAGATGTGCATAAAGGTAAATGTTTTACTAACACCTCCGCAAGACTCCATAGATCAAACTTAAACTGGCACTCTCAAATCAGACAGTAAAGAAAACCCATTCTGTTTGACAAATGTTACTGCTGGTATTTTATTTTAACTGGACTATGCTGACAAGTATATGGTGCTAACATTTAATCATTCCCAGGTATTCCTTATCAGCCAAACAATTGTGTGTTTGGTTGTTAAGCAGAGCTGGTCCTAGAAATTCAACTAGGGTGCTTGTTTGTGCGTGACCTTAACAAGGACTTACATAGTAGTTAGAATAATATCTTTTGTAGGATAGTTAGGTTACGGCAATAGAAATGAAAAGGATTTAAGTCAAATAATCAAATGTTTCAACTAGGAAGAATTTTTCTCATACATTTACTTAGACTTTAGTTGATTCTGAACTTCAGGACTTTTAGCTTACCATTGTGTTCTTTTGAGACTGGCCACGGCTGTGCCTGTAGGTGGTTTGACACCATTCAGCAACACAGACCTACCATTATGTACAGGGCTATTGTGTATGTAAATGGTCACTCCTTTTATTGAGTTCGGTCTTTTGTGTTCCCCATATATTGCATACCATGCGGGTTTACAAGGTTAGGCCGCAATGAATTCTGTCTAGCCTATAATCAGTATAAATCATGTAAATGGAATGAAATGAAATATTCATAGATAGATCTCTTTCATTACAACAGGGAAATATTACAAAAGCATGGTTCAAAAGAAGTTCATTAATTAAAGTAAGACATTGCTATGATATTGCAGTATTTATCAGGATTTTTATTTCCCTGTGGTATTGAAACCTATTTGAAATAATTTTTCAATAACCTCATTTCACGTTTAGAATCATTTGGAGGGTCTATGCCAGAATCAACTAAGCCAATAACACAATTGGAACTATTTTGTGATTATAAGATGAACAGTAAAAGTCACAGAATGTGCTCTCTAAGAGAGGGTTTACTCAAAGCATTTAGTAATTATCAATTTTTCTAGTGAAAACATCAAACTGTAACTATTGAATTAAATGTTAAAGTAGTATTTAAAAAATTGTAGTATTTAAAGCCATCTGCTTTTCAAAAATTGTAAATTTATCCTTTTTGACAATTTTTTAAGGATCATTCATCTCATTGATACACATTCTTGAAAATGTCAAGATTAAAGGTCAAAATTTGATGATTGCTGTATTGTTTAGAGGACCTGGATGCATTTGAAGGTTTCGGGATCAATCTGATTGGTTCTTTACTATTTCAAAGCGCCTCTCTAGGCCAGTCCTTAAAAATGTTTAGGGGTCATATCTAAGTGGTCCCTTAAAAAGATTAAGGGACACATCAGGGTGGTCCCCAAAAGTTTCAAGGACTCATCTGGGTGGTCCCTGAAAGTTTCCAGGTCACATTAGGATAGTCCTTGAAAAATTCAGGGGCACCTCAGGTTGGTCCCTGAAAGTTTCAAGGACTCATCCGGGTGGTCCCTGGAAGTTTCAAGGTCACATCAGAGTGGTCTCTAAAAGATCTAACGACACATCAGGGTGGTCCTTGAATGTTTCAAAGACTCGTCTTGCAATGGCGGTTTTTGAAAGATTCAAGGCCACATTAGGATAGTCCTTGAAAGATTCGGGGACACCTCAGGTTGGTCTCTGAAAGTTTCAAGGACTCATAGTCTTAGTCATGTTCACGCTACAATCACAGTCGCTGACATCATTGTCGAGATCGGGAACAGCACTGTCAGTGTCACTCCACAAAGGACCGTGGTAACAGACATCAAATTCGTCGGAGATATCCAGTATTCCGTTGCTTTCCATGTAGTCCTGTCATTAAATAATTGGGGTAATGGACGTCCTACATTCAGTCGGCAACCTTTCCGGCTCGGAATTAGTGCAGCAGTCAAAATCCATTCGAACATCACGCTGTTTACACACTCGACTTGAAACAATGCAGAGCCTCACAACAATGTGACCCGTGACCTTTACTATGTAAATTAGCAAGGACCATATTAGTTGGTGTACGATTCAGTGTGTCGCTTAATGAGAAAAGTATCATTGACTATATCTCCAAATTAATCATGAAGACTGTAACATACAACCATAGTATTTTAAATGGTGGGGAAACTTTACAGCATAAAAGAGCAACATGTACCTTACGCGGGACCTTACACAATCGCACAATCCTAGCTGCCCCTGTAGGTTAAAATGGAATGTGCCATTATGAACTGATTGTTTGCAAATAATTAATTGTTTACTGTTCAGACCAGCGTGCGTCGGCCAGTAACAGCATACTTCAACCAGAGAGTAAATTACCATTAATCGTCAAGGCTTGCTCGTCTAAGTCGACTGAAGGTTCAGCCACTGCCCAGTTTATCACATTTATGCCAGGAAGAACATGCCTTGTAGATCTCGTCGCGTGATAAATATGCAAAGACATGTTTTGGAGCCGGCCGACCAGTCACACATGGGAGCGATGAGGACGCTGTGTCAAGCCATTACATAATCTTAGCTTCGACCGTCATGAATATTGACGCTGTATGTGCAGGAAGTTCGACCAAATCTTTTCAGTGATTCGTCTGCCTGTCAGCTTTACCAAGTAATGCTTGTGAATGCACAAGCTGACGAGCGAAGGTCACATCAGGATAGTCCTTGAAAGGTTCAGGGTCTCATCTGGGTGGTCCCTGAAAGTTTCGAGGTCACACCAGGATAGTCTTGAACGATTCAGGGTCACATCTGGGTGGTCCCTGAAAGTTTCAAGGACTCATCTGGGTGGTCCCTGAAAGTTTCAAGGACTCATCCGGGTGGTCCCTGAAAGTTTCGAGGTCACACCAGGATAGTCCTTGAACGATTCAGGGTCACATCTGGGTGGTCTCTGAAAGTTTCAAGGACTCATCTGGGTGGTCCCTGAAAGTTTTAAGGACTCATCTGGGTGGTCCCTGAAAGTTTCAATTTCACATCAGGATAGTCCTTGAAAGATTCAGGGTCACATCTGGGTGGTCCCTAAAAGTTTCAAGGACTCATCTGGGTGGTCCCTGAAAGTTTCAAGGTCATGTCAGTGTGGTCTCTAAAAGATTTAGGGTCTCCTCGGAGTGGTCCCTGAAAGCTGCAAAGACATCTCTGCACAGTCCCTAAAGATTCCAGACAAAAACTGTTGGTTTTTGCCGTTAATATTTTAAGGTTTCAACAGACAGATTATATTCATTACATTTCTTTGCATCTACCAAAAAGAGTTCATTTTTGATAGGAGGGCTGAAATAGTTCAGTGATTTTTAAAAAATATTCCAGCATTAATTAGCACAAGCACAAGAAAAGGGTAGTTTTATCAAATTTACCTGGTCTCATTTCCTTGTATATGAAATAAATAAATGTACAAGTCATTTTCTTAACATCTACCAAATCATTTCAAAGAGAGATCACCAAAAAACATACACTACAGCAGAACTGATTTGGGTAGAGGTAGAAGGCCATTTTACCATCGAAAATTTAAAATTTCATCATGCATCGTTCGGTGAGAAAAGCAAATGCCTACAAATCAGCCTTGGAAAGGAAATTTGTATTTTCACTTAAACCTAAACAAAGTTGACAAATCAGTTACATTTAATGGGTTCTCCTTTCCTGAGAGTGCGAAAAGCTAGACAAAAATGTAAAGTTTGTTATAGGTGTATTTGATGATATGCAATTATCAAAAATTTATAAAATTTGCCCTAGTCTTCACACAAAAACACTGTTAGATTCGTGATTTTTAAATAGATTACAACAAAATGCTCAAGATCTTATAATCACAAAATAGTTCCAATTGTGTTCAAAGGGTTGTAAACTGTGACATTTTATCAAAAGTTTTAAGAGCGGAAAGTTTTCACCACAAATAAATGTACATACACAATTGTAAATATTTGAAGGGGACTTCGATATTTATTTTAAATAATCTTTCATAAAAACTGATATTTGACATTTTGAATTTTCAAAACGTACATTTGAGAAGAAATGGTAGCCCACGTATAGTTCAACAATGAAGAGTACAATGTTAAGGTTAGAATATTAAACATGATATGACGTCTAGACTTTGTAATATTTTTCATTTTTTATAATGCTTTAACTTTCCTCAGAGAAGTTTTTGTTGTGCAGCAAACACTGACTGAAGGGAGGCGGTTGACTTTTACAGAACGCACGTTTTTTCTAAGAAATAAGACTATTGTATAATTACTAAATTAGGTCAAGGTAAGTTGGCCAAGCAGACCAATACATTCCGTTCATTGCATTGCACTTTGCATTGTCATCAAAGCAAACTATTAAACATTAAAAAGATCCATATCAGTAATCTGTACTTGCCCTAAACTTAAGGTCAAATGTTATTAAAGGGACATTAGCTGTAACTTTTGAGTAATCTTTCACTATTCTGTTTCAATGTATCAACTACAGCATTTTACTATAATCCGATCATCATGACCAGTGCCCTGTGTCCTTCTTGCCAACACAGCCTGTATATGTGAAATGACCATTGTTATTGTTGATAAATGTATTCTAGTCCGGACCTGAATACAAAATTTAAACAATAACAATGCAGATTATACTCATATAGGGTATATTTATGAGCTAAATATTAGGAATTTCTCCATGGTTCAGGGATTCACACCAGAAACTACAGATGATACACAGAAACAAACAAAATAAAAAAATTACCAAAGTTACAGCTAATGGATCTTTAAGTATTGAAAATATTGATGTAACATATTGATTATTAATTAATGAGATTGTTTGCAATATGGTTTTGATATTTGTGGAATGAACAAATCTTCACAAACGCGGTCCTACTGGTCTTGTATTTCTTTTCCGTGCACTGACTTATTCTGATATTTTCCAATTTTTGATATCAACAAAAAAGTGGCTTCCCTAAATACAATGTACTGTATGTACAATCTCAAAGTTTTAGGAATAAGTGAATAAAGCCATTGTCCTTTTTTGTCACAGATATAAACTAAATGACATTTTCATTAGGATAAGTTTTCTGCATTGTGCACTAGTGATGACACAATGTCATTTGAGACATCAAGATAAAAGGAGATAATAGGAGCAATATTAGTACTTCAGCAGCATAGTAATTAATCTATGTTTGTATTGAACTGGTGTAGAGTTTCACTTGACATGACATGCTTCAGGCAATGGTTTCTGTTTAATTAGTGTAGCCAATAGAGATCAGAAAATATCTTCTTTGTTAAAATGTTCTGCGACACAAGTTATAAGATAACATTCAGTGTACTTAAGGAGTTGGCATTATTTGGGTGATCCAAATATGGATTAATTGAAGACTGCTTCAATGTAACACAAGTTTTAATCTTCAATATTGTTTTTATTAATTCCCATTGTTTCACATACTGAGATATGTGGAATAAAATGATTCTTGCCTTGGTGATCTTATGTTTTTGTTGTTCTTCATGTTTGTTGTCAGTATTTAGAGTACAATACATGGTACCCACTAGCAAGATAATAGGTAATGCTTTGAAGCCTAAGATAATAGGTAGTGCTTTGAAACCCAGTATAGTTCAAGTACATGTAGCTGTATCAAGAACATGGAACAAAATCAACTGATACACACTGAGAATTGAACTAACCAACCAATTATCAAACCCAAACTTGATTATAATCCGTGCATACATTAGCATAATTTTTATACCTCCTCATTGGGTTACAAAACGGATCTATACAATAATGCCAAAATTTATTATTACTAATCCAAGGCCATTATCCTGTCTAGTTCACATCTTTTTAGCGGTGTCTAATAAGTTTGTATTTCAACATCATATGTGTATTCATGAACATTGATAACATTGTGAACTGTTCGGAATGCATAACAATTTTTGAGGACAGAATCATAATGTTGATATTGACTGGGCACATGTATGCAAATAAATTGACTCTTTTAGTTTTCGTATAATGATATTTTTTTACTTACAAGTATCTTATGATTGTGCATCTCACAATGTTTCTCACTCAAGTAATTGGCATTGATTGGTATTGATGTAATTTAACTTTTTTCATGTGTTTCATTTCATAGTCGGATACATTGCAACAGAAAACCAGTAGGTTTGGTTAGAGAAGAACTTCCAGGGGTTTCAATACTTAAACCATTGGTAGGTGTTGACCCAAATTTTGCAGAGAACTTGGAGACCTTTTTCACTCTAGATTATCCTAAGGTAAGCAGTGTTTTCTTCAAATTATTTTTGACAATGATAAAGTCACGGTTATAATTGTTTGACAGTCAGTGTCATATGTGTGGTTGGTTTAGCATGATGGTTACAACACTGAGGTAACTATCTATGTTGAGTGCAGTTACATCAAATGAAAGGCCTTGGGTAATGAACGATGTGTCCTATTTCACTCAATTACATTAACATCATGTCTCTCTTGTCACTCATTGCATACCTAATTTGGAGAACTTATAAAAGAGGAACAATGCATAATTCCAAAATCATGGTAACTAAAAAAAAAGCATTTCATCATTTATTGATAAATATCACTTATCAATAAGACATGCAAACATTCTACAATTGTTGTACACCATTACTTAGGTACATGTATGATGAGACTCAACTCAGTATTACTTAAACTAAATTACAAATCATATCAATGAAAATCAAGAATGTACTATCATTTCTTCCATCTGTTGTTGTTTGGTATAGGTTTTAAATTTTACCAATTATGAAAGCCAGGTCAATAACCTGGTGGATAATAGACAGGCAAATGATATGTTTTAACCCATGGCACTGATGTGCAATGTAATTTGCATCAATAACATACGGTAATGTTAGACTGGATGGACTATGCATTATGTTGTCAGCTAAAGTTCATATGTACATAATGTGTGCTCTGAATACAGGGGCCTACCTGGCAATTTCTGAACTCAAATTAAGGCCACCGTGTTGCTATTTTTACTGCCATGTGCCATGTATGCAGTACTTGACCAGCTGATTTAATCATCTAACTGAATAAATTATCATTCTCCCCAAGAGCTTCACAATTATGCTTTGGATTAACAAGATGCATCACTTTCAATTTATTATTGATATTGTTTAAGCTCAATTTAGTCTTGGGAATTTAAGCTATGCCCAGTCAGATGTGTCTATGACCAGTCAAATCTCATCTGCAGTGCTCCTTGTATCACTGTAGACCATTGGTTGAAGGCAATAGCTTTGAATCAAAGCTTGGTTTAGATGGGAAAAGGAAATCATCAAGACTTGTCTTATTGAATTTCAGTACGAATTATTACTGTGTGTTCATGAAGAATGTGATCCAGCCATAAGTATCATCAAACCATTGATGGAGAAATATCCAAATGTAGATAGCCAACTTTTTATAGGTAAGCCAACTTCAACAATGAAATAAAGTACATACATATTAGCTTTCATTGTTGTGTGGATATTGTGCAGTTACAATATTGCCAATTAGCTTTGTGTTTTCACTGTGTGGGATTCATCTAGTTTCTTATAGTACGTTAATATCATTTATAACCATCTCATGTATTTTATTTAGTTTACCACTTTAGTCAATAGTATTTAAGTGTACATATCACAGCTTACATTTGACTTGAACATGTTGCTTAGTGGTCATGTCAACAACCGAAACAATTTAACCATGTTACTGGAAGATGTTATAGTTCATGTGTCATTGTTTTAGCAGTTTGTGTATGAGAAGTGCTTAGTCAACAACTAATCACAAAATATTACTATAGAAAATAATTTACTCATATACTGTAAATATTCTGAAAGTAGTTACTGTTATAGCATCAGTTTTGATATGTTCATTAATATAAGTGTATGATATAAAGAATCACTCATAACACTTAGAGAACTTCCATTGTAATAAAGGCCTGGCCATTACCAATGCTATGTCTTCAGTTCCATTCAAAATTGAATTTCTGTACAGCAACAGTAAACTCACTATTGCATAAAAAAGTAGAGAAACCATTATTGGAAGCCCACACTCTGCTAAACTCAGATGGATTTTATTTTCAGAATGATTTAAAAGGAATGAATTAACTGCATATACTTTTTCTCATCAAATTGTACCAATTTTTAGATACAAAATTTCTCTTCAAAATGAATTGTAAAATGGAAAATATCCACCAATAATGATTTTTCAAGAACATTTCTATTGCAACATGTGCCCTAATTATCCTGATAGACAACACTTAATCCAATTTCAAACAAACCAAAATCTGCTGCCATGTCCTATGGCAATTTAATGAAGGCATTACATTGGCCATACATCAGTGGGCCTTCACTGTAGTATTATGTGTCACTGTTGAAGAGTTTGTCTACCTTGAAATTACCAATCCATTGTCTTTTCATATCTTTGTGTTACATATTTTTGTCTGTGCAATGTAAAACTTCACCAGCATTAACTTTTCATAAATTTTCCAATATTTTGTTCTGTTTCCAATTTCTCTTTCTACTCCCAAAATTATTTTGAAATACTTTGTATATAACTTGTCAATATAAATGGCCAAGAAGCATTTGTTTTTTATAACAAAAATAGAAATATTATGAAAAGTTACTGCTATTGTCCTGGTAGAAAGATTGGTGACTTGGCTTTATTGCTGCCAGTGCATAAATGATGTGTCTTGTTATACATTCCATATCTACATAGTTTGACCTTTCACCTATGATGTAATAAGATATTTCACTTGGTACCAGGATCATTCCAAACCTCATGCAAATTCAAATGGATGTATTTCAATCTCAGTGAGCTGCAAAACGCCTGCACATCTTGAAACACACAGCTATTAGGCCATTTCTGGACAATACACCTGTGTGATATTTTTCATTTGATTCACTTCAAAGGCAAAGTACCAGCATCTTGTAGTCCCACAAGATGAAATCCAGGGTAGTTAATTGTCCATCTTCGCATGCATCAACATTCATGCTGAAACCAAAGTTGTTTGATGCATAATTAAGTTGAGTGTAGCAGTACTGATGTACTTGTATGTTGTTTTTATTAATAAGTCAACTGTGCCAGTTTTATCCACTGTGCTATCAGGCAGCCATTTTGTCACAGGTTTTTACATGTAAAACAGCAGACAGATCAAACTCAGTACACAATACATTTTGCTGTAATCACAGACATGACTCTGTCTATGCCTGTATAATCCAACATGGCTGCCAGACATCCATTTTCTAGTTTTCAGTTATTTTCAAAAATGTAATGTATTATGAAGATGTTAAAAAATCTCTCCTAGTTACTGTAAATGTGCACAATTTGATAAGTCTATTCTAATTGTATATATCAACAAGCATCAATACAGTATTATGAACACCATAAATTGAGAAAAACTACAGTAGTAACAAAAATGCTTTAAATGTAAAACAAGATAAATAGAAAGTGTGTGACAGGTGTACTGAAATTTAATTTCAATATGGAATGATCAAACTGCCTACTCATGGTAGGATATAGTCCTTCAAGACTGGCTGATGTTATCAAGACATTTTCACTAGATTGAGAGATAGAGAGGGACATCCATGAAATTTAAAATAGACTTGAGAGAAACCCAAGCAGCTATGTCTGATAGCTGTAATAACATCACAAGTTGCAGCATAGAATTCAGTAAAAGTTTGATGAAGATGTAAAGCTGACACATATAGCCATGCAAATATACAAAGACAATACTCAGTTGATATTCATGGAGTCATGCATAGACCTCAGTAGATTCAGTATGTGTCATTATCATTACAGTCCTTACATAAGATAGCAAATTCATTTCATGTATCATTTACATGTCCAATCACATACTAGCCAAATTTATCGGTGTTGGAAATAAGGTCTGAGAATGATATAATCTCAAAATATCTTGAACATTTTGAAAGCCTTTTCACTAGCTAATGAGCTAATAAGCCATAGCTATGTTTTACAGGGGAATCTTGTGATGAAGCTGGCACACACCATGAACATATAGGTTTGTTTATTTATTATTTACTTTATCCGTTGTCAATTTAATTTCTGATATGAATCTAGATTAGATTACACTTGACAGAAAATTGAAAACAGTTTTGCAGAATGGTGTGAGATTGTGGAGCATACAGTGATTGCTTGTTGTAAATATGACTTGACAGTACATGTATGAACCCATACCCTCATTTGTGATTCAGTCTGGATCTGTTAAAAATAGCATTACATCAAGGTTATCATTAAGAGATGCAAATACCAACAATCTACCAGGCATACATGTACAGTATTTTCAACTTCTAATACTGAACCTTGCCATATTTGCAGCTAACAATGTAAATACAGTTATGTATCAGAGAGTTGTAAATTTGAAAATTTCGTTTAATAATTAACCAAACATCATTTCTGTTAGAGTTAAACATGTGCACATGTAAAGTGCCATTTATTGTATGGAGCAAATTAAGCATCAGATTACGTTGAAAATGTTTGAAGTAAATAAATTGATATAGATTAGTATTCAGTATTTAACATTTAATGACTTGCATGAGACACACATACACAAGTAACACTGTCATATTGCAGCTGTATCTCCGTCCATGTTGATTACTATTTTGAAGACTGATGAACAAACACAAAATGAAACCTGAGTCTGATTTTGTGAATGATTTGACATCCCAGTCAATGAATTCCAAAGTTAACAGAATCGCAGGTCTTTAATGCATATTATTGTACTGTCAAATAAGTATACAGTATTTAGTGTGTTCAGTGTAAAAGTTATAATTTGTTTTTGGATTTTGAAGTGGTTAATAATTAGTGATGTTGTCTTTGGAGTTATCTGAAATGTATTTTATATTTTTCTTGTTCACATATCAACAGTTTCTGGGATGCTACATATCTGCAAATCGTATATTTCTGTTACATTTGAAGAGTGTAAACTGAGGTGACAATATTGACTGTGTTAGAGATCAGTGAATGAGTTCAAAGTTCTGCAACCATTATTGACTGTGTGTAACCTTTACATGATATTCCTGTCACCTGTTATAGGGGAGACAATAATTCATAATGATATATGTTATTTTTTAGGAAATTGATTTTGATTTATTATCTTTTGTGTTGTACAATTTGATAATAATGTATGTAATACATGTACTAGCTACTCTGTTTTCACAGAAATTGTCATATAACTCTTGACTGACATGAACCTGTGTAATCAGACTTTGGAATCTGATATCAGGTGTTGCAAAGACAAAATGATCCAATCTAGTGTCTTTTCAACGGTCTAGTCGATAACTGTATTGTGAAAACAGGTTTTCATTCCCATGCCTTTGCAATCAAGCAAAGCAAAGGCTAGAAGTGTTGTTTGTTTACACATTAAGTTAAAACAAATGTTTGTTTGTGAGATTTGAGAATATTGGTAAATTTGATAGTTACCATGACCTTCTCTTCAATGAGTATTTGATCACTAAAATATGTTAAGTACTGATTGTATCTTTGAAGTTTACTCCTGGGCCAACTTAATATGTATGATTGAATGTGCTCTTGCATTAAAATAATTTAAAAACCATGAAAGTGTTTTCATCATTTGCTAAGTACATGTTAGGTTGTGAATACTAATTGTGTCTGTTATACTATTTACAGGTGGTGAGAGAGTCGGCATCAACCCAAAAGTCAATAATATGAATCAGGGTTACAAATGTTCCAAGTATGATTTGATTATGGTCAGTGATGCAGGTTGCCATGCTAACAATGATACACTCTATGACTTGGTATCTCACATGACAGAAACTGTGGGTGTGGTTCATCAAATGCCATATGTCTTGCCAAGGAAAGGATTTGCAAGCATTGTAGAAATGGTAAGAACATGTACATTTACTGATTGTAGGGATCAAAAAGTCTGATTGCCGTGTCAATATTGTTCAGTGAAGGTTATCATTTCAGAATGAGTTGGTAAATTGTGTAAACTGCAATGTATGCAATGGTTTATGCTGTTGGTAGGTCAATGAAATGTCAAATGAAATTCTTGTGTACACAAGAATTATGGAGAAAGTCATTTTGTTGAAGGTTAAAGCAATTTTCATGTAATTTGTGTGTTCCAGCATTTGTTTGAACCTAAACTGCACTTCCTTACTTTTTCTACTTAAACTGAAAATAATTAAAGCTTTGGTCACAGTACTTCCCATGGCTACCAATGATTACGCAGATTGAGAATACAAAAATGTTGCAATTAAACCAACAATATTTGTCTAGGTGAGAGAATTGTACCATCATGTGAACTTTCTTGAACTTTCCATATGGTGGTTAAATTATTATTTTAACAGTAGTATTGTGTGAACCTGCCACAGGTTATTAATTTGCATTATAACTGTTGTCAGTTGAAATACCCTTGGGTTGACCACACCAACAAAGACTGTAGCTGATATCCTTAAAGCTACAGTACTCATTCTGAAGGATATGAAATGTATTCCACAGTAAAAATGAAGTCAGATTTTTATGCTCTTAATTCTGATCAGGGAATTATAATAAACAGTGCCTGTCATTGACCTTAAAAATAACTATAAATTCACATTCCAAGAAATCTGCTTATTTGTAAATTTCAATGAAATAACTTTCTGTGGTTTGGTGTCAGAGTTGACTGCCTGGTAAAGAATTGCAACATCAGGGCTCCCGCTACCCGATCGCCAATTAGCCAAATGCGAAAGAAAGTTAAAATGGCTACAAAAATTCCAGTTTGGCGAACATAGTGGCTAATGAATTTTTCCTGCCCAGGTGCCACCTCAACAAAAAACTACAGCTAACAATAAAAAAGTTGTAAGATGTTGAAACAGTTTACTCTCCTTCCTACAAAGTTGCAATGTATTGAAACAGTTTACTCTCCTTTCTACAAAGTTACAAATTCCCTGGTACGTGAAGCAGACATTGTTGCTGTTGCTGCCGTACATAGAGGCTTTGTTTTGCCTCTGTGAGTCCCGTTCGTCCTTCAGTCTATCTAGAAGTTTTACTTACTTTGCTAGAATCAAAATTTGGCCTGCAACTACTCAGTTTGGTAGTAAAAACCGTAATTTAAAAGGGAAATTTCACAAACGGAGCAATAATACAAAGGAAAAGGAGAAAAACTGGTTTTCTGAAAGGTCAAGTCTAGGTCATCTCATCATGTGATGTCATGCATGAAGACCCTTAAGTGTACAATTATGGTTCAAAAGAGCCACCTAGGGTTGTCCAATAGGTAAAAGGTAATTTTGGTGTCTTCCAATTTAAATGGCATTCAGCTTGACTGTCAGTTTTAAATTAAATTTATTAAGAGTCATTGGAAAGGGATATTGTCAACAGTAATTGCAGTAAGCATATCCATTGTCAAATCATCACATTTGTGAATTGCAATTTTGCATGTAAACATTAAAGCAACAATTCATTAAAATTGTTAATTCGGTCTATTTCAAACTGCTATAACTTATACAAGAAATTATGTGATTCTGAATTATTTTAATATTTTTGCAGATTCGACCAGTTTAATGATGTAGAAGTAAACACCACCAGACATTTCTTTATGATATCAAAATATCAAGTGAAAATATATCTGTGTTAAAATGTTATCATAATCATTAAAACAATGTATACTCTCAAACAGTGAGTAATTTAAATGAACATATATCATTGTCTTGTTTTACAAGAGTTGTGTTTGGCCAAACCCTTGGTCTCAAGAAAAATACTCATACTCAAAATGCTATTCAGCCTGCTTGATCACAACTATGACATACAAGTAACACCGGGGCCAATTGTATCTACACTGCCAGTGTGTTACTAAATGCTTTCTCCTGCACCATTTTTTTATTATTATGGCTAAAACATTTTGGTTATAGAAAACTGCATAAATTTGCCGCATGAGAGGCTTGTAGCTTATGAAAAGCTATCATACTGTGAACACTAAATGAATGCCGCAGAAATGTTCTGTACCTGTTGTAATATACACTTCACTTTGCTACCAGATTTTTAGAATTCAATCGATACCTTATTTTATTTCTGGTGGTAAAAGTATACCATCTGAAATGGAAAATATTTCTATCCTGGAAATGTCATAAAAACACAGATTATTCAATACAAACTAAACAAATATTTCTTTAATGTAAAAACTATCAGGAACATCATACAACAAAACATCTTGATTTGTAAAATTAGGAACTCCTGAATGCGGAGAAAGCTGTAATTGCTACGCTTAATTGAGATCATAAACTGGCTAAAAGTTGCTCAAAGTGGCTACAAGATTTTTGATTTGGCTAATCAGTTGGCTAATCATTTTGGTGACTTAGTGGTGAGGGGGAGCCCTGAACATCTAAGTCGGTTACTGTGACCAACTCTTTTGGGTTGGAAGCAGTGGCCGACTGGTTTTGTGTTAGGCCTATCAGCTAGGCGATGTTGCCGTGAGTGTGTGGGGGTTCGAATCCCGTTTGGGTTATAGTAAATTTAGATTTCAAGTTGAGTTAGAGCCATGATGTCATCTGTTTACAGTGACCAATAGAGACTTTCCATAACAGCATGCCTGTATAGTTACAAGCTATTGTTGTGTATTGTTTATATACTCCTAATCACCACAGACTGTGTATCGTTTCTGCAACTTAACATTTGCCTATGAGTCACCTTGAAAACTGTTTGCTGCTTAGATCTTATATCCTGCTTGTGTCCTGATACAAATCCTGTTTTCCATCAATTTATTATATAAAGTGATTACCAATAAGAGACCAACCCAAATATAACATCCCATTTGATCAGTCTGTATCCTGCCTAGAATCCTCTTTAACTCATACAGCTAGTTTGCAATAATCTATTCATCTTTCATTCAAGATATTTATCTCATTAGAGGATGTACAACTTTTGTCAATATTGACTGATGGACTTTGATCAGATCAAGGTCTGAAATAGTGATACTAGAATGATGTCAGGGTACATTCAGGTGTGACCTTTAATAGCCAGTATGCTAACATACAGGAACTAGACTTTTCAACAGATAAATGAGGTGCTGAGTGCTGGAGTGAATTACACTACACTATAATGGTAGATAAAATCAGCTCCCAGTGAAATAATCAAAGTCAATGTTTTGTACAAATTGTATTGATTATGTACAACTTTAGAGCAATGATTACTGTTCATTGATAATAATTCAGTATAACTTGATAAAATGCATATTTGAACAATGCTTATTATTAATATGCTTAAAGAAAATCAATAGATATATCCAGGAAGTCACGCAGGGTGTACCATGGGAAGTGTATTTTCTAAAGGAAGGAAGACTACTTGCATACATGTCTTTGGAGTGTTGAGGCTTAGCCTAGCCATGATGCAAAGAGTAAGGCAAGGGTTGATATATGTCTTTGGAGTGTTTAGGCTTACCCTAGCCATGATGCAAAGAGTAAGGCAAGGGTTGAGGGACAGACACCCCTCATCTCTTCCTGTAATAGCAAAAATCCAACATTAATTCATGTATTATATTCATATCAAGCCTCCAACACCATCATTTCTACAAACAGGCAGCTATTGTGTTTGTGAGACCTGGCTTTCATGGTGTACTCTTGGGAGACCAGTGCCCCAATTACTTTTAATCATCTCATACTTATAGCAAAATGTTTTATTAATGCAACGAAAATGAATAATTGGAGACTGTCATCTGATGTCATTGCTACAAGTCAAACACATCCACCAGTTTTGTACAATTGCTATGGAAAGACAAATTAGAGATGCGTTGTTGTAAACAGCTGATAATTTAGCGGTGTATTTTTACACCTTTATGACAAACACTGTAACCTTTCACTAGTGTACAATTAACCTCCTTTTAGATGAAAACATTCTTTAGGACAGACTCTACCTTAGCATTGTACAAACAGAAGTAGAACATGTCAATTCTTTTCTGCATGTATAAAAATAAAAACAACTCCATGAATGAGTTAGGTAGTATCACTGGATATTCTGTCTGATAATCTATTATGATTGCAATTTTATCATTTTATTAAAGTACACTGTACAGGTACTGGTAAATGCAAGTAGAACACAACAAAGCAATGTATCCTGATTGGCCCAGTAGAATAGCATGACACTGTCCTCTGTACTAGACCCTATACATACAATGAGTCATTGGGCCTGGACCAGTACAGTTTGATATGTGGAAATACTAATAGACTGTTAAAGAAAAGATCATTACTCATGAAAGCAATATGATAAATCTTGTATTACATTTGTATTTATTTACAAATGGTCAAATCATCCCTAACTTAGTCATGTAGTATTGTCATACATGATGTGTTTTTGTTTTTTCAAACTGAAGGGTAAACTCTACTCTACCATATGGTGAAATAGATTAACTTAACTGCTTCCCCGTGTTTAATGATCGGCCAAGTACTTTTGGCAGGTTTCCTCATAGTGTTTTGCATTTCCAGTGTCATATTTTTGGTGTTTCTTGGTGTTGCATGCATTAGATATGTGTCAGTATTGACAGTAGCTAGTAGTTGATTTAAACTTAATCTATTAGGAATCAGAATGACTATTACAAAAAGTATTCACAAATTTAAGTTTTCAGTATCAACACATCACCAGTAGACATGTATGTTGTATATTTCTGAATTTTCAATTCATGATAGTTTATTCTCAATAAACAGATAAAGTTGTCCAAAGTAATACCTGTGCATGTCAATTTTTTATTAGAATGAGTAAAACACACGTGTATCCCAATGTATACATCAGCCAAACTATAGCAATTGTGCTGGGTTATTCTAAAAAGATATGAATTATTATCATTAGAGAGTACCAAGTAGTTGTATATTTGTACAGTACCAAGTAGTTGGATATATGTCAACTTTGATGGATGCATTGCATGATTAGCCTCAGCTTTATTTGATTCAACTGAGTGCGTAGCCATGTAAATGTCTTCTGCAGTTCAATAATGTTAGTGTTTCTGTTTAATGTGTTTCCCCTAAATTTTTGGCAACAATTTGCGTGTTCTGTGGCGCATGGAATCGTGGTTTTGCTCTGTTTCTGTGTTATAAAGCTTGGTAACTTTGTAGAAATATCTTCACCTTAACAAAGCAAACAACTTCTGTTGTAGTACTATAACAAAATATGTTCTTACAGAAACACTTTGTAGTCATGGCACCTTTTCAATACAGATACAGTTTCAATCTACAAATTACAAGTGTAATTGAATTGTCTATCTGACAAGGACACTTTCCATTTAAAAGGTATATGTTTAATATTGACAACTGTTCCAAGCATCATATTGTAAGAGATTGAATGTTTTTCATATCCAGCAGTATGTATAATTTCTGCAGTCACATACTTGCAATTCAAAGATTTATTTGAAGCAGAGATCTTTAGAAATGTACCTACTTTACACGGTGTGCCCAATGTGTTTTCACTGACAGGTTTATTTTGGTGGTGCTCATGCAAGAATGTATCTTGGTGCCAATGCAATTGGTATTAACTGTGTGACTGGAATGTCAAGTATGATGAGAAAATCCATCCTAGAAGATGCAGGTGGAATGAGTGAATTAGGCAAATACATTGCAGAAGATTATTTCATGGGCAAAGCATGCTGGGACAGGTAAGACATTTTACACCAAATACATCTATGTCAAGGTTTCAGTGTTCAAATCAGTGTTTTAAACAATCTTAGAACTTTGATGAGTTGATCAAAAGACAACAGTATGCATACTATAAAAATCAGCGATATGAAAGAATTATGTATACAGTAATTATTGACATATGTAAGTAATGATAACATTCTAGCATGTTTGGTTATATCACTCCACTATATATCTATACTTTCACATGCCACTGTTGATTTGTCTTATTCCAATACTACCAAATAGTCATACAGGGTTATTAAGAGAAACAATAAACCATTACCATATGTACATATTTTTGGCTAAGAGTATTTAGTTTTCACCAATGAAAATTGACACTTGCCAAATAAATTTAAAGCCATTACACCTCTATTTTATTAGATTAATGAATTTCTTGAATATCAATAAATTTTCATAAATTTCCAATATCTGTTCTGTTGTACGTTGAATAAATTGAGACACAGCTCTTAAATTTCAATGCACTGATGTCACACCTGATTTATAGATAAGTAGGAGTCCTGCTATGACCTACAAAATCATCACTGAGTTTTGTTCCATCATATTTCACATACCAGAGCTTCCCAGGGAAAAGTGTGTCTTGAAATATATAGTTTAAAACAGTCAAATTTTTACAGGATTCATGTGGAATTTGAGCAAAATTTTACAACACTTTTCACTAACTACACTGCCCACTTTCCATAAGCAGGTGAACAGTTGATATTCATAATAATGGTATTAGACAAACCACAGTGCTAAAGGGTTAAACACCACATTGCTGCGTTCTTTAAGCCAAATCAGGACATTTTTGTGAATGTTACATGAAAATATTATTTGTATCCACAGCTCATTTTTGTGTACTAGGCTATAGGGCACACTTTTGTCACCAGGTTTAGCTGAAATAAAAAGGCTGATGTTTATCAAGTAAAATGATGGTGTTGTAAACATGTTGCATATTTGCTCTGTTAAGGCAAGACTGTAAAAACCTTGATGTACCAGGTACTCTCATGTATTTCTGTCATAAATTACATTTTACTTTGTTATAAGCACAATGATTTAGTGCCCTAAACTCAGAAAGGTTAGAGCTTTTTTAGTACTTAAAAAGTTTGATTTGTATGGGATATCACTATCAGTATTTCTAAAAGTAGTAGACATAAATTAAATTATCATATAATAAATCTATAAATGCAAGTACATGTACCCAATAACATTGTGTTCTGATGTGAGATAAGATTTTTTAAGTGCTTATGTTGAATTTTCCTAAATTGGAAAAGCATACAGCTCACAAAATCTTTTTTACAGTAATGACACCAAGAGAAAAAAAACCTCAGCAAATTGCCAATATTAGAAACTATTATAGAAACTTTAGAAGATGTAAAGTAGGTAGTGTAACACTTTCTCTAGCATTGCATTTGACTTTCCTGATAAACATATTGTTTTGTTGGTAGCATTGGTTGTGAAAGAATTCAATGACTTCCATAGTGCCAGTAGTATCTGGTATTGATTCATCTCATGGCAACAGCAATCTCCAAATACAACAAATCATTAACTTTATTTGCACACATAAACTTCCTAGATCCATGACCTTATAGTTCCTGTTTATTACCGGACTCTACACCGGACTCTACACCGGATACTACCATTGAGATTGCCATTATTAAATCAGCAACCCTTTCTCTTTTATTAAGGAAGACAGTGAATATCTTTGTTTCTCACCACTTGACAAATGTGAAGCTTTGTATATGCCGTCTGTCTGTGATGTGACAACCTGGTCATTTTATCACTGCTTTGTATATACCCTACCAATGAATTTGCATGTCTGTGACATGACAACCTGGTCATTTCATCCATTAAAGTAATTACTTCTTGCTGATATAATGAAATAATTTTAAATTGGAAATAACAGATGACAACGGTAATGACTTTTCATTGATCATACCAGGCAAACAAAGTACTATGTGATATTACATGAAGGAGGACTCCTATATACAAAGTGACTAATGCTGGCATAGTTCCAAATGCAGACTTTTAAGAGTTTAGACTGTTCTTTGCACAGATTTCTTCATAGCTTATTTTATTCCAGTGACTTTTAGATATTCCTAACCTATTAAGTCAGTTGATTTTGCTCCTAGTTGTGCAAACTTTGTTTGCCCATGTATCTTTATCTTATTATATTAATATAAATCTGTTTTCAAATAAAATCACAAAAATTCTGATATTTGTTAATATTACAGTTCCCACTGGAAAGCAATATTTGAAGCATTACTCTCATGCGTAATATCTATGCCTAGGTATGACAATATTTGGTATCACCCCTTTCATTGCTATATTCAGCTACCATTCCCTGTTAACCTCAGCAAATATTGTAACTTTGATTGCTCAGAGTAGTAGCTTATAGACATGTAATGAGTTTGTAAGCTGTCAAATCTTTGATGGTTTATAGCAGACATAACAATATTAAAGTAAACATTCATCTTATCAAATGTCATGTCACAGTTAAAGAATGATGATATGGTGTAGAGTTTATCTCTGTACTTTACATTTGGTATTTCATCAAATTTTATATTTCACCTTTCTACTGTCCAAAACTCACCTGTAGAGGTCAGTCTTCCTGAATACTTCACGTTTTTCTCACCATAAATAACACAGTGCAACATGAGTCTACAACTACTTCAAGTTGAATAATAATGCTGTTTAATTAATATTTTACATTTGATGCATTCAGTTGGAAAATATTTATCCTAGTTCCTTTTACTGATCAAACTTTGTCAACTTATTCTAGTGTAGGCAGTTTACTGTGAACCAGCATTTTTTACATTACCAATTCACTTGGGGAATGATGCAGCTTATTAGTCCCCACGGACACCGTCCGGGGGACTTATAGGTTTGGTCATGTCCGTGCGTGTGTGCGTGCGTCCGTGCGTGCGTGCGTGCGTGCGTGCGTCCGTCCGTCCGTCCGTCCGTTCACGCAGATATCTCAGAGATGCCTGAAGCGATTTCATTCAAACTTGGTACAAGGATTACTTCATATGTCATACAGATGCACGTCGATTTGTTTTGTGATACGATCCAATATGGCTGCCAGGCGGCCATTTTATTACGATTTTTTCATGTACAGAGCCATAATTCAGGCATGTTTCAACTGATATTATTCAAAGTTGGTACAAGGACATTGACCAGTGTCATAGATATGCACGTCGATTCTTTTTGTGATACGATCCAATATGGCCGCCGTGCAGCCATTTTGTTACGATTTTTTCATGTACAGAGCCATAACTCAGGCATATCTCAACCAATTTCATTCAAAATTGGTACAAGGACATTGACTTATGTCATACATATGCACATCAATTTGTTTAGTGATACGATCCAATATGGCTGCCAGGCGGCCATTTTATTACGATTTTTTCATGTACAGAGCCATAACTCAGGCATGTTTCTACAGATTTCATTCAAAATTGGTACAAGGACATTGACCTATGTCATACATATGCACATTGATTTGTTTTGTTATACGATCCAATATGGCCGCCAGCAGGCGGCCATTTTATTACGATTTTTTCATGTACAGAGTCATAACTCAGGCATGTTTCTACAGATTTTATTCAAAGTTGGTACAAGGACATTGACCAATGTCATAGCTATACACATCAATTTGTTTTGTGATACGATCCAATATGGCCGCCATGCGGCCATTTTGTTACGATTTTTTCATGTACAGAGCCATAACTCATGACTCATCCCTTCATCAAAGGTCATATGGTTACTTATCCATCAGCGCTCGGCAGCAACATTGAGTGGGAAATTACCCTTGCGTCTCTGTCTCCCAGTTAATTGTCAGTGAAATCTCCCTACAGCAGGTTATACAAACTGACAAATATTCAATTTTAATATGAAAATGGTGGTGGACTTCATGATACTGCAGTGACACTGGCAAGTGACACAGCTGGGCACTACAACATGGCAAAAGTTTTCTGTACGATCAAGTGCACCAGTCTAGAACAACCCATTTCATAAGCCGGACTCAATTATCAATGAAAATGCCAATGTACCGCGTTGTAGCATGGGAAGTAAATTATTACTCTTTACCAAAAAACAGAATCAGTCAGAACTGAACAAAGAACTGTTCGTAAATCCATTAATTGAATCTGTTTCTGTATTGGTACCATTGAGGGGATCGCGAATAAAATATCCGCATTTTTTATGAATCACGTTGGTATTTTGCAGAAGATATAAGGATTGTTGTGAAATTAACATGGACGAAGTTGATTATGTAAGGATAAAGTCTACTTTTCTATTGATCCCGTATATTAATTGAATTTATGAAACTGGAAAGGTGTAATTAATTAGTCCCCACGGACACCGTCCGGGGGGACTTATAGGTTTGGTCATGTCCGTGCGTGCGTGCGTGCGTCCGTCCGTCCGTGCGTCCGTCTGTCCGTCCGTTCACGCAGATATCTCAGAGATGCCTGGAGCGATTTCATTCAAACCTGGTACAAGGATTACTTCATATGTCATACAGATGCACGTCAATTTGTTTTGTGATACGATCCAATATGGCCGCCAGGCGGCCATTTTATTACGATTTTTTCATGTACAGAGCCATAACTCAGGCATGTTTCTACCGATTTTATTCAAAGTTGGTACAAGGACATTGACCATCGTCATAGATATGCACGTCAATTTGTTTTGTGATACGATCCAATATGGCCGCTAGGCGGCCATTTTATTACGATTTTTCATGTACAGAGCCATTACTCAGGCATGTTCCAACCGATTTTATTCAAAGTTGGTACAAGGACATTGACCAATGTCATAGATATGCACGTCAATTTGTTTTGTGATACGATCCAATATGGCCACCAGGCGGCCATTTTATTACGATTTTTTCATGTACAGAGCCATAACTCAGGCACGTTTCAACCGATTTTATTCAAAGTTGGTAGAAGGACATTGACCTATGTCATACATATGCACGTCAATCTGTTTTGTAATACGATCCAATATGGCCGCCAGGCGGCCATTTTATTACGATTTTTTCATGTACAGAGCCATTTCTCAGGCATATCCGCATGTTTCAACCGATTTTATTCAAAGTTGGTACAAGGACATTGACCATCGTCATAGATATGCACATCAATTTGTTTGTGATGCGATCCAATATGGCCACTATGCGACCATTTTTCACGATTTTTTCATGTTCTGAACCATAACTCAGACATGTATCAAGCGAATTCATTCACAAGTATTTTTATCACAGACCTAATGAGAGGACTCTATCCTCTCTGAGGACCTGTAATCAAATACCCATTAACAAGTGGGGACTGTGTCATCAACGATGCACTTATTTAAAACTAGCCGTATTATTTGCTAAATGGTTACACTGTATGATGTCCCATTGGCCAAGTAACTACACCTCTTTTAATTTTGTAGCTTGTCACATTGACCAATCACCTTCACCTATCATTGCATTGACCTTGTCTTTACACCTTGTTGTCTTTTGTTTTATGACATTGTGCAGAGATGCAAATGTACCTCAAAATTAGAACTTAACATTTTACTAACAGAGGTCCATGTTGGTTTCTTGGCTATCTTGCTCACTTCAAGGCAAATATAGTATTCATATTTGTTTTTAAAATTATTATGTTCTTTGCAACAATAATGAGAAATGACAGTTATTTCAATCTGTGCATTGACACAGCATAGAATTTCCTACCTGCATGTTATTACAAGTACACAATTCTAACATTAGCAGAGAAACCAGAGCCAGATAGATTGGTTATCTACAAAAATGTTCTATGTACATACTGGTTTGGATACTTATTGTACCGCACAAGGGACTTCAAATGATAACAACTCAAAAGGGTATGGCTAGACTAAGACACATCACATGAAGTGTCTGTTAATGACATCACTTCACTAATAACATAGTCAAATATATTACTCCTGAAAAGTTTTCTGTGTAATGTAATTAGGAATGAGAATACATAACGTATTATAACACCTTTGCGTGCCACCAGTTGGTCTTTATAATCATAATATTATAGGTACAAGCCATAAAAGCCTTTTAATGTGAATAAACTGCTGAAGCAGAAACATCTTTATTATTATAATGCATTTGCCATACTATAGAGGAACTGCATACATGTGAAGAAGTCTGACAATGTGATTATTGTATGAAGTCTGATCTCTTTGATGTACTCTGGAAGTTCAATTTGATATTACATCATGGCACTACCAGGTGTGGTTGTTCTACAAATGATGTTGTTGCCAAGACGAACCACACCCATAAATAACACCATGTCCATTGAACTTTGCTTGTTTTCTGTTGACATGTCTAAATTTTCCTGATTTATGGTGGATCAGGTCTGACAGGGTCAAGGTCAAAAACAGTTTCATGTACAATTTACAACCTGCAAAACTAATGTTCAATAGCAATAAAGCTTCAGCAAGATCAAATTTGATAGAGAACTATTCTCTTTCATGAATATTTAACATTTTAGCAATCTGTTTAAAGAAAAGCTAGATGAAGATTGCTTTGTAAAGAAACCGTTATCCCGGTCATTTTACAAGGTCAACTTTTGTAAATTTTCCATGCAGACTACTGCATAATTCCCATGAGTTTGAATACTTCAAAATAAAAAACAACCAAAAGGGAAACCATTTCAGCAAATACCCTTATGGTGTGTGAACAGTGGAACTTCTACAAATGTCAGTATTAAGGAAAGTTGATATGCATGATTGATAAACAATCAATCTTAAGGTTTTCATTCATACATTATTTATTGAAAGCTTTTGAACAACTCAGTTTGTTCAAACAGTGGTTAGTGTATAGTTCCATGGTATGATGTGATAGTTGTATGAATAGAGCATAATTTCTATATTGCTTTGTAGTAAATTCTATGTTAAGTCTAATGCATTGATAAGAAATAAATTGCTATGAGTACTTTAATGGTTGTATGCTGGTAGTTTGGCTTAAATCATAACAAAAAACATTTAGCAAAGTCTTTTCAGAAACAGACATATTTATAAAACCATCAGGTTGAACAGCCATTATCATCTGATTGAAAGATAGACCATGTTGATTAATTTAAAGTGTTCCATGGAGGGGTGACTATCATGGGGATGTAGAGACATTCAAAAAGTAAAATATTCAATAATCCTTTATGTAATTGTCAATAATAGTACTTCACAATTAGAATTTTATCAAGCCTTTTACAATTATTGACCTTCCTTTGATTTAGCATATGTTTCTAAGTACCGGTATGTGATGCTTTATATAACACAGGCTTTGTTATTCATTATGCCATGGTGAAATGTACTCTAGGCTGTCTTCTTGTACGGCATCTGTTTTAAAAACATCACACACTGTTTACAAGATATGCCAATTAGATTAATGAGAACCTCAGTTCTCTTTGATGGAATATGTGTTGATGTTTTATAGTGATATGATGATAGAATTGGATAACATTACTATATCCTTTATATGGCATAATCAGACTCAGTTTTATATACTATCTATCGGGAAATATGTTCATACCCTTCCCTATCAAAATGAATATCAATTTATTTTGCTATACCGGTACATAATCAAAACCAAAGGACATTTAAATACAGTTCATGTTCATTACCTGTCAAGAAATTGACCAGCTGACCATAATCACCAAGAAATATAATGGTACACAAGACTAAACCATAAATGTACCTGTACATCTGCTTATGCACTAACAAAATTTACAATAGCCAATTGAGTGACATATCCAGTTTCATTATATTCAAATAAAATTTCTACTTTATAACAAATTTATATGCATATCAACTGAGAAATCTTTTTATGTGGAAATAACATTCATCTACAAACATATAGTGATGTAAATCAAATTCAAAGTATTTGAAACACAATACGTATACATGTAGCTGTGTTTCTGCTAAAATTTTGGAATATTTGTAAATGAATTTACCTGTGGTATTACCTTTTATGACTAGGAACCCTACTAACATTCACATGCCAACCTCTGTTTATGTTGTACTCCATTTATACAATAAATTGAATTAATACTCTGGTGATTAAACTGCAAATATTTAAGCAGATCATTGTATTCTTATTTAATTCTAGCTTCACTTAGATTAATTTTGATACTGCTAGAGTTTACCCTATACATAAAAACCTGTCTGCACTTGTCAAAACAATGACAATTCTGTCATTGAATTCTTTGAACAAATAAAATTCGTATGTAAATTGATATTCACATGAGATAAAGATGGTACATAACAATCTTCCTGTATTGATTCTATTGATGTACCAGTACATGTAATTGTTTTGCTAATACACTTGAATAGACATTCATACATTGTAAAGTAATTGTAAAATGCTAGTCTTGCCAGCTCACAGTCTTTGAAAAAATTTACTCTCAATAATTTGTATCACTGGAACATGTTGATACACGGCACTGTCGTCATTATTTCATGTTAGAGTTGCAAAACAGAATGGTCTACAAATTGTTTTATGTGTATAGGTACAGGCATTTTCTAATGCATAGTTCACTCCACCCCAACCCACTTTCTTTTTCCATTACTTTTTCAGAGGCTTCACAGTAAAAGTGACATCACTGTTTGCTATGCAGAATTCAGGAACATATTCTTTAAAGAGATTTAAATCAAGGATGGCAAGGTAATAAATCCTTGTTTTGAATATTGATATTGATATGTAAATTTGAAATTAGTTCTATGTACATTGTTGTTTTGTCAATTGTGTTGCAAAATGGTTTTTTGAGTATACTTAATTTTGCTTGCTTTCTTTCCGTCTTTCTTGTGTCATTTTGTAACTCTATTTGAGATGCACTTCAACCTCACACATACGCTGAATGAGACACTTTGAAAAAACCATATAAGTCATTTCACACCATGGTTGTTTTACTCCGATATGTCCATCAAAGAAACCAATTTCATGTATCATCAATTTTCCATGGGATGTGAATCATGTAACTGTAGTTATATGGTTGAGATTTTCAAGTAAACTACTTGATCAAAACTTCATAGGTATTGTGTACAATGCTGTATATTATCTCAGTGACCAAATAACTTTGTTCTCTGATACTATGCAGATGAAATTGTGTTGTCCATTATATTTCCCAGGAAGTGCTAGATTACAATTATTAGATTGAATTAAGTTGCAAATACATTAAATTTTGATAAACTTGGAAATAAAACTATACTTCATATGTCACCTGTTGAATCATAGACCCTTGAGAAAAATGGGACAGGTAACTGCTGTGGTTTCTTTGTGCGATCTACCTTGGAATATATTCAGTTTATTTGCCAAGGGGTCCCCTACAACAATACTTCGTACTTACATTTAATCTCATTAACGATCAAATTGGTGTTCTGAATATGTACACTTTGCTCTTGCATGGCATGTTCCGAGTAATGACACAGAGAATTTTCAGGGTTTTTTTTAATACCAGTCATGGTGAATGTTCTGGTAACAATGAAGATCACCTTTTTAGATTCTAGCAGAAGCCAACAGGAAAACACCAGATGATAAAAACAGTGTACATTTAGCCATAGACGCTACAGAAAACTCTTGCTAGTTAAAAAACTGCAAAAATGAGGGAAAAATTGGAGATACACGGACGATTGCGGAATGTAAACAACTCTGCGAATTTCAACTGCTGTTAAGTCTGGAACTGCAGTGATTTGTATTTCGGATTTGTATTTGAAACTTTGTCACTTTACAGCAATATACTGACTTCCTGTAGACTTCTAGTTGCATCGAATCTTGCTACTAATATGTAAAAATACTTTAAAACCATTTTGACGAATTCTTCTCAAAATATTTGTAACACTTTTCTTTCTAAAAATGGACTTGCGGGTAATCTGAAATAACTTGTAATCCGTAAACATTATTACCGTATACCCGCATGCAGTGTCTATGAACCGGACGTTGTGCAGTCAATCGGGTCCAGCTTCATTCTGTCCCCGACCCATTAACACATCTTAATTATTCCAAGTAGGATCGTACTCTGTTAATCCAAAGTCCCTTTGATCTTTACCACAGTTGCCTATCCCGTTTTTCTCAAGGGTCTATGGTTGAATGCCCATCATTAGTCTGAACATGAATGTTTGACTTTGAAGTATTAAAATTCAATAGCAGCTGTTTTCATCTTAAATTTCTCATGTATTTTTAGATTTTTGGGAGGCAAATGAGACCTCTCACAAAATTCAGCTTTGTAATAAAAGGATTAAAACTACTGTTTTGATGTGCTTATTTGGAAAATACAAACTGCTAAAGCAGAGTCGTATCATGTGTTTAGTTTCAGCGCTGTGATTACTATGTAGCATGCTGAGAAATAACTTCCCATTAGATATATCAGCATGTACTAGAGATAGAGTCAAAACTCCAACATTGTTTCAACTACATTTGTAATTTGATGTTTTTTTCAAATTGTATTACAGATGGTGAAACTTCGACTGGCAACAGTACCACCTCTAGTCATATTTGAACCCTTGACTGAATGCCTAGCATTAGGAGCATGCACAGCCTGGGCTGTCTATTTTCTATTTCATGTTCACCCCTTAGTATTTTTCCTATGTCATTCACTAGTGTGGTTTATATTGGATTACATACAGCTGCTAGGAGTACAGGTAAGTCTATGTATTTGGAGTTGAAGAAACACAGATTGGAAATATAAATTATCAAGTAGAAAACATGAAAGGTTTCATAGATGTTTTAAAAGTCAACTAGATTGTGAATTTGTATCTGAAGATTGTGAGACATTGTGAATGTGAGTGGAAGAGAAAAATAAGCCCTCCAAACTGCTGTTGTGTGTTTGAGGGGCGTGTTGAATTTTTTGATAATGGTTATTTTGATTGAAATATGAATTATTTATCTCCTTCCCTCAAGACAGTGAATGTACTCAATATAATTGAAGTTTAAAAATTAATATAATACGATGCAAACACTTGGATAAACTGACTTCAGAAGAAACAATCATGCCTCCAGGTGTATCCTGTGCATCCCCTAAGGAACCTTTCAACCATTCTCCTACCAAATTAAGAATAGTAATTTGAGGTCGCCGTGCAAATTTGGTACTACAGAAACAAATAACCTAATATTTACTGATACATGTATTTGTGATTCAAAATGGCTGCCATCCCTGTGTTTACTGAGCTCTACAGGGAAAAGTTAAATTTTTAATTTTTCACAAAACTAAGACCATATGAGCCCCTATTAGAGTTACACCAGAAAAAGATTGTAATAATGTGAATATCTGAATGGCTGTCCTGTGTAATAATGTGAATATCTGAATGGCTGTCCTGTGTAATAATGTGAATATCTGAATGGCTGTCCTGTGTAATAATGTGAATATCAGAATGGCTGTCCTGTGTAATAATGTGAATATCTGAACGGCTGTTCTGTGTAATAATGTGAATATCTGAATGGCTGTCCTGGAGACATATTCTACCTTAAAGAGGGGATTCTGCAAAACTAAGAATTTGAAAATCTTAAACCTCACTAAAGATTAATTTGTCCTCACATAGTGTAGTCTTCTGCTATAACTAATCCATCTTGCGACTAATATAGCAGTTCGCACCATGCCATGTGACTCTGATCACATGTGTTCAGCTCTAGTGAATATCCAGGTCTAGTGAGTAGCTATTAAGTTTAGAAAACTGCAAGGGGTAGTTCATGATAGAATGTAAAATGTTTGAAATGGAAGAACTTTCAATTGTCCTTTTTCAACCGTAGTTCAGCATGCCATTCCTGTAGAGAACCTTTCAGTGACTATCAAATCTATAAATGGCTAGTACAGATAATATAGTAAGGCAATAAAGCACACCCAGTGATGGTATACCACAAAATTTTTACCAATTCATGACATATATGCACGAGCAATATAGAGTGCATATATGAAGTGAACTGGTCAAAACTGATTGGTATACCATCTCTGGGTGTGATTTATTGCTATCATATCGTAGCAGTATATTGAAATTCTAGCATGAATGTCAGAAAGATTTTTGCTCTTTCCAAAAGGTATCACATGTGCCAACTGTGGTATATCGCGAATATACCACGGTTCTTTACGCATCTCGACCAATTAGATCACTGTATTTGCACCATCAATATATTGTTATGATATATTGTACTGTAACTTGTATGTCAATCATTCATTTTGGACCAAACAAACCTTTAAAGTTTAAGAATTACATGGACCATAATTTTTCCCAGTTCTTTCAATAAGAAAACAGTAAATGCATTGAGTATACTATACTGCAGTGTGCTACTGATGACATGATGACCATATAGCAAAATATGAATGTATCATGATTTGCGGTAAGTTAAATCATTCAAATACATGGTTTGCTGGGTTAAACAAATGACTGCTAAGATACATGAAATGTTGAAGATGACCAGAACTTGCCAAACTGGTACAAACTGATGATGAATATCATTCTCTTCAATTTCAGAATGGTCCATTACCATTCAACAATTTGAATATACAGTAGCATGGATAACAAGGGAAGTTCTGGCAATCCTAGCATTTATTGAAGCTCTGTTTGATCCAAATATTAAATGGAGAACTGGCACATTCCGGCTGAAATGGGGAGGTCAAGTAATGGAAGTCAAAGATGAAGACGCTTCAAAAGGATGTCGGTGTTATTTGGTATGACAACAAATCTACAAATTACAGTCTTTTTGACAAGGAATACTTCTGATACTGGTCAGGGTTATACTGCCTCAGTTTTTCTCAGTTTCAAACTTTGTGCGTTGAAACAGTTTTCAACCTGAAAATGAAAAAAGACATTGATAGAAAACTGTTATATGATATTTTCAGTCAGAATTCCCTGCTTCAATCCAAAGTCAAGTTTTTCTTTTTTGTAGCATGAACATCAGATTGACAATGGCTGCAAGATATTCTCACCGTTCACTGCAACTACAGCAACTTATTTATCCTTTGTCATCAGTTTTGACCATGAAGGGTAAATCCATTAGAAAATTAAGAAATCTATAATTATAGATAGTGTAGATAAGTAAAATGTAAACCCACAGATTAATCTGTCTTGTTTTATATGTATACAAACTAGATCATAATGAGAAGTACAATAGAATATTGTGATCTCTTCACTGCTGTAGTTTTGCATTTACCCAGTTGTTACGTAAGGTCAAATTATTCAAGAAGTAAATAATTTAAAGGTTAAACTCACACATTGTTTGGCTTGACGTCTAGAACACACAATTTATTTCAAGATTTGTAGGGCTTCAAAACTTTATTACAAATAATAGCATTTTCTGGCAGAATTTGGCCAGAAAATCAGAGAAATTATATTTTGTTGGCTAAAGTATTCTGAGCTTGGAAAACCAGATAGTCTTGCTCTGGTTTGATGCGTTATTTGCATACAAGGAATTGTTATTAGATATGACATTAGCCATGCCATGCTTTTGAAAGCATAAAACAGCTCAAAGATTTACATAATGATTAAAAATTGTAAAGAGAGTATGGTTCTGTAGACAGGAGTAGATGTGATTAATATATGTGATAACTTTTTTAGTTGAATAATGAGATAGTGTATGAATTATTATAAATTTGACATTTTTTCAATTCCCACAGTATTCTTGTTGTACTATAGTGCCAATTAAAGTACAATAATTTACTGATACAAGGGGTTCTTGAAGGCCATTAGAAATTAATTTATTGAACACAATAGCACATATCTTTGAAACATATTTTGAATTTGTATTTGATGATGTGTTGTTTGTATATCTGTGGGTTCTGTACAAGTTCAATAGTGAAACAAGCAAGTAGAATTGACATTATGGCGTCATCTTACCTCAGCAACATTTATAACAGTGTATGTAAACAACTTAGTAATACTACGCTATCATGCATAAACGTAAATTGGAATCACTCTACAGACCTGGTTTTGTAAAAACCCTGAATTTCTCAATGGTCACAGTTTAGCAATATGAATTATTTGGATGATGACAGGACTGTTTGTATCATTGAAATACTCTTGGTGAGTAATCTCTTGTGTTACATTAATTTTCATCAGCCAGGATATAACAATGTAGCATTAGTGTTACATTAATACCCTAGCATAATATATCCATAGAGTTACAGGGACATTACCAAATCTCTCACTGTCTTTCAAGGTATCACACTGTTCTTCAGAGGACATAATTCCTTTGTCTAGTCTTTTCAACTTTAAGTACAACTCATCTGTGCAGCTCAGGCTATCAGTATTTGAAACTTTTTAAACAGGTTGTATAAGGTCTAGTTTACTTTGGTGCTTTTGATCTTCCAAGTGACAAAACAAGTTATTAGTTGTCTTTTGTACATTCTTTACTCCAGTCATGTTATCATAGTCTTTGTTTTTTCCTTCTTATAAAGAATGTAAAAAACCTAGAATATAGAACTGATGATTCTCATCTTAGTGAAAGATGATGGAACACTCTTGAAAGAGAACAATTTGCAAGTATTTATTGGAGATGTAATAAACAATGCAACATGAAGAAAGGTTGAATGACCTTTATCAGATCCCATAGCTACTCAAATAGTCGGCCACTTAGAGACAATTTCATGCAATGGAAGAAGCTATGTGTGTTTATTATTTCTTACCAAACAGAGGAAAGTTAAAGTGGATAAATCAATTGTTGGAGCCACTGTGATCGCTTCATTCACACTTTACTTGATACAGCCTAATTTCTACCCTACTGATAAATACTTTGGCGAGTGTTGTATTAGTATTTGTGAGCTGAACAGCAACTTTACTGTCCTTTACTTTCAAATCTCATTCAAAAAGCAAGAATCAGAAATATTCATCCTTTAAGTTTTCCTATCTTTGTTTCTCTTGAACAAATATCAAAAACACATTGCCATGAAATATTAGTAACAGCATCTGTTGAAAATGACAAGTTTAGCTGAAAAGTTGAACTTGCAAAATTGTATAGATACTGAATTGAATTTGGGGACTTCATGTCCTGCTGGATGTTGATACAGATGATATTCAAGAGAATTGAAAACCTTGCAGTTCAAATGTAAACCTTGTTGTTGGCAATGAAATTTTGATTTGATTTGTGATTTACTGATGTCATTATCACAGCTGTTTTGTGGGATAAAATCCCAGTGTGTAAGTTTGTAGTCTGTTGTTGATTGTGCAAGGTTGGTTCACAAAGAATATAAAGGGAGTATGTTTTTTTTGCAAGAATATTGCCTGAATTTTGTTCAAAAAGTGCTCAAAGAATTGACATACCTTTGCACTCTGCTTCTCCCTTGCTTGTCTGTGAATTAATGCATGATTAATGCAAATAAATATTTACATTCTAGTCAAGTCTTGCCTATCGAGTAGAATGCTAACAAAGTCAGTTTAGCAATTTAGAGTTACAGTAATCAAGTGTATTCTTGATTTGAATTGTGTGTTATTAATGTCCTGTTAATGAAGATTGTAGTAACAAAAGTGGTCAAACCAGTGTGACAAAATGAATAAATGATTTGAATAAAGAAAAGGTAACTCTGTCACCACTGCCATTGTCACTTTTCCAATGGTATATTTTTAAAAACTTCTTTGAAATGAAAATGTGGAGACAGCAGTACATATACTGTAAATACTTTAAGAAAAAGTGTGTGATAGATAGATTTGCTGTCAAGCAAATGCTAATCTAGTGAGCTCTGTTGCAGAAATGTTGGCATCAATCATAGTAAAAGTTGATTTTTAAATTTTTGACTGCAAGCAAATGTAAAGTGTAAATGTATATGAATGATGAAATATTTTGACATTTCTTTCCATGATAATATAATTGGACATATTTCTCATTACAATTCACATTGTTACAGCTACAGCAGAATGAGAACACCATTTCTGTTTTTGAACAAAATCTTGTAATTTGGATCTAAAAATGATTTAAAAGTTACAATTGTACTGAGAAAGATCTTGGAGATACCTATTTCTCTTTTACCATTGATCAATGTGATGAAAGACAGAGCATAGGTAATGATGTCACATTGATCAATGTGATGAAAGACAGATAGCATATGTCATAGGTAATGATGTCACATTGATCAATGTGATGAAAGACAGATAGCATATGTCATAGGTAATGATGTCACATGTGTATTAAATAGTGCAATCTTTGATTGAGTTGCTCTGCAGACTGATTACTACATGTAGGTGATACTGCCCAGGGTGACCACATGCATAAAGGTTTGGTTAAGTTCTGTAGTAAATTTTAGATGTAGGATCATTTTGCGTGCCAAACCTGTACAATGTACATTAATTGAATATTGAATGAAGTTTGTCAGTTCTTTCTGTTTTATGAACAATTCTCACAGAAGTATTTTTCGCCTGAGCTATTGCCACTTGTAAATTTTGGACACAGTATTATTGGTTGTGGTTGAAGTTGACCCATGATCATGATACATCTCAGATGTAATACCATTACTATGCATATGCCACTCATACTTGCACATGTTCATTTGTTATTCTCATTATTATTATTACTTATTATTGTGATTGTCTTGTGGCAAAACTAGCAATTTTCAATAGTGTCTTGGAAAGTAACAAGTCCCTGTAATAATGGATGTACTGTATACTTCACAGCATTACAGTACACATACATGCAGTTAAGATCTACAGGGAATACATCCACCCTATTTAGATTCGAATATTCGTTTCCAACAAAACAATCTTAAAGAAAGTAATTTGAAATGGACTGATGAGGTGAGAATATCAAAATGTCAAAATAATATGGGTTGGAAATGTACTGTAATTTCAGTAGATAACCATTTACAGATTTCAGACCAACAAAGTCAGTTCCATTGTTTTGAAAACAAATAATTGTTCCATTTGTAACATTGCTATTAGAACAGTCAGCTCAAGAATCACATGACGTATTGGACACATAAATGTGAAAATGTATTGTCATTGTGTATCAGGAATATTTCCATCAAACTCTTTTGTTAGCAAACCAGATAAAGAAACTGCAATTTTTTTAACCCAAATGTAACTCTTTTATTTGAAAAACTACAGCTACGTAACATGCCAGGGATGTAATGCTTGCAATAACTATAGGTTTTTTAATGATATGAAGATCACATCTACAGAATTTTATTTGATAAATGAGATAGTTTTAGTCAAGTAATTTAAAACTTAAATAGTTAAAAGTTTACCTTGGCAATTTGTATATATGACAGCGTTTATTGGATAATTAGAGAAAGACAGACTTTGGAAGTGTCTAGACTTACAAATCAAAGTGATCAATACATGTGTTATGACTTGCCTTATCAACTCAGTGTATTTATGATGGTCAGTGTGACTACTTGCCCTGTACACTGTGAATAGGGTGAACACAGTGGATACATACATTGAACAGACTGTAGAAAGATGAGCTACAGATCACTGTTGAATACCTAGATAAACTTTGGGGTTTTTTAAGTAAACAATTGTAGTGATCCATTTTATACAAAATGTATACAATAACACTTAGGACATTGTTTTAGCCCAGATGTTCACTATTTATATATTCATATACATGTACTTTGTAGCATTGTTTTTATGTCAGTGTTGATGTGTTTAAATTATTCTTTGATATGCTATTCAAGTGTACAGACTGATAAAAATATTGTGCTGCAATTAATGTTGAGTCTGTACAAGATTTTTACAGTGTTTGAAATGTCTTCAAGTCATAACCATATGATTATGAACAGATGGTCAGCAAACCATGTGACATGACAATGGTGGTCGGCAAACCATGTGACATGACAATGGTGGTTGGCAAACTTTGTGACATGACAATGGTGGTTGGCAAACCATGTGACATGACAATGGTGGTTGGCAAACCATGTGACATGACAATGGTGGTTGGCAAACCATGTGACATGACAATGGAAGATGAATGACAACACTGTTTAAGATACATGCAACTGCACATACCACTAAATCTGAACTTCTATCAACTACTTCACATTTAATTTTTGATGTTGCTTGTATTAGATATATTTCAGTTACACTAGTCATTTTATTTACTCCTCTTGACACACTGTTTTATTTTCACATATAAAATCCTACTCTGTGCAGTCAAATGTTTTGTAATTTGTAGTGTATTAATTGTGAATATCATTCAGAATTTGTCAACATCTCCACATTTTCAAATAAATAATATTCTTCCACATGCAAAATGTAGTGTCATTTATTTACAGTGTGTTTCTTGGCCAAAGTGCTTCAAAACAAATAAAAAACCCACTGGCTTCATGCCAGTGTATAAAGACACAACCTGACAAACACAGAATGGAAAGAGGCATCTAATGTGATTGTGCAAAAGTGACAGTTGTTTATCAGAATGTAGTGATTTTGTGGTGAACAAAAATCCCAAATGACTTGAGCTGTGAATCCATTGTGATATAGTCCTTGCTGCACAGACTGAGTGACATACACTGGCAAGCAAAATGCGATATCCTTTGGACACAATACAAATCTGAGTAATGTAATTTATGTGCAAAAACATGCATTGATGAATTTTGCATGGAAGTACGTGTATTTGTATGCATGTTTTCAAGTATGGTCTTAATTTTTTAGCAGTCTATTGGAGTTGCCACTTTCGCCTCTTTTTTGGACTTCTCTCCAGTTTAAGAGATGAAGTCAAGCTGAAGTTTGGTAACTTTAAAGATATTGCCATAACATTAGTTACAAATTGTTCATTTGTCAATACTTCATGTCTAAATGAGAAGTTAGCTTTCCATATAAACTTGTTATCGACTGACTGAAATACCAATAGCTGGGCAAATGTTCATAGACAGCATTCTTTAAGACCTCTGTAGAGGGCGCTAAAATAGCCACCTGCTGATCTTGGAAGGAAGCAGTCATTACGTATAGCCTTGGGCCAGAGGTATTGAGTGATCAATCAGAAAATAAAAAGCTACCCCAAGGGATCCTCAAATTTTTTTAGAGCAGAGAGATCGGTGGGGGAGGATGTTGCTATCACACCAGGAAAAACCTTGGTGGTGAAATGAATTGCAATAGTATTGTAATTCTATCATCTGGATTTCCTGTGTTTGCAATTCACAAAATTTCATGTTCTTGTGTTGGAACACAGTCCCTCTATCCATGGATAGAGGGACTGTGTTGGAAGTAGCGGTGCACACACATAGCATCACAAGATATCATCTCTTTTAATAGTTGGTGATTGATGAACAAATTTGTTCAAGGCAGTATGTGACACATCCCAGTTACTAGGCCTATAATGCAATTGCACCGTAATCATGATAATTGTGTTGCAGCCACATGTCTAAATCAAATTCTAATTACATTTCTTACCAATAATGTTGTGGCTAATTGTAAAGTTTCATAAATGACACTAATACAAGTGAGTATCTCCTCATCTATTTGATCTAGTTTCCATAGGTGATGTTTTGTAGAAATATATATTCACATCACCTTTCTCAAGTAAATATATTGTCATTAGTTCTATTGCAGTAACATTTGGACAATTTATCAGAATTTCAGTATTTCATGACCTGGCCTTCAAAAATGCTTGCGCGAAAAATGGCAGCCCTCCCCGCCGTAATTTATGTCCAGTCCCTTATTCGATTGTACTGTATATTTTCAATGTAGTTTAGAAAATTTTTCCACCGAATTGTGCCTTACTTAAGTTTATATCCTTTTTGCTACAAGCTGGCTCTCGAAAAAGCCAACATTGTCAGAAAGCTATATCGGGGTCAAAGGTCACAGTGGAAGGCGGCTACCGTAGCTCGGCTACGTTTTGTTTGTGTCTGCAGACTAGAGTGAAGTGTACATGTTTGTATCCTGCCTGCAGCAGGGGTTTTAGCACGCAGCACTCGGCAAGCATTCTTTTCGCCACCAGGAAATATCAGTGTGCGCTCATTTCACATGTAGGAACTGTCAAACTCGATGTGTCCGAGTAACCAAGCAACACCTCTATGTGTACAGTTTACGTCGAGAATGTTCGTCGTTTATGGTATCTATTTATCGGAGCGGCGATGTCCCCTCGAGGATATAGTGAAATCATGAATGGATTCTGTCATAAATTCCCTTAGACCGCAGATCATAACATGTCATAACATATCATATGTATATGCGCGTTGATATTTCATGCTCAACTGACAGGCTGAAGCCGGAGTGAAGGTGTGTCAACGAGTACTGTTTCATTGATTCATGTGATCTCGGTTATGATAGTTGGACAAAAGATGTCTGGTATAATAACAGAAAACACGATAACAATTCTGACAGAAAGCGGAAAAAATGAAATCGACCTCTGCTTTGGTGACATCACCAAACTGAAGAAGGAAGATGAAGTTGATGTTCTTATGGTGTCTGCATTTCGTGGTAAGTCATTTGTAAATGTATCTCAACACATATGCTGGTGTACTTGAACTGAAAGCTAAAGAAATGCCAACTAACTTATGCCCTGCGCTATGGAAGATGTTATGATGTGTCAGTGTGTTCAAGTTCATTGAAAATGGAATTTATAAAAGTGTAAACACATTAAACCTTTTGAATGCCATATTTTTTTCCCGCCAAAGGGCAATATTTTACCAATTTTCATGAACTTTTCTGTAATTTTTCTGATAATTTTGGACCAAATGAATACAACATTTCATTGGCCACACTTTTTTAAAAATTTTGGCAAAAATCTAACAAAAATTGACTTACAAAGGCATATTTTATAACGGTTACAAATATTGACTTTTGAGCTCAAAGGGTTAATTAATTAATACAAATAGGCTTTCAAGTTCAACGATGCTGAGGTAGTGATCATGACTTGGGAACCGCCACTATTTACGGCCGGGGAGGTGCAGTTTGGATGCTGAAGAATGGGAAGGGAGGGTCACTTGAAAAATGATGAACAGGAAGGGAGAGTTATGCAAAAAGTGATAAACTTAAAGGGGCCAAAATATTAGCGTCAGTTGTTCAAAGTACTGCCTATTTGACATCAAATTTTCAAAGTTTGTATCCCCTCCTGACTTCCCCATATATTCACTGTTTTAAAGCTGCCTGGTCATCAAACACAAACTAGTATACAATGAATCAGTTAAACACTACATGTCACATCTGACTGTTTCTCAATTTATAAAGGATAAGTCTAAAATTTACAAGTGGTCCTTCTAGGCTGAGATATGCCATCAAATTTATCATTGAATGCAAGGAAATATTGTACTTGTGCTATAGATGGTAGATAGGGTTTATAAGAACAATTTCCAGAAATTTCTAACTGTACTAAAAAATATTCAGAAAGGTCATGTGTTTGTTGAAAAGAAATCAATAGAGCTAAGGCCGAACAAAAATAATCGTGCTGTTCCGATAATCCAACCAACCCTATTTTTTACTTGCTGACGCTATTTAGAGCTTCGTAAGCACGGCAGTAAAAATCACGCTTTAGTTATTTAGCATTTGATTTTTGCTTGAACGAGGATCATATCTTCTATGTATTTTTTCCTTTTATATTGACACATTTTTCTTGAAATGTTGTGGCCAGTGTTGGACCACCTTGAACTCCTGAAAAATGCATATTTGAAAATAAAAATATTTTTAAAAAAAAATTCCTGCCGACCTACCTACCCTATTTTTGAAAACCATGTTATCGGAACAGCATAATTTATTTTTTTTGGTCTAATAACAAAACTATGAACATAATCTAGTAATAGTCAAGGGAAATGCTACGCAAGAGTAAAAATACTACCATTTTCTATATAATTGCATATGACACAATATAAATTAGACAAATATATGATGAGAAAAGTGTTCAAATCTTACTTTTTAGCTCACATTTGGTATACCAATGTGAGCTTATCGTATAAGCTGAAGTCAGTGGCATCTGTATGTGTGTATGTGTAAGTACAGTATGTCCGTCAACATCAAAACCATGCAAACCACTGCACATTTTAGCTTGGTATTTGGTGTATGGATGCATCCTGGGATATACATTAGATTTTGTTCAAATGAAGTTTGCATTGCCCCAATTATGCAAATGAGCTTATAAAATATGAAAATGGTAAAAAATTAATAACTCAAGAACCGCAATTAGTGTACAAGTACCTTAGGTAGACGTTCACTTTTATGTATATCGTGAAGATGTCTTGAATTTTGTATTTTTGCTGAAGTTTTTGGTTTTCCTCATTTTAAGTAAAAATCATTCTTCTCTGAAACCGCCGGCCAAATTGCTCTCAAAATTGGGTTGGATACTTGCAAGGATGTTACCTTTCTAATTTATTGAAATTACAACAGAATTGGCAAAATTATTATTTTTAGACAAGTTTTCTCATTTTTGGTCAAAAAATTGTAAGAAATATTTTGTCTTTAAAACTGCTGGACAGACAGCTTTTATTTTTGGTATACAGATGCCCAGGGATGACAATAGTTGGATATGTGATTATTGTTCTAAAATATACAAATTTGTATTAAGACAATTTTGTCACTTCTGTTCAAGAAAACATTTTTTAAGATGATTTTATCATTTTTGGTCAAGAAAATTTGTTCTCAAAACTACTTGTCTGATAGCTTTGTAATTATTTAAAAGTCCCAAGGATGCTATTCATTAGATACATCTGCTCAAGAAAACTCCCAAATTTGTATAATTAAGGTAATGTTCTCAGTCTGTGACCTTAAATGACCTATACCAACCCAGGATATGTTGTGAGACAGTGGTTAAGGATGTGAACATAATTTTGTCCTATCTGCAATTGTGTATTTTTTCAGCTATTTTGGCAATATTTGTCAGGCCTTCCTGAATGCACGAACTATCAAAGATTGCCACCTTCTTTATCAATTAACACATGTGTCAAAAATATTTATTCTCTACACAAAACGGCGGAGCTATATCGGCTGCTATTTCGCATGTTGTTTCCTTTTAGGCAGTTCATCTCAGCGCTCAAGCATGTATGGAATTGAATAAGGACAACAGATTGCTATTTAATGCTGTTGTAGGATTGTAAAATATTACTGTACAAATTAATGGTTTTTAGATTGAATGAGGAAAAAATGTGTGTTGCTGATAATGCAGTGAATATATACAAAGGTATATTGATATAAATTTATTAAAAGTACCAAGAAGAACTGTAATGTCAACTGTTCTATTGCAGGTTCTGAAGTCTGTCCAAGGAGGTATAATTTTGCCATGTCATGAAAACTAGCGTGACACAACTTATCGAATATATTTTCCAAAACAACTTCTCATTCCAAGTATTTTTTTAAAGTTTCAAGAAAATGACACGATTACAAGGATATTTTCTAGTATTTCCAAATGTTTACTGGTTTAATTGGCTGATTCTACACCATATTGCCCCTGGTAAAAGACAAAGTAGCCATGTTGATCTTAAATATAATATGATCTAGGAATTAGTAACATGCTACGAGCAACTTAATGTTTCTGCTTCAATTGTTCATTCCACCCTTGCATCTGATGAAGGAGACTACACATCTTTGAAAGCTTTATAATGCTCCAGTGATATTAAGTTGATCATAGCGTGCTAACAAACCCTAGATTATATCACCATGGGTAGTCACCAACCTTAACAAGTAGAATCGTTGACAATGACATGAAATTAGACATAAACATCAGATTAACAAGTACTGTCTACATTTTACAGATGTTACTGAATAATTAGTAGAGTTTTAGTGATTTGAATAGTATACAGTAAATGCAGTATGGCCCGTCAGTTTAATGACAATATGTCAAATAATTTCAAAATTGACCACATATGTACAGTATCATAACAAACAGTATATTGCAACAGTGTGAATAAAATCAATGGTACTAGTTGTAACAATAAGCAGATACCATATCACTCATGATTGGTTAATGCTAACAAAACTTTACCCAGAAAAGAAAGGCATTTCTCTCCCAAAATTATCTCCCTGTATCCACCAATAATCATCAATAACACTTGTCATAATTAATTTGCAAAATGATATTATGACTTCTATATTGATTTTATTAAGCTATTGTCAAGTCTACACAGTCTGTCATCAGTTACAGTAGTTATAGTAGCAGTAAATGGTAACTGCCATCAATTCAGTACACTGGTAACTGCCATTAATTCAGTACACTGGTAACTGCCATCAATTCAAAAATCATCTGATGTCATTGATCATTTGATGTGTTGATTTGATTGACAGGTGATTATTCACCAACACCTCTGTCTCTGATTGGTGCTTTTGACAATCATCTGATGTCATTGATTTGTTGATTTGATTGACAGGTGATTATTCACCAACACCTCTATCTCTGATTGGTGCTTTGGACAATCACCTCAAATTGAGTGTAGAAGATTTAGCCAAAGATAAGGAAGAAGACCTTAGGAAGTTGTACTCCTGTTGGTGGTCCAAGCCTTTGCCAGCCAAATACAGCTATGGGCGAGTGCTTTGTTTTGAACATAGAAAGTAAGTATTGAACCATCAAACTCTAAGTCTGAAATTTTGTTTATGTACACTGGAATCATGGAATGAAATTAGACTTACCATCAGGTCATACTTGTGTCTTCTTCTTTATTTCTGTATATTATCATCTATGTTCTGACATTCAATTACAGTGAAAAGTATTTTCAATGATTATATACCAAATTAGACTATTTTGAGATTATCAATATAATAAATTAAATGTTTTCTAAAGTGTACATTATTTGCACAATCTTTACACAAAATACCCAATCCTCCAAATTTATCAAGTCAATTGTTATAGTAACTGTTCTGTTTCTGTACAACTCACTGACAAACTTGTTCATTAGTATATACTTCACGATATACGTACCATACATGTATTACTTAATATATACTGTTCTCACATGTATTTCCATTCTTGGCTATAATACACTCATGTGTTTGGTTTCCTCTTTGTGTCTTCATTTCCAATCTATGAATCTTTGTCAATGTATAATTTAAGAGCAACACCAGATTCATATGTATACTAAGAAGGGTCAAATGGATCTATTGTACCAGTCTATTCATTTTGTATAATTTTTTACCCTACATGCATGATAAACCTTAGTTCCTATCCTTCTTTCTGTCTATTCATCTTAATTCTTGTATGTGTCTTTTCTTTTCCTTTACCAGCTATATTCACTACACTAGAAATATCTGCTCTCATAGCCTTATTTAACAATATCAGAGTTCCAATTCAGTTAATAATGCAGATGTCTGTATGGACAAGGTAAACTCACCAAATACACAAATTTTGTATTTTTTACATTTACATTCAGCTCTGATTCCTTGCTTTTTTCAGCAAGCTGCATATAGTCCAATATGTCTTGAAGAAGAACCAAATACTATTAATTGGTTTCTTTTAGTAATTACAAAACTTGTTGCACATAAAATTTCATTTCGTCTGTGTTTCCAAATATATGTTGATCATATAAAGAATATTGTGATAGTATTTTAGACAATTATTCTTTCAGGTTGATGCGTGGGCATCCAGCAGAACTGGTTGGTGATGTTTTCCGTTGTTTGGTGTCTATACTCCGTAACCAAGACGGTAGAGTTATCACACCATTGCTTACAACAGGAGATCAGGTATGTCTATATACCCAGTTACAATGGAAAGCCAAACGTAGTGACAGAGTTAGCTCCATCAAATTTTTATGAAATACTGGTATTAGTGATAGATAATGTCATACAAATATATCATAGGAATCATGCATTAGAAAGCTCTACAGGATTCAAATGAGACTACTCAGCATTTGCACGTTTTCAGTGATAATGTATGTTTGATCGTCTTGTAAAATTCTCATGGCAAATCCTCTTGGATGGTTTGAATTCCTATCACAATCCTAAAGAATTTCAGAATCCCACAGAATTTCTCAGGGTACTTCTGTGAAGGAGATACTTCAATTTGCTACAATTGTTGTCACACTCACGACAAAATTTTACAGTCAGGATCTACTCATAGGGGTCAGTCAGATTTTGTGACTGTGCTCATCCCCTTCTCAGGTGATTCTCAGGAAGTAATGAAATTTCAGATTGATAAGTGAACAGTCAGGACTATCAAAACCAAACGTACAATAAACTGAAATAATCATTTTTATCTTTCCACAACAATAGGCAAGATTCTCCTGATTGCTTACATATTTTTCAGTGATACCAGTAGGAAATAATGATGCTAATTTGTTAGCGTTTACTGTTAGCATTCATTTCTAGTCGTCAAACCATGCAAAACAATACGACAATTTGATGTAAAATAAATACAAATAACGGTAAGAGAAAAATTTCATCACGCTTTCAAATGTATAATTAAAAAAATGCCTGTATATAACTCTATGTTTGTTCATTAAAAATCAGACTAATAGACTAATGAGCAAAATTTGATCAGCTAGAAATTATAATTATTATAACTGTATGCCTTGGTTCTAATTAAAGTCATGGACACTGAAAGGTCAGGAGTCATCACTGAAAGGTCACCAGACAGTATTGTGGAATCTTTTCAAGTCTATCTGCCAGGCAATGTTTCCAGTGTGTCTTACACACTTTCACTTTTGTACAGGGATTCCCAAAGAAGATCATGCTACAAAGCATGGTAGAGGGCGCTGTCAATTGGATAAAGGCAGGGTTACCACTCAGGAAACTCAAGATTGTCTTGTTTGCTAATGTTGAGGGTACAAATCAAGTACAACAAGCGAAGAAAAGATTTGAAGATATTTCTCAAATATTTTCAGAGTTAAAACAGAAGTATGAAGGACAACAATTTATGCCTGAGGTGAGTTACATGTCATATTAAAAAGCTGTACAATGCCAAAGATATGATGAAAGACATTATCTTTAAACTTGCAAAAATCATGTTCGTCTGCAGCTTCAGAAATAAGTGTAAATATTAAAATTTTACATGCCAAGAAGTCTGGTGTTTTAATTCAAGCAAGTTATGATTTTAAAGCCAGGAAAATATGCTAAAATTTACAGTGTCTGATAAAATATTGACAGTGAATGCATGACATTAAGAGTGATTATATTACCATGCCCTGCCCGTCGCATTTCAACTGGGCGAGCTGAACCACGTGACTGATCACAAATACACAGTAATGGTTTGTGAATGCCTGTGAATATGAATAAGTTTCTGGGGCCCAGTTGTCGTTTGCGCCTCAAATTTTCGGAAATTTTGACGGTTTTCTTGGGTTCACTGATAATATAATAGAAATAGCATTAGACTCTGCTCTGACCATTAACGTTTATTTGTGGGCGCAGGCGAGAGGAAAGCCAAATTAACGGGCTCGGCAAGCCTCGCCCGTTAATTTTGGGCTTTCCTCTCGCCCTTGCCCACAAACAAACATTAATGGTCAGCGCGTCAACCATTATTTCTATAATATATTTAATTTAGATTTTTTAGCTAATATAGACTATAGTCTATAGAAGTTATTGGGATGGGTATCCATCCAGCGTCTGTCTGTATATATGTATGTATGAATGTATATGTATGTCCGTTTTTGAGGATGTCTCTCCCCTCAAATATCTGCAGTATTTACGGGGACTTGATATTTATTGTGTTGATGCAACATATTATTATGACAAATTATCTGTTCTAGTGTTTTGATATTGTTGAAAATATGCAAATTAGCCCCAAAAAGCTGTTTTTGGTAAAAAATCTTCTTCTTCATAACCACTGGTCAGACAGCTTTGATATTCTGTAAACAGGTCCCTAGGGATAACCTTACTGAGATTTGTTCAAATTGTGATGAAATATGCAAACCCGTATTTTTAAGCCAATTATTGCCATTTTTGATCAAAATATCTTTAAAAATCTTCTCCTACAAAACTGGATGTCATACAATTTTGATATTTGAGATGTAGGTCCCTTGGGATGACCTATTTAAAATTTGTAGATATTGTGCAGAAATATGCAAATTTGTATTTTTAAGGCAGTTTTTGTCATTTTTGGTCAAAAACTTATTTCACCAAAACCGCTTGTCTGACAGCGTTGATATTTAGTATACAGGTTCATAGGGATGATCAAAATGTGATAAATTCAAAATATGATGAAATCTACAATTTTGTATTTTTGGGTCAATTTTTGTGACTTTTGGTAAAAAAATGTGTTCCTAAAAAGTACTAGTCTGATAGCTTTGATATTTGGTATACAGGTTCCTACAGACCTAAGCGTGATATATCAAAATTATGATGAAATCTGCAATTTTGTATTTTTGGGGCAATTTTTGCCACTTTTGGTCAAAAAATGTCTCTAAAAAATGGCTATCTGATTGCTTTGATATTTGGTACACAGGTTTGTAGGGGTTATCTTGTTTATTATGCATATAAATAATGATGAAATCTGCAATTTTGTATTTTGGGGGCAATTTTTGCCATTTTTATAGACATAGATGGCAGTTTTCTATGCTGGCCAATAATGAATGTCTGTGTATACAGGGGCTATGTAAGTATGAGCCATAGTGGAACAATTCTTCTGCCATAAGAATACACTGTATTGCCATTGGACCTCTACTCTCACTATATCTGGTATTATGGTATGTACGTCCTCTGTACCATGTTGGCTTCAGGGACATTGGCCCTATGTTTTTGTCATACTGTCAACAAATGATCTGTAATTAACACAAGTATGCCATGTATTTGACTGTCAGAAAAGAGGAAATGTTTCAGTTTACAATAATTTTGATACTCACAATGTTACAAACATTAAGAAATGAATAGAATGATATAAAGGAAAAAATAAAATCTGTTAAATATTAAGGGATCATCTAGTTGGTGTTATGGTCATGATAAAATCTGAAATTTATTCAGATTGCACCTGAAAGCAGAAATGGCAATCTGAGATATTTTTATTGAATGATAGTAAGATATGTAAGCCAATTTCTGTTTTATACCAGTATATTAAACTTCCAAATTCATCAGTGACAGTAAATAGCCTTAAACATCATCATTATAGATCAAAGTTAAATGATGTACAGATCTTGCTATGAACATTGCTACCATAGTTTGCTGTGATAGAAATGAAGATACACTGTAGTTTGCAATTTATGAAACATATGACTATTTGTAGCAGTCAGTATTGTTTGCTAGTAATGACTCCTGTAGAACCAGCTAGCTTGTCACTGCTAATAATGACTCCTGTAGACCCAGCTAGCTTGTCACTGCTAATAATGACTCCTGTAGAACCAGCTAGCTTGTCACTGCTAATAATGACTCCTGTAGAAGCAGCTAGCTTGGAGATACACTGCTCTGTAATAAATGCTTCCCAAGTTGTCTTTAATCTGACTTCTCTTCCTCTGGTTGAATGCCATGGCAACAGATCATTTATAGTTATTTGATGTTCGTTCATTATCTCAGTGACATTGTTCTAAATGTAAGTTTGTTACATAATTGAATGAAAATTTGCTGACTAGTGGAAAATGGCAAAGTTTTAGTGCTTAGAAAGCTATAATCATATGTTGTAAAATAATATAATGACAGAAGAGTTAATTAATAAAATGCAATGATATTGAATTGCTTGATTTTCAGGAAGTGCCCATCCAGTATGATGTGTACTTATCCTATAGTGAAAAGGATTCAGAATCAGCAATGAAACTTAAAGAAAGTCTTCAGAAAATGAAAAAAGATATCAAAATATTCCTTGAACAGCAAGAACTGGTCGCAGATGAAGTGTGGCAAGATACAATCTATCAGGTGATGCTCACCTGTGCAAAGGTTGTAGCAGGTATGGTTACACCTCAATCACAGCTTGTCTAGGACTGTGCATTATATTTGATTCTGATAAAAATTAGAAAACGGTTTTGTATGTTGGTTGACAAAATACTAGATTTTGATAATTTTATGATTCCAAGCATGTGAGAACTTTTCGACTTTTCCAAGCATATGACTATGAGAACTTTTCGACTTGTGCTTAGGCGCACCAGTGCTGTCACACTTTCATAATTCTGCTTCACTTCAACTATTACAGTCAGTCACACACATGTTACATATCCCTCTTGTTAACTGGGTCTGCAGGGTGCTGAATATCTGTCTGACAGTAAACACTCAATTTTAAAACCCCAGTTACTCCTTGGATGTTAAACTATGGAGAAATCGCTTTGTAACCTCCCCAGTTAGGTATACAGAGGATTTGCGTACTATCCACTCCTTTAATTAATTAGGATAGGGTTTTGATGTACTGAAAGTGTGTAGTATTGTAAACATTAAACTTGAAATGTCACTATAACATCAGTATTCTGAAGATGTGTGAGTATAGCAACTTTCAGATTAATGAACATCAGTATCTTTGCTGAACCTGTCCAATCCTTTAACTATTAACTGTTACATTAGTAAAAATACTGCATGTGAGCACAGTTTGTTAAATGTTTATTATTTGTACTTTACAGATGCTATGAAAACCTTCACCACACCATAGACTAGAGTTGTGTACTTGCTCCATGCATGAAATAGCATAGACTAGAGTTATGTACTTGCTCCATGCATGAAATAGCACAGACTAGAGTCATGTACTTGCTCCATGCATGAAATAGCATATAGCACCAGAAACACTCATAATCAGTCCTCCATTTAACATTCAATAATCTGTGCTGTAAGCAATAGCATAAACATAAATAAAGATTTAAAATAAATAAATAAATAAATAAGCTTCTATATTTGTATTTGATTGGAAAATACAACACCTTTCAAAGCAGTTTGTGTGATATTTGCTCAATGTACCCAGGGATGAAGTTCTGAGTCTTTGTCTCAATACAATGCAACATTATGAAGCCTTGCAGTATCAACACATCACCTCTATGATGTGATAAAGTAATCAAACAAGAGTGTCACAAAAATCATTGACAATATACGATTATCGCCCATGGAAAATGTTATTATTATTAACTGTAACAGCACTTTGAATTGAAATTTCCAATCTTGCTCTATGCAAGTTCAAGGTCGCAGTCCTATTGTGGGATCACATAGTCATGCAGACAATTGCCTGCAATATTTAAGGTGTACAGCTCCACTCCACACTAATACAGTGCGATTCCATGGTATATTTCTATCTAAACCAGTTATGCTTTATACAATGAATAATGTTTTTCACCACAAATATCAGTGAGCAAGTAAAATTACACTTGATAAATAAAATTAATTTACCAGTTGAAAGATTATACTTTCATTGGTTAAATACGTATTTAGTCCCCACGGACACCGTCCGGGGGGACTTATAGGTTTGGTCATGTCCGTGCGTGCGTGCGTCCGTGCGTCCGTCCGTCCGTTCACGCAGATATCTCAGAGATGCCTGGAGCGATTTCATTCAAACTTGGTACAGGATTACTTCATATGTCATACAGATGCACGTCGATTTGTTTTGTGATGCGATCCAATATGGCTGCCAGGCGGCCATTTTATTATGATTTTTTCATGTACAGAGCCATAACTCAGGCATGTTTCAACTGATTTTATTCAAAGTTGGTACAAGGACATTGACCAATGTCATAGATATGCACGTCAATTTTTTTTGTGATACGATCCAATATGGCCGCCGTGCAGCCATTTTGTTACGATTTTTTCATGTACAGAGCCATTACTCAGGCATGTTTCAACAGATTTTATTCAAAGTTGGTACAAGGACATTGACCAATGTCATAGCTATACACATCAATTTGTTTTGTGATACGATCCAATATGGCCGCTCTGCGGCCATTTTGTTACGATTTTTTCATGTACAGAGCCATAACTCAGGCATGTTTCAACAGATTTTATTCAAACTTGGTACAAGGATATTGACCTATGTCATGCACATGCACATTGATTTGTTTTGTGATACGATCCAATATGGCCGCCGTGTGGCCATTTTATTACATTTTTTCATGTCCAGAACCATAACTCAGACATGTATCAAGTGAATTTATTCAAAGTTGGTACAAGGAGATTGACCAATGTCATACATATGCACATTAATTTGTTTTGTGATACGATCCAATATGGCTACCGTGTGGCCATTTTATTACGATTTTTCCATGTCCTGAACTACAACTCACACATGTATCGAGCGAATTTATTCAAAAGTATTTTTATCACAGACCTAATGAAGAGGACTCTATCCTCTCTGAGGACCTGTAATCAAAGTACCCATTAACAAGTGGGACTGTGTCATCAACGATGACTTGTTCAGATTGCATTGATTACTTTAATGTAAAGTTGGTTTCTGTTCGACACAGTCTTAAGCCCTGCATATCTGGCTTCAAGTCGTTGCATGGAACAATACAACATAGCATTGTGTTGCAACAGGAAAACCAAACGAGACATGTTAGCGCCATTCTACATTGAAAACATAACAGTAATGCCAACATACATGGGCCTTGTACAGTATGTAGACTGCAGGTCAGTAAGATACATGATTGTATCATAGTTTCCCAATTTGCATCAGAATATACATTTAAATCATAAATTTTATTGAATTTTTCTTTTCTTCATGAGAAAATAATTTGATCTCTTTGCAGAATTTATTTGTGTCATTTACACTTTGTACTGAAAATATGTTAGATAACTTGACAGTGTGTCATAACATGGTGATTTGAGAGAGTTTGATAATCAAAGTCTAGAATTAGATCAAGAGAATAGTTTCATGTCTATTTTTACTTTCTGACAAAATATGCACTTTATTTTGTCTGTCTTTCTATTTTCCTATTTTTTCAATAATTACAAAATTACTTTTTATTCTTTGTAATGCAAGCATTTCTTGCCTCCTGAGAATAGCTAACTTCAAGTAACTTGCTCTGATGTCATCATTCAGTGCAGCACAGTAATAGAAAATTGAAATAGACAAACCGTCATCATATTCACCCAATTTATTGTTCATTACAGAATCAGAGCTTTCAGGGATAGTAAGAATTATGTTGGCAATCATGTAAAATTATGATATTGTATAATGTTTTGGAATAACAGTAAATATCTCATCATTTTGCAGACCTCATGCTGTTGAAAAGATAGAAGCTGGTTGTCAACATTTGATTGACAGTCTTTCAACATCACTATCATCAACATCGTCCAATCAGAGGACTCTCATATCACAGCACTCACAATGAAATATGATGTGTTTATATCCTATTCTCACAAGAATTCCAGTCTCGCTGCATTGTTTCTCAACACCTTGTCGTCCATCAGAGCTGATCTCAGAATATTCTTTGATACTCAAGAGTTGAAAACAGGTGTGTATGTCATTAACATTTGAAATTCTGGACAATTGCAATAGGTGAAGTTTTTATTATAATTTTGGAGATACTTAATTTTCTCGAAACGAGAAATTGTATTACTGGATGTCAAGTTTGGCCTTACGGTTTAAATACTCAACAGAAGAATATCAATCTGTTGATGACCCGTTAAATATGACCAACAAAAAGAAAAACTGAACTTTGCAGTAATTAATGTTAGTCGTTTAACTTTATGACAGGTAGTTTGACTTTGTCCAAGAAAAGGTATTCAAATATTTACCCCAAGATGTACCTCCTAATGTAATCTAGTTCTGTTGCAAATATGACACTTAGTTTTTTGTGATTATAAATAGAGCGGAGTGTCTTTAAAGGATCCAACAATTAATTATGATTAAAATGGGAGCCCAGTGCCAATAACATTTTTTTTATTCTTGTCATGAAATCATTTTATATGCAGGTACAGCCTGGCAAGAAACACTGTACCAATCTATTGATGGTAGCCGATGTATGATAGCATGTGTATCAAAAGATTATCTACAATCACAAGTTTGTCAGGAAGAGTACAACTTGGCATTGGCCAAACACTTAGATAAGGTGAGTGTGAGCTTTGTATCTACCGGTAGGTCTAAGCTTTCAATCTTGATCAAAAGATTTTCTTAGAATTCCCTTTTGTATGCAGGTCTAGGGGTGACTTGACTCACATGCAGATTTGTGGAAAGGATGATAAAACTTCCATAGCTATATTTTGGGTAATATTTGCCAGTTATTGGCAAGAAAAAACATTTTTCTTGACAGTTGACTATGTTTAAGTGTACTCCAACAAAGTGCACCACCAGCAGTATACGCCTCCAGCATTCGCAGCTGGTGAGGTATGCAAATTATGCTCACCAGTTGGACTCTATCCCATCCTAAAAAAGAAGCTCTCATATTGATAATTGTATCATACTAGTATATTGATGGTGCAAATACAGCTATCTGATTGGTCGAGATGCGAAAAGAACCATGGTATATTGGCGATATACCATGGCTGGCATACGCTATCGCTCGTGCATATATGTTGTGAACTGGTCAAAATCTCATGGTATACCATCGCTGGGTGTGCTTTATTGCTTAAATATATTCAAATATGTTCCGTGTATTCCCTCAATTTACAAATTAAACCTGGACACACCTATTATCTAAATTATCTTTAATATCACAGCACAGCTAAATCGGCCACAAAATCACTTGCTGAAAATGTTCTGGTTGAAATGTCAGTGATATTTAACACAACTTAAATTGTTCATTCCTTGAACAACACCAAAGAATGACATGACATGTATTCTACCAAGAGCTTTTCCTCTGTACTATCAAGGACTAGAATAATCTTCTTAGTGACCATCTCCCCATGTAGTATCAGGCACTGCAATAATCTTACCCCTGGCCTTTTGCTCTAAGGACTGAAATAAAAATTTCCACCTGATGACCTTTTCCCAGTACTATCAAGGGCTGGAATAATCCTCCGATATTTTCCCCCGTGTTCTATCAAGGACTGGAATAATCTTCGTCTTAATAGCGTTTTCCCCATGTACCGGTATTATCAGGGAATGGAATAATCTTCCTGCAGACTCCTCCCCCTCCCCCCAGTACTATCAAGGACTGGAATCTGATCTTCCTCCTTACCCTCATTGACGTCTGAATAACTTGACATATTTAAATCTAAGCTTGCAAATATATTAGCATGAAATAGTCAATGCAGTTACCATTATCTTAAAGGTTTTGGATGAATTAAGTCTTACTAATGTATAATAATATAATGTAAGCGATTTCTAACACAAGTCAATACTGACATGTTTTCCGGTCTATTGTTGCCTTTCATACATGTAGGAGCATGATCTTCAACTCATTCCTGTCTGTCTTGAAGATGTAATCTCTCCACCATTGGAATTTACCAAGCTAGCCATGGCTGATTGCAGAACAGCAAGAAAACAAGAGGACATTCAGCCATTTTGTCATCAAATCGTCAAAATGTTAGATAATGCCAATGATATCAGTTTATCAAGTCTACAAAAACCAAAGGTGAATTGTAAATGTTGATATATTCTCTGGATATCATTTATGTTGTATTGCAACTTTTGATTCATTGTGTGGAATATGTCTTTTGTTTTCAGGTTTGAATTTTTTTCAATTCTGCAAGTATTAGGAAATGTTGCTGGAGATAAAAATAAAAAAATCAAATATTATTTATTTATTTATTCACGCCAGTCATCCAGTCAGTGGTTATCAATGTCAACTAAAACAGTTTTGCTCTGAAATTTCATAGTTCATGACTGTAATTGTGTATTGGCTGTGTTGTCAGAGACATGGACAGGTTGATTGACTGTGGTCTCCATGTTCTGTTGTGTGACATCTTTCATCCTCCTTCAAATGTGCAACTCCTGTTCTACTTGCTCAGAGAACTTTTTACTATTTGATGCACAAGTCACTTGGAATGACCAAACTTTGATTTGTACATATGGTGTGAGGGAATTCACAATTATTGCAAAGTTTTTGGTTGATGCATCATTTTTGGTCAAACATCATTTTCTACGGTACAGTTGGTCTGACATCAAGCTGTCAAATTTCATATGTAGCTTCTTAATGATACCTCTATTGAGTATTATCAAAAGTAGCATAAATGTATGTATTCAAATATTTGTATTTTTTCCCATTATGCTCACTTTTCTTTAGAAATCTTGTCTAATGCTGTTTGTAAAATAACAATCAAATGTGGTATGCAAGTTCCATGGAATGAGCTCATTCGGTTTTAAAATGATCATAAAATTTGCATATGCAAATTTTTTCAGTCATTTATAATTTTTTGCTCAAAACATTTCTTCCTCTGACACCATTGGTCTTACACATTTGAAAATCAATTTGCAGCCTTTTAGAGAATATGTGTTCATTAAGTTTGTTAAAATCACCACAGCATTTGGAAGCACTTGTCTGGACTCCACAACATGGATTCTGTATAAATTCTTACTGGAAGACTTTCTCCCTATCAATCCTTGTCATGTCATTTGATTGACAATACCATTGGCTATAAAACCACTTCTATGGTGTAATATATTATATGTAGATGATGAGAGGTATAAATGTCAGTTTCTAGAGGGTAGTTGGATAATATATTGCATACAGATAATCCAAATTATCCTACCCTATAAACTCAGATATAGTTATAAGATTATATATATATATATACAATTTCAATAACAACCAATTTGGTGTACAACATCAGTCATCATTGATTCCATTTTGTTTCTCTCTCTACTTTAGGATGGTAATCTCATAGATATCAGAGCCTTGGTTGATGAATACCAGCAGCATATATTTACAGAGAAGTATGGTAAAATCAGGCAAACTAAACTTAGAGAAACAACGACAAATTTCAGAAAAGGAAGAGATGCTGAGAAGATGGGAAGTGGTGATCAGTTAAGTTGTGATATTGCCTTTAGTTTTGCTGAAGAAGATAGAAAATATGCCAAATTAATGGTTGCAATATTGAAACAGTTTGTACCATCATTAGTGATCAATGACACGGTGTCTTCAGACCACACACAACTTGGTATCTTAGAATCTGCCACCAAAGTTGTTTGTTTGGTGTCACCTCATTATGTGGAATCCAGAAGTCAAATTGAAGAATTTCACATCGCATTGTTTCGTCATCGAAGTACTCGGGGATCAACAGTTCTGTTTCCAATTCAAGTGACATCATTACCAAGAAAACCTACATATTTCCAGCTAATTCCATGCATTGTGAGTTGTACCACTCCAGTCTGGAAAGAAGTTTCCATAGAGTCAGGAATCCCAGAAACTCTTGAAGACCTGAGGAAAGACATCGGAAAATCTGTAACGGAAAGGGTTTCCAGGGAAGATTCCTTTGCTCTATACAAAGCTGCAGAAGCTTTACTGGTTACCATGACAATGGAAAGGTAAAGTTACAACTGCAGCCAGGCAGTTCATATTCTGACATGCATCTGTTTAACATGAATGTCCTGTGAAATCATAAGGCATGGCATGAATAGACCATTCATGTTTGAAAATGGAAAAGATCTAAACACATTCTGACACGTATTTCTGCAGATTGATACTGGCAATATCGAACCCTTTGAGTGCTGTAACTTTTCCCATCAAATTTTTTGTGCCTCACGCAGTCTTCCAATTTTTATGAATTTTTCTATAATTTCTTTTCTTTATTTTGGACCAAATGGCCATAAGTTTTTATTGGCTTCAATTTTTATCAAAATATTTTGGGAAAATCTGTAAAAATTTGGCACTCAGAGGGTTTAAAGAAAACTAATCTATTAGCTGGACTGGACTTACCATATTAGATACCTTTGAAAGGTAATAGAAAGTGTACAGTATAGAAAGCATGATTGTATCTTCTTCATCCATGAGTAAATTCGTCTTTCAGTCATCAGATTTGATGAACACTGCAAAACAATTGGACAAAATGTCATAGTTATTGCTACATGGAAATTAAGTTGCTTGTTTCCTTATTATATCTGAACTTTTAATTTTAATCACGTCGTACCCTGTATGTATTAAGTGCAATATCTTACAGGCCATTAACTCAGTCTTCGGACTGAGGACAAAAAGTGGATGTGTCTATTATCACTCATTATATATTCCAAATAGCCGGCTCTTTACTCCGCAATGTGTTATGTTGTGTGCTAGAAGGAGATATTTTGATTATTTTGCAAAGTTTCTCAGTGGATATAAGTCTTCACTTGCTACAATAGTGACAGTGAATGCTGGGAAGTACCAGAGTTGCTAGCCAAGACCACGCATCCTTGCTGTGTTGCTTGGATAGTCGATAGAAGGCCCGTGATCGAAGTGTGAACCTCGTTATTTTAGTAGGAGTATGATCCCAGGCCTTCGATCGACGATCTAAACAAAGATGCAAGCACCCGTGGCCAAGACTGTTAGTATTTAGGCCGCTCAATATCTTGCTTGGCCAGGATTTTGGCAACAACATCCTTGTCACATATATTGCAAAAGCAAATGAAATATTCCTGCATGAACAAACACTGGCAATGGAGCAGATTTCTTGCAGACTCTTGTAAAAACAGTTTCACATATAAACAGAATTTCTCCCATGAAATATGAAACCAGCAGAGATCTCACCCTGCAATTTGCTGATGTCAAAAAATCAGCCGATGTTTGTAAAATCACAAATGTGGTAAAATGTACCGAGTGATCTCTTGCAACCGACTGATTGTTGAAGGATGACATGTAAATGAATGATGTCATTGAACCTTTTATATAAGCAAGTCAAAGACTTTGATTCAGTGCACGTGATATGCAAAAAAGGTGTTACTATGTCAATTGCTCTTTTACAACGTAAATAACACGTGCCAATCTCCCACCAAGAAGGGAGGGTCTCATAGCTTTTGCTCAAATTTAGGGAGCCGTCATTATTTACAGCCTGGGTGGGGTCGGAGGAATTGCTTTAGAAACTCCAAAATTTCGAGTAACCCCCCTGCCAACCATGACGTGTTTGAGTAACCCCCTCTCTGCTACAGAAATTTTGAGTGCCCCCCCCCAAAAAAATTGGGAAAGTTAAATATCTATACAGTAAAATGGATTGCTGCTGTGACAGGCCCTGTACAGACCCTGATTAAACCCTGGGGTACAGGTCTGTGTTGGAAAGAGGTTCCATTAGTGTGACAGGGGCTGATGTACAAATCTGTATCCAGTGCTCTGATGACATGCAGTGTTCTCCGTAGGATTTTTTTAAAAGAGGGCAAAGATGTGGTGCGAAAGCACCACAAGCGACCAAATAGAGATTAAAATGGTGTTATTTGGTGGCACTTGGGGAGTATTTTTTTCAGATTTTTTTTGTATAAAAAACTCAAAGGAACAGAAATCTGAGACAGTATTCCAAAACTTATATTCCAGTTCACTGATTTCAATGAAGATTACATTTTTTGAAAACGAAAAAATAGCGACAGACATACATTTATTCACATTTATTATTTATTATCATTTTCCTGCAATAAAAGATGGGTTTGTTGTCAAGGCATTCCACTGGTTTTAAACTTTATAGAATCAGAATTAGCTTGCTTTACACATTTTCCCCTATCGGTAACCTATACAATGTAGAATATAGAAAGCAGACGTTTCTCATGAATGATCAGGCAAGTATATCAATCTTTAATCAGGAAATACTGAAAAATGTACTCAGTACTAGCCTCTAACATAAGGCTTGCCACGTCGAATAGCTGATCATTCTCGTCTGAAGATCACAATAATGTGAAACACATAGTGTAATGAGATTTTAGTTTCTACTTGAAACCACCTGTATTATGAGATATATATATATATATATATATGTATGTATGTATGTATGTATGTATGTATGTATGTATGTATGTATGTATGTATGTATGTATGTATGTATGTATGTATGTGTGTGTGTACATATACCGGGTATGAACATACATATCTCAAGCATACATATTGCTGTTCTTTTATTATTATTGTATTAATTCATAAATTTACTAAATGCTTCAGTACAATCAACAAAATTGAGTAAGCCCCCCCCCCCCTCTTGTTCTCCACTTTTGAGCAACCCCCCCCCCTTGTAACTTTCAATTTTTTGAGTGACCCACCCTTAGAATATTCCTCCGACCCCCCAGGCATAAATAATGACGGCTGCCTTAACTGGCAATCTCACAGCTCGCCGTCAAAAATATCTAAAAATATTTATATATAGGCGTGTCAAGAGTATACATTTCTATTCATTCATTGATCAATGACGTTGTCATCCTGTTTGAATGTCATAAAATGGGCGTCAATCTCCCTGTGATTGAGTGTGAGTCAGTCATCGTGATTCACATACACAAATTTGTTGGTCTTTCGGAGGAGCTACATGTATAGCTCCAACCTCTAATTGCGATCTTCTACTAAAATGTAAGCAAGTACCTACATTTGTGTACAAGATTTATTGTTTCACTCTGTAAAGACCTTTCAACAAGTTCTGAGTCACATTTCATTGAAACTTTCCGCAGAAGTTGATCTTAATTCACAAAACCATAATTTGACACAAACGATCTGTCACGTATGGTGATATCAGTGACAGGCCAAATGTGTGCATATGAAAAGTAATGTCATACCGTCAATATTTCAGGCACTGAGAAGATTTTTATGTGGAATATTGTTGACAGGTGGGTCAGTAACTTAGGTGATGAAAAATCTCAAAAAAAAACAATTTTTCACTCTATTTCATGCGACTGTATATTTTTTATTTACCGTGTTTATGCAAAGATGGAGTTGGTGTGAATAAACAAGATATAAATAATCTCAGAAATTCGAGTTGGAGTAGTTTTTTAGCTACTATAGACTATAGTCTATAGAAGCTATTGGGATGGGTATCCGTCCGGCGTCCGTCGTCAGTCTGTATGTATGTATGTATGTATGTATGTATGTATGTATGTATGTATGTCCGTTTGTGAGGCGTCCGTCCACTCAAATATCTTGAGAACCGCAGTACTTACTGATTTGCTATTTGTTGTGTAGATGAAAAATATGATTTTGAGAAACTATTTTTTTTAATTTTTTGATATTGTTGAAAATAGGCAAATTAGTGCCAAAAAAGGTGTTTTTGGTAAAAAATCTTCTTCTTCATAACCGCTGGTCAGACAGCTTTGTTATTTGGTATACAGGTCCCTAGGGATAACCCAACTTAGATTTGTTCAAATTGTGATGAAATATGCAAATATGTATTTTAAGGAATTTTTTTGTCATTTTTGGTCAAAATTTGACTTACATTGTATGTAATTCTTGTACTGTATAAACCCTATCAATTCACCCAGAAAAAATAATTAATAAGATTTTAAATAATTGAATTAATTAGGAAATCATCAAAGCCAAAATAATTTTAGTGTGGAATTATCAGAAAGTTCAACTTTTCTTGACAGTTCATAGTGAAATGCTTACCATCTTGGAGGATTAAAACATGTAAAGGCAACTTTCCTGAATCCCAACTTTGATATTCTGAACCACCATTTATGTTATCTAAAAGAAATTGCTCATAATAGTTTGTCATGTCATGTCATGTCAAATAAATAGAGATAGAGAAAGTTCTAATTTCCATTTATGGTTGACTTGGTAAGGATAAAATAAGATTACTTTTCAGGAAAAAAATAGAGTGGTCAATTAAAAGAGTGGTCAAAGTGATATGGTTTTTATGGTAAAGCTTGGCTGTAAGATTCCTCATGTGCTATTTATAGCAATTATGCAATCTGTGTAAACAGTGCAATGAAAGTGTAACATGATTCCTTAGAATGCTTTTGATGACCTTGAACTTCTTAAGTTTCAAACATTTGTCTTCAGTGTGCTTTCTCTGAGTACGTACAGTCTCAACTTATTCAACAGAGCTTACTGGTTTACAAGTCCCTAGGATGACCTTAGTGAGATAATTTCATACAGTCAGGAAATACTTAAATTTTGTATCCATGTCTATGGTAGCTTCAGGGACTTTGGCCCTATGTTTACTCATTGGATGAAAATGCACAAAAAATCAAACATTCAGTGTATTTTTACCCCAAAACAGTGTATGTTCAGAAAACGTTTGCATATTTTACAAAATTTACCGATGCGATATTCTGGGAGTACAGTTGAGTTTACAGATGATAAATGATGTAATGATTATAAAATGTTTGTCATGATTTTTCAAAGTACGACATGGCAAAATGATGCAATTTGTCACAAAATCCACATTTTGGAACCTTCAATTACGTTAACGGTCCGCTTGACACCAAATATGGCTTTTGCCAATGTACAGTGTAAAGGAGGACATTTCTTGTCAAAATCTGCGTATGATGAAAATGCAGAAAAAATCAAAGTCTTTATATGCCTCGATCAGAATGCTTAAATTGCGTGACCATTCAATTTGTTGCTTTTTATTGAAATCAGATGTATTTAAGTGATATTCACAACATTAACAAAATCTGCTATTGACTCTCCAACACAGAGAAAAATAAAACTGTAATTTTCACACATACCCTTGATTTTTGGCCGCCATGACACCGCATCGTTAGAGCAGGAATTTCCCAGCATTCTTTGCAGCATTGTGATAAACGAGAATCGCCCACAGTCTATAGACTGACGATAATCAAGGAATTGATTTGAAATTCAAATAGCAGGAACTTGACATCCTATCGATCTAAGCACAGTCCCTCCAACCACGCGGGTGGAGGGACTATGATCTGAAACACAGCACCGTACCATATGAGAATACAAAGCCAATGTTCCAGATAACATATTCATATGTTTTGGCATGTACACTAGTCCATATACTTAACTGTCAATAACGTAGTTTTTTCAGATCAAATTAATGCTGTCCAAACAGGTAGCAGTAAGGTTTTTGTTGAACACAGAACCAGAATATATCTCACATTATTTGAGCAAACTTTATCATGTTACTAATCCCAACAGAGAGACACTGTGTGAATTTGGCCTCAGCAAACCACTATGGAAATTCAAATACAGCATATGACACATATTATATGTACATGCATATTGTGGAAAAATGAGCGGAGTCTTTTTTCCAGCCATCATGATGTTTTCTATCAGAAAACATATTTGTAAAAACAGCCAACAAACAGCTTTGTCACCTTCACACAGTAACACCACAATCTAACAGTTGTGTGTGGAGACTATACCATTCTAGACAACTTGTTTCATATGATTATTTTATATATTTGTATAATTCGATCTATGTGGTTAGAAAACAGAACTGAAGGCTCAGCTCAAGCTACAGTAGTCAAACTAGGATTACATTTCCATTAATACTTTGTTTGGTTTTCATCACATAATATCCATTTGTCTTGACTTCATTGTCATAGTCTACTCAGACTATAATTGACATTGGCATTTATATGAGAACCATGAAATCTTACTTAAATCTCTCGTTTTGTCATTCTTTGATGTACAGGGAACATGGCATTGCAGAGAATACAGACAGAAATATCGTCTTACTCAATGTCATTAAAATGATGCAGACAGTTGTCAAGACAACAGACACCAATGATAAAGAAAATGTACAACAGGTTGGTTTTTGTCTTTTACATCATTTACAATATCAACTGCAAATGAAAGCAGATTATCATGTATGAAACAAAGAGCCATGATTATAAGCTACTTTGAATTTAAAGACTTTTTAAATTCAACTGAGTCCTTTATTTCTGACTATACTTTCTTCTGTGCATAGGCTCAATTAATTCATGCAGACGTAAAATAAATTGCTTCATTAATATATTCCATTACATATGACTTTGAAATGTATTGAGACCTAAATCAGTCACTATAAACCAAGCAGTGAAGATTAACAATGATATATTATATCAAGACCATCATGAACATTGTCCTTGATACTGATTTCCAGGACTAACAAACCATGGCTCTTAGTGTAACAGATTATCATACACTCATTATGCATATAGCTTCACAAAAATGTCATTTTATGAACAAGAATGAACTTGCTCCTAAGCCACAAGTTCTCTGCCTTTAACACAAAATTAGCAAAACTTTGACCTGGATGATATGTTTTATCAGTTTGATTAGTAATTTTCTACCAAAATCATCTGCTGATGGCTTTAAACTTTGATATTCAAGTTCACCAGAATGTTGTCATTTTTGTTTGTTTTAAATTGTGACAAAACCACTCTTATTTTACATTTTACTTTGCCCAAAAGAGAGATAATTAAATGAAATTGATTGTTGTTAATCATATAGATACAGGCCGTATCTCCATCAATTGATAATGATAGAAATAGGAGCATAGTGTCATTGACACTATATTTTTTCCTGTTGCTTTACAGTCAATGTATCCTCTACCGAATGAAGAGATGACAAATCTTGCTTCAAACAAAGGGGTATGCATAAAGTAATTTGTTTGCCCTACCTAGATCAGTCCTGTATGTATATACTTTCCTCTGTATGAGTAAAAAACAAACACACTATTCTGTAGTTGCAACTCTACACAGTATCATTCCTGTACTTGGCAAACCAATTTTTACTGCTTAACAAGACAGATTTCGTGATTTGAATCTCTTACATTTCCAAGAAGTTCTAGGGAGGATGTATTTGTGGTTGCAATGGCTGCTGGAAGTAATCTCTACCATTATTGATGTAAATGTGCCAGACTCTGAAAACATTATCTTTAATCCTAATGGATGATTTTGTGTTGTAGTTTTTTAACTTTCACTGCTTTGTACCATTATGTTTTGATACCCTATTAATTCACCAATGCTGTCTTTCTGTATTCTACAAGTTTGTGCATACAGTTTTTCTCAGTAACTTCTTATGATCAAAACTGGTTGCAATGCTTTGACCACCAGAGTTTTGTTTATACCCATTGTTTTCTTCTCTGTTCAATCAAAGTTTGGGGGATTTATGTAAAAAAAATAATTTTGTGATTAGCTCCATTGTCAGCAACACAGGGCTTATCAGATAGGCTAATTGTCCATTAATCATCTGTCTGTCCGTCGTCCGTCAACAATTGCCTCCTTCTCTGAAACCGCCTGTTTGATTGCTTTGAAATTTGATATGAAGGTCACTTTGGGTGACCTCAGATTTCTTCAAATCGTGGTGAACTTTGCATACATGTATTTGTATTTTAGGGCCATTGTTTGCAGTTTTTGGTCAAAATCTCTTCTGTTCTGAATAAGCTCGTCCGATTGCTTTGAAATTTAATATGCAGTTCACTTGGGGTGAACTCAGTTAGTTTTAATCAAATTGTCTTGAAATTTGCAAATTTGTAATTTTTGAACAATTTTGCAACTTCTGGTCAAAAAATTGTTTCTCAAAACTACTCGTCTGATAGACTGGATATTTGGTGTACAGGTTCCTACTGATGAACTAAATGCGATATATTTGCTATTTTGGGTCAAAAATTTGTTCCTCAAAAAACTGCTTGTCTGATAGCTTTGATATTTAAATACAGGTTCCTAGGGGTAATCTTATTTATGATGTATTGAAATAAAGATGAAATCTGCAATGTTGTATTTTTAGGTCAGTTTTTGCCATTTTTGGTCAAAAAATTTGTTTCTTAAAAATAGCTTTGATATTTGGTATACAGGTTTCTAGAGTTTATCTTAATAGGACAGATCTTTGAATTATGATGAAATGTGTAATTTTGTATTTTTGGACAATTTTTGCCATTTTTTGTTAAAAAAATTTATTACTCAAAAACTGCTCATCTGATAGCTTTTATATTTGGTATCTTTAGTATATTTCATAGACAGTTTGTAGGGGTTATCTAATTTATGATGTATTGAAATAAAAACGAAATCAGTTCTGCAATTTTGTATTTTTGGGCAATATTTGCCATTTTTGATCAAAATTTGTTTCTCAAAAAACTACTCATTTGATAGCTTTGGTTGACATGTTCTCAGGGATGATCCTAATGTGATATGTTCAAATTATGATGGAATCTTCAATTGTGTATTTTTGCAGGTAGTTTTTGCCATTTTTTGTCTGGCCGCCTAGGAGCTATCAAAGATTTCTACCTTCTTCATCAACACGCATCACAAATAGTTATTCTCTACATAACACAGCATAGCTATATTGGCCGTTAGGTCACTTGTTAGTAGATATGTTCTATCATTGTCATGTGGTGTCTTGTGCTATCATGTAATTTTGAGAGTGTGGTCAAATTTCTAATTTCTTTTGATTCCATGAAAGATCTTGGATGTTCATGGGAAAACATCAGATGAGAAACAAGGACAGAAGACATCTGAGAAGTCGCGATCACCATCAAATGAAAAGACACTTGTCAAGTCAACAAAACCTAGGAGCAATACTTGCAAAATTTTGTGAAAACTCATGCATTTATTTTCAAAAAACAACTACAACTTTGTGGCATGAGACATTTTTGATTGCCAACCATTTATTCACTCATGCAAAGTCACCAGCGAGCACTGATTGGCATATTTACAAAGTCATTTGACAAACTTGTTTAGGAACACAATTAGCCTTAACATTTGAATGCCAGTAACTACAATTTATTTATAACATTAAAAACAACATAATGTTGACTCATGTTTACGTGAGTTTCTTTTACTGACAAATGTCTTGGGTTATTGTAGATGTAAAAAGCTCTTTAAAGGGTAAGAGTGCCAAATTTTACCTATGCCTACACAAATGTAAACTCCCTAGACTGACAGTAATATAATGAATATGCAAATCTGATTTGGCGATATTCAGCATCAATTGAGCATCAATGTATGTAGTTTGCAGTCAAATATCTGAAAAAAGAACTCTTTTGAAACATGAAATTGAATTGATTGAAATATCTCAAAGTCCTTTTGTGATCCATATTTGTCTATATTTGACAAGCTAAAATCAACTGTATTTGAAAGTGACATTTTTTTTGTATCTTAGGGAGCCCTTTTAAGATTAAATGGAAATGGATATAGTGACCACTACTTTTTATTCATTTTTTACATGATAGAGTGTTAAAGAATGTATTTGCCAAATTCTTGAAAATGACACTATGTTACATTTAAGTTTGAACTTGAAGTAGTTCTCCTGAATCATCAAAGTCACCAAGTATATTGAAGGACAACTACATTATTGTAGGAAGTATGGTTCTATGTCGTGTCAATATAATTTCTATCAATGTAAATGTCCTTTTCCTACCGATGTGCTACACTCAATTTTAGAAAATAATATGGTCATTCTTAATGCCACCATTACCAATGGATCAACCCTATTAAATTTTTTAAGATATTTGCACCATAAGCTGTGGTTTCATTGAAAATTTTACCTTGGTTTGAATGTGACTAAGAATTATTCAAGTAGTTAATGTATATAACCCTAAATGCTTGATGAGGAACAGATGATGAATTCTATAGCAAATACCTGGTATCTTTTTTAACTTGGCCACGACAGCGTGAACAGGTCCAATCATAGTCTCATATGCCAGACTTTGATCGTGCATTTGTGCTTGATTTGCACCACAAGCAGCGAAACAGTTGCAGTTTCACCATTCATGACACGATTGAAGGGCTAACACAAGTTGGAGGTCTGGCAAGGAAGACTAGTTTAATCATCGAGTATACTGTTATGAGGTACTGTGGTATTGTAACCTAGACACATCTGTGATCTAGACCATGCTGTCATGTGGATGTTAACTAAAATTGCCTCTTTCTGCAAATGTTAAACTTTTTTATCAATGAATAGATTTGTAAATAAAAGACTTAAAGAGCCTTTGTAAACCTTTAAAGCACATTGTCTTCATCTTGTTTATATGCAATGTGAAAGTCTTGTACATCTTTTGTCATATTTCATTTATCTTCTTAGAAATTTTTATGTATTTATTCCAAGTTATTTCCATTGTTACACTTGTAAGTGGCTGCTGTATAGCACTGTTGAAAGAATAATGAAATAAATGTTTGAATTTGTGTCACTCAACAGAATGCCTTCCTGGTATCCATCTAGCAAAACACAAATTCTCCTGCTGGCACAGAATGAAAACTGCTGTTCAAACATTTACCACAGTTACTCCATTCATGGAGATTTTCTGTGATGTTGCTGGGTCTTCATAAGCACAGTACACTGTCTATAATAATCCATAAGGGACATGTGTTGATTTGCAAGAAAGACACAAATAAGCAGTGATGGAATGGACATGGGTTTTTTATTGATAACATTCAATTACTGACATGAAAAATATCAACACTACTATCTAGTTGGTAGGTATTGTTCAAATGGAAGAAAGTTGAAATTTCTCTGTATGTGTATGAACTGTCAGAGGTATATCACGTACACAGCAACAAAAAGACGTAAAAACTGTAATGATATACCATACATGTACTGCATGTCACACAGTCCTCATTGTTAAGCGGAAGGTATGTGATTTGGAGAAAACTTTCGAAGAAAATTGGCAGGGAATGTTTAAATGGCGGTTTGATAGAGTAGACACTACACTCAGTGTGACAGTTTTCGGACGACCTCAGTTTTCGGACATTTAGTGATCTGCTGTTAGTTAAACTCACTTCGCTCCATATCGATAGAGTTTTACAGGTCATGTGACCTCATATTAAGTCAGGTGACACTGTTGTCCCGTTTTCGATACTGTAGTTTTTTTGGTAGAAGCTATGAGTTCGCTACGAGCGGCGCTCACAAATTGTCGTCTGACACCGCGTCAGTGATACTGTCAACATACTGCCGTCAGGTAAAAGTATCTGAAATTTTGACGAAAGTCCTAATTAAGCATTGAATTTTGAATGTGGGGGAGAATAATGATTTTGAAAATATTCTTTCCATTGTTCGCTACGATTGCATGTAGTTTTAACGAAAACTGCGCAGTTGTTTTGAGAAAAAAAAGTACATTTAATGAACGTAAGAAGTGTACAAGTTTTCGGACAGACAATATTTAGCATAATTGTGTAAACGTAGTAAGTGACTTGCTGCGTAAAGACTTGACAGGTAAATAATTCCATACGATGAAATATACTCGTTATTTTTATTAAATAATGCTTGTGCGATTCTAATACAAAAAAAATATGCAATGGAAACAATTATAAGTAATACTCACTGAACAAACTTAGCAAAGTTAGCCACACCATACGATACAAGGTGCCGAAAGCAACCCACACAGAGACAGCCTGTGTCCGATATCTAAGCGTCCGATATCTAAGCGCTATACACGTCGAAATATAGTTGAGTTGTCCATGGATTAAACATAACTAATTATCATGAAATATTCTTATATACAGTTTTCTAAACACATCAAAATTAAAAATTGATGGTTTGAAGTTTCAAATTATCAATACTTAGCTGCTAATCACATTCCAAACAGGACGTCCAATTTCTGGGATTGGAGTCCGATTACTACACACTCAACATGGGGTCAAAACTTTGGCAACTTTGACCCGAAATACCACTCCCGTCGTGTCAACTGAGTTTGAGGATAACCACAACAATAAAGTTTTGAAAGGTATAGTAATAAGATTTCGTATTGCTCGTCATTTATGAAACGACTTTGGGCGAAATTCACTACCCTGTCCGAAAACTGTCACACTGAGTGTACCATGGCACGAATATACTGGCTCATACCATGGAGGTAGGAACTACCTCCATGCTCATACAAAGTCCCTCTGGAGGGATTGTGGATTGTGAAACACACTGATGAATTTGTGTACTGTACAGTGCTTTGCTCTTGTACCTACATGTAGCAACCATTTGATGGCTCTATGACATGGAAGAGATCAACAATAACATGTATAATGTATGCACTACTGATCACAGAATGTGATCCCACTAGATCATTGAACAACTTCAAGGCAATGGTTGTGTTTTGCTATTAATCAAAGCTGTTTTAACTCGATTTCTACTGTTTCTAACAGGATTCTTTTAATATGCAATGAAAGGAAAGCTTGCAAGATGTAACAGTTCAATACCTTGACAAATACAGTCTGCTGGGGCAGTACATTGCTGTCTGCTATGACTGAAATGAATATTTAAAGGGATGTAGTCGTCGGAACTGCGCCTGTGCAGAGTTTCTTGTTTACAAACAATGTATTTCGTGCACGATATCAAGATGCACCTCATCATCATAGCTGCAACATTTAAATTATACGATGATAGATTATGACCGACATGTTTTAACTGTTGTTAATCACCATTGTGCCTTGGATACATTGTTGCCATGGGTCGTATGGGTCCCATACGACCTTGGAGCGCAGTTCCGACGACTATATCCCTTTAATCAAAAAATCACATTTATAAGTTGGACTGGTACTTCCTTTTATTGTCTCCTGTTCAAGGAGCATGCATGGAAGACATCTTCATTTGAGGAAGTCAGAGGTCAAATCACTGTCCACATGGCTTTCTATTTAATTCATCAAAATTTATTCTTTATCTACCATACAAGTAGCTTTCCAATATCACCACCACAGAGAATACTGCTTTGCACTTAAAAGTGTGTATGATCACAGTCCGTGGATAGAGGGACTGTGGTATGATGAATAATTGAATACAGTTTTCATTCTGTTATAGCACACAGTAAATCTTTTCCATAGCACATTGTACAGACCGCTGTGATCTGAAAGCCTTTCACAGCTGTGAGGTTGCCAGTATGCAAACTGCTAAAACAATTTTTAACAGTCAAAAATGTTCATATTCAACATGTCATTTGCACTGACAGCAGTGCCGTTGACCGTTTAGTCAAACTTCTTCCCAATGTAACTTCCCAAACTATTGATCATATGTTTATCAGTTCTTAATAATAATTCCCTTCTTTTTCAGTTCCTTTCTTCTTTTCCTTTCCTGCTTTTCAATTTCTTCCATGTATTTTTGAAATTTAGGATGCCGTGGATCAATGGCATATCCAAATTTTTCCTTGGCTTCCAGAAGCAAAAGTTCCCTCTTCTGTTTCTGTTGTCTTTGTTGTTCTCTTTTCTTTTCTTTTTCTTCGTAGTATTGCTGTATCAATTTTGGCATTCTTGCCATGCTTGCAGCAATATGCTTCTCCCTGCAAAAGTAACATGATACACAGTTTCAGAGTCCTGCTATTAACAGATAGCACACAATTACTATGTAAGTTGTTTGATACAATAACACATAACTATGATCACATAACAATGCATGGTTAAAACTGCATTTGCCTTGCAAACTGTCATGTTTCACATCTAGAACACAAATATGAAAAATGTTACAGGTCTTCCCAAATCAACAGCTAGCAGATTTGGCCTCTTTGCTTAAGTTATTGCTCTAACTTTGTAAGTGTTGCAATGAAAAAGACCTGTGTTCTGTTCAGTATCAAATTTATGATATTTGTATGCACTACCTTCTTCCACAATCAGATTTTATTAGACATGTCCGAGTCACAGTCATTGTAATTCAGTTTTGTCAAAAGATTTATTTACCTGTCGTATGAATTCACATGAAAGTTATAGCTTAACCAAAACTCTGGAAATAAGTCCTTGGTAAAACAAATATTTCTACAGAACCACATGTATATGTTTATTACTTGAGATATCCTCACTCAATGATAACACTGAAAGAAATGTTTTATATTTTGGCAGTGAACATGTACCAGTATACTTTCACTGAAACGCTGAGTGATACAGCACAGGTACTTCAATTCTAAAAAGTGTTCTCTTCTTTACGATTTTTTAGTTGACCTTATAGACCTAAGGCTCAGGAAGCAGCCTGTCCATATGAATCTGCTAAATTTGTAAATTGCAGGATACAAAATCTATAAAATTACATCCAACCATAGCTTTGTTCAAAATCAACATGATCAGATGCATGGGAAGAATTCAATGTGCCTATGTCATATTCCATTATAAATTTATTGAAGTTTGCAGCTTTTGTCAGCACAAATCAAACACAGTATTTGAGGGACTTTGGTGTAGCCACTTTGGAAACTATCAAAAAGTAATCTCAATGGATAATTGTGAATTGATGAAGAGAAAACAGACTTTATGATTTCGGTTGTAGCGTATCGCCCCTAGATCCTGTACACAATGTGTGTGGTACCACAGATGTGACATCGTGATGATATGTGTTGTTTAATAGCAAGTAATTATTTCAAATTTTCTTTTAGTGCATTTTAATACTCCTTTTCCTAATCGTGATGAGGAACACCCCCCCTACCCTAATATGTGAATGATAATAGCCAGCGGCCAAAGATTCATAGAGTGACCATAGTTCAGTGTTAGTATAAACACGGTCCGTCAACAAAAATGGAGGGACGGTGGCATGGAGGTAGCTGTGGAAACGCAGCTATCTGTTGGCGGGTAGTGCATGTCCCTATATGGGTCAAAGGTCAACCCCGTCACGGATAGCTGCAGACCAACTGCAAGCAAAAGTGGGTCTATTACGACGACACCACATGTATCGGATCTTTGAACGGCAAAATAAACCAAAGTGAGTGTAATTCAATAAAATGACCAATACCTGCCTGAACGCGTTCGAACGTGAATAGCATGACAGCCGGTCAGAGTCCTTATTAGCATATCGATAGAAGTCAAAGTTCGCTGCTGGAGTGAAAATCTTGAGTACTCCTTGGAAAATCGGCCGAATTACGTAAACAAACCAGAAATTTTGTTCACAAAAGGAGCTAGGGAATGAGCAATAATCAGAGTTCAGGCAGGTATAGGTCATTTTATTGAATTACGCTCACTGTGGTTTATTTTGCCGTTCAAAGATCCGATACATGTGCTGTTGTCATAATAGACCCACTTTCGCTCGCAGTTGGCCCGCAGCTATCTGCGGCGGGGTTGACCTTTGACCTGCATAGCGACGCACGCTACCCCACCAACAGATAGCTGCGTTTCCACAGCTAGCATGGAGGTACCTCATGGTGTTAGGGGTAGGCCATTTGATATCCTTGGGGGGGGTCTGGAAGATTTAAGACGTTGCATTTTTTTTTGCACCTGATCCACTGTTCAAATTTTTTTTCACTCTCTGATTACTGCCAACTGGTAACTTTTTTTTTCTCACACTCCTCATTTGGATACTTTTTTCTCCCAACAAAAATGTACAGTCCTCTACTGTGTGCAGAGTAAAGTGTTGTACATTAGATAATCAGTTGGAACTCAATACTTGTACATATATTCAAATGTACCTCTGGAACTGAGTATAGTTCAGGTGATAAAATAAATGCACAAGATCTAAGGAAAAACGACATCTCTGCATGGACTAACTCTTTAGCTCAGTCAGTTGCCCAGAATATAAAGGAGATGACATTGGGATGTCAAAATCAGTGGAAAGAAATAAGCTAACAAACAGAACAAGAAGTTTAAAAAGCCAAAAGTTGCTACATTATACAGTACTGACCAAAATTGTACCCTTGGGATCGAGCTATATGAGGAAGACATTAAAATTTAAATATAGCAATTCTCAAATGTATTTGGCCAAATAGCCATTGTGCTGATACAGTCTTCAATTTGCGTCCGAAGGGCGCCCTGAAAATAAAAAATGTGTACCAGAAAGTAACTTTTGATGGATTTCTTTTCTTTCACCTTAGTGAGTCATCTTTTTCCTCAACCCCCCCCCCCCCCGGCTTGTTTTTTTTTCATTGACATTCGCCGGGAATGTTTTTTTTTAAATCTTCCAAACCCCCTAGGATATTGTAAATGGTCCACCCTTAGTGACCCCATACTACACAGGCTAGGCGCGCCGTAGTTGACAGCGCTTTCGGTGAAGCAGAAGCGCTATCAACTACGGCGGTGCCTGTGCCGTAGAGTGTCGCTTCTGCCTCCATTTCCATAGTTACCTCTTGATTCGCTCCTTTTCTTCCTTTACTCTCTCCGTCTCTATGTCGGCTTGCATTTGCTGTAAGGTGGGATACTCTTTTTCATCTTCGACGATTTCTTCGAGTTCTTTAGCCGTCGGCCACATGACGCCAGGATCAAAACCAGACGCTCTGCCATGTCGGGCGTAAAGTTTTACGCATGTGCTTTTCGTCGTCATCCATCTCGGCAGTTCATCTTCATGTTGCAGCTGTTCAGCGCACGTCACTGTATCTGATTTGTCGGTACTATCTTCTGGAGCATTTACTACAGCGCTGCAATACTGATGTTTACCTAGAATACACGGGAAAAGACGACTTTTACTCCTGAGATCTAACGACAACACACGGACGAATGTTTTACACAGCGCCGCCATGATGCACGCAAATGTGACCTAAAAAAGGGCAGAGGTCATGCAGTGTGACGTCATTATGTCATATCATGATATGAGGCGTGCACTAGCTGCACAGCCAGATTACAGATATCATATACAAGTCAAGAACTTAGAGATCTCTGCTACTATTGCTGGGCATAACAGCATCCTTCCCCTTTGCGTGGAGTAGCGCCCGATGCTAACTCAACAAAATCACACAAAACACTGGCTTTATAAGTATGACTTCTTTGCCAATCAGAAGCTACTTTTGCACACGAACAATGACAGATTAAATTGCACATTAAATTCTGCAAGCACATATAATAAAGTGAATAACAAAGCATCCAACATAGCATGTTTAATGGAACTGGGTAGATATACTATAATTGTTTCAAGCATAACACAAATGGTCAAATATTGGTTAAAAATAAGTAAGAAAGCAGATACAACACTGACTCGTGAGGCATATGATCTGGGCTGTCAACTGGACAATCAGATAATTGGGTGTCAGGCATTAAACAATCGTTACTGCTCGTAAATATTGGAGATGCAAAATAGAAAATGACAAACAGTTTAAAACTAATTTTAATGTGAAAGTGAAACAGCTTTTTGAAAAATGTGCATTTAAAATGATTCATGATGATACCAGACAAGGACACCATAAAAATAAACTTCGCACATACAGAGAGTTGAAAAAAGATTTCTCTCTCGAAAGATACCTTCGTGTTATAAAAAACCCAGATCACAGATCAGCCCTGTGCAAGTTGCGCATTAGTGCACACATCTTACACATAGAAACAGGTAGATATAGAAACCTTGATGTTATAGACAGAGCATGCCCAATTTGCCAAAACAAACAAGTAGAAGATGAGATACATTTCTTTTTTCATTGCAAAGGCTACACAGACATTAGACATGATTTTTTCAGTAAACTAAACATTTGCTTACTTTACTTTACTTTACTTTACTTTACTTTACTTTACTTTACATGCGCGAATCGAGTGCCCGGCTCGAGGCTTGGCTTGGGAGACGGCGTAACCACAGGTGCTCCTTAGCTGGGTAGTCTGCTAAATAGATCGATTTTCGGCTCGATCTATCGATCCCATAGTCGATATATGAGTATTTAGGTTGCAGCGGCGGGCATATCGACTACGGGATCGATAGATCGAGCCGAAAATCGATCTATTTAACAGACTACCCAGCTAAGGAGCGCCCGTGGGCGTAGCCAAGTCGAGCACTCGCGACACCCCAGGCACTCCCACACAGGTGTACGGGTATATGCCGCCCGACTGAGTCCCCCTTTTTTTAAGCGGAATAACATCCCTAAACATGGTCACATTTTCGTCCTAAAAATCCTGACTGTGATGGGTCTGTAACAAGGAAATGAATTGTCCCCATACAGCCATGGCCATATACTTCAGGAAAACATTCACATGCAATACAATGACTGCAAAAATTTCCCCAAGTTGTCAAGAAAATCCCTAGCAATGGATCATATTTTTTGAATATTCACCGTTACATACTTTCAACTTGGGCGGGACACCAACTTATGAAAATATTGAGTTGTTGTTGTTGATGATGATGATGATGATGATGATGATGATGATGTTGACCAATAAAAATCAATAAACATAACTATTGTGTAGTTGTTGTTTCAAACGTAATGTAGATGTCGTAAGAAACACTGCAAGACACCGTCATTAGTTGACCCAATGCTAATATAGTCAGAGAGTGTACGTTGGGAGTTTCATTGGTTCGATGATAGTCCTTGTAGAGTTTCTTGTGACATCTACCTTACGCTTTAAACTACAACAATACAATAGTTATGTTCGTTGAATTTTATTGGTCAACAACACAACTAATGTAAACATAAACAACAATGCAAACAACAACAACCAGATTTGTTGGTTCCCTGTGGTTTCTGAGCAGGGGCAGAAAGCCGACTTGCTAGTAGTGGCATCTATACGATGTAATTTAGACATATCCATGGGCCTGGAGTGCAGTACGGTTGTTGCAAATCAACATTCATAGTTTGTGGAGGGACTCTGATAGGATAAACCAGTATCGATAGATTTGAAAGTGCTTCGGATGTATTGTAAGTTCCAAACGGAGAACTTCAACTAGAACGAGTCACGGAACATTATAAAATTCAACGTGAAGTGTAAATATACCCAATTACAAAAATTTCAAATGACATTTCACGAGTTAAACAACGTCAAGGTGGATGACCCGTGGCTAAACATTTTTTCAGTAAATACCTATGCTAAGCAATGTTTCTTCAGACTTTCCGCGATAGTTTGATGAAGTAAATGCGGCCAAAATTACAACATAAATACCACTGACGTTAACTTTACAATCTAGCCTAGCATGATCAATACATTTACGAGATTTTCCAAACTTCTAAGTGTTTATCAACCTCGTCACCCATATTTGTCGATGCATGTATAAGAAATAAAATGATTCAATACATTAATTATGATTATTACACCATGAACTTATTTATTTATGCCATACTTTTTCTACTAGCTCTCCGGCATTCTTTCACTCGTCAGATTTCATTACGCGTAATTTTTTTTTTTTAATTGATAGACGTACCAAGTTTCGCCAATTTCTCAGTACAATGCTACCTGAGCTCGTCCAAAAGTCACCAGGGATGTACAGTGAATATCACCAAAGTCATCTGTAGTCTATCTGCCTTCTCAGGGCTTTAAGCATGAGAAAACCTATATTCAACACACTTTGGCTACAACGGCAAAATTGACATCGAAACAGGCAGGTTAAAGTTCGATGCCGTTCCGCAACAAGTTTGAATACGCATGACAATATGCTTTTCCTAGAGGATATTTCCTCTGTCATTTTACTCCAACAGTCCCCCTGCTGAAGGACAAAAATGTGGGGACGATTGATTTGTACAGCAGTAGATTATTCACTACGAGTTCTCTGCTGCTTTACTGGCTATCAATTCTCACCTGAAAGTATTATCTAGCCTGAACAAGGACGTACGTTGAGTTAACCGCAAAGCTTTTGGCCCACCGTCCCTCCACCCACCATGGAGGGACGGTGGTTGGCCAGTTCAGAACTCCACCGTACCGCAATATTACTTGCAAGTACATACCTTATTTCATCTCCTTAACTATAACTGGTACTAATGTCAACTACTCGATCAATACAATGAATAATACTTTAAGAGAATTTGATAAAAATCGCTCTTGTAGTATTAAAAACATGTTTGAAGGCGATTGATTTTAGGGTAGTCACTTCAACCAGGTAGCTATTTTCGTTCTCCTGTCATGATGGCAGAGAGCGGCTGGACAAATTTCGGAAGAGACAATTTAAGATACCTCCAGGAGGTAGACTTGGAATAAATTTTTACCCAAGTATTCCAAGGAGAAGAGGGTAAAACCACATGGTGAAGAGACCTTATTCTAGGGAGCCGATGTTTTTCCAACTTACCCCTAACTAGGATAATGACGCCCGAATCGTTATACTAAGCAATAGTAGGTAGTAAATATATATGCTAAGCAATGTTATGTCACCTTTTACACCGTACCTTGATGACGAAAATGTCGAAATTACATTTTTGACACAAACGACGTTTGCAACCGACAAGCATCAATACATGGATGAAATTTACACAACTTGTCCTTGTTTATCCACCTCACGGTCGATTTCCGTATTGGTAAATGTATCAGAAATACACAAGTATAAATTCAAATACGTTCATCATGAAAGTAACACAGGAAAACCTCCATTAACAATAGGTTTTCTCTTTTGCTTGTGTACCCTCCCGTATTTATTCACTCGTCAGTCCCTTCCCTGCCAGCGATTGAAAAGGCGCCCTCATTGTCAACAATTGCGAGTCAATTTTTTGAAAATTTTGACCAAATTTCATCAATTTCTCGTCATGATTACACCAGAGCTTCTCTAAAAACACTAGGGATGTACATTAAATAGAACCACAGGCATCTTTAGTCTATCTGCCTTTCTCAGGGCTTTAAATAGACTGTAAGGAGAAGAAAAGCTATATTCAACCCACTTTGGCTCTAACGGTCAAAATTGACATCGATTGGACCAGTAAAAGGGGTTTTGGAGAGAAAGTGTTAACAGGACACATTTAAGGGAAAGTCAATAAGGTTAAGGAGAGGGTAAGCTTTCCGGCACAAATGCTAAGTGCCTCTCTTTGAAGCAATGAAAAATGGGGCAGGCAAATTTTCAATTTTCAAGAAGCTCTAACTTGTGCACGTGATATCAAAGTTTTATTTCTATTGATATTTCTATTGATATAGTATATCTTTATTATTATATGAAAAATATCTACTAAAAATCATATTTCTTTCCAAAAGTTGGCCTTAGCCCCTTGGAACCTAAGGTTTGACCAAATCTGGCGTAGGGTACGGTCCCGGTTTCCCAACCCGACGAGAGTCGCCCTAGGTGAACACTGTCCGACAGACAGAAGGCACGTACATTTCATAGAACTAAAGGCATGTGTAGTCTGTTCACTTGCAAAGCCTTCACATCCATGAGTAAGAAGACGAAAACCTTAGTCCAACCCACCATGGTTTTACTGTAACAGTCAAAATTGACATCAATTGGACCAGTCAATGAAAGTCTTTGAAGACATCTTTATTAGAGAAATTCAATAATAGTTCAGGAGGGGTATGCTTTCTGGCCCAAAATGCTATGTTGCCCTCTTTGAAAAACTGACAGCTGATGGAACCAAAATTTCATATTTCAATGATGTAGCTTCCCTGTACAAGTGATACTGAAGTTTTATTTCTGATCATCTGGTATATCCACATGATGATAGTAAGAATATTTACTTAAAATCATGTTTCCATAAGTGAGCCATTGCCTTTTGAACCAAAACTGTGAGGAAAACAATTATTTTATGTGTGATCTGGGTTTCCTCAACAATTTCTCACAGCCTTTTAAAAAGTAATTTGCAAATCATGACCTGCCACTTATCTTTCTTCTACATATGACCAAACAGGAGTGAATGAACTCATACACATGGCCAATCTCCAGACAGAGATTGTGGTGCGATGTGGATAATCCAACCAAGCTTGAGAGTCTCTGAGTCATTGACTGCACATCCCCAGCAGAGATTAGTGTGGCTACTAGTCAGACTCCGTAGCTAGCTTGTAATTGTCCATGCTGCGTTACAATCTCTGTCCGGAGACTTATATATGTACATGGCGAGCACTTTCTTCATTGAAATCACAAGTGACCAAAGCAGTGCATATGCAAAGCCCTCAGACAGACGTCATACCAACTCTCAAATCAGACAGGTCAAAGTTTGACAACAATTTTGAATAATAATGATAATCAGCTTTACCAATAGGAAGTTTCCTCTTTCAATTACTCCATTTCTGGGACCAGAAATAAAAATTAGTCTACCTTTGCAACATGGTCAGGCACATAATCTTCGCAATCTAGTTGGCAAATGGTACAATAGTACTGAAAGAAGTCCTTTTGGAGCTTGTGGTATGTGTGGTCCACATTTTCAAATGGTATTCATCTCTGTGAAAATGTTAAAAGACAGGATATGAAAGTAATTTTCTTGTATTTCTACGAGTGGGTCTGACCGCAGAGGAGTAAGTTCAATGATGGAAGAGGGCCTTTGCTAAATTTCAAGGTTCATTGAGGCAACTGGATATGTTCAGTACAACATAAACAACATACAGTAAGGGGAGACACTTGTAAGATGGAAATGTCCTCACAACTAGAACATAATTAATTTTCATGAATAATTTGATCCAATCTGTCATCAGAAGAGTATAAACTATGATGTCAATTCAAATAAATTTACAATAACATACAATGTTAGTGTATTACCAAATATTCCCTTTATTGAATAGCAAGACTTCTTAACCTGGACACCATTACAGGAATGTGCTCCACAACTTGCTGCTTAAACAATTTCAGATTTCAAGAAAAAAATTACTCTGGTAATTGAAATGTAATGACCTATTTTAGTGTTTGTTTACCATGGTATATATTTACACAAGTACATAAATCTACAGATACTCTATATACGCACCAAATACTAGTAATAGATTAAAAGTGCCAACAATTTAAATAAGTAGAAAACTACCATATACAATGATACTTCACAGTAACGCCAGTGTCAGTTGTTGATGACTTAATAAGTATGTAACATGCAGAAAAGTAACATCGTCTTTTGCTTCCTAAACAATTGACAGTTAATCATCATCAAATAAAACGTCACCAACCTGAAATGTTTATTGTACGGTACTTCTGCAACTTACTGACCATGATTTTGTCAACACCGACCAAAACAAAAAAGATCAATGATGGAATTTTATCACCAAACAAATCATGATCCAGTTTAAAATGAAGTTGAAAGTTTCAACATGCACTGTCAAACGGGAGTTAAACACTGAAGAGCAGCAGTTTCCAAAATGTTGTCCCTGATTGGTAAAAACTACTTTGTAAACATCTGTAGGATTTATTTTGGTCTATAGTCCTTGTGACTGTATAGACTCAAAGACCAGACTGTCAAAGCCAAGAATCCAAGCTGCACTTTAAATTCAAAAATCATAATATTGACGTAATGAAAAACCAATTTCCTTTAGAAAGATAATATTGAAGTATGCTGAGCAATGACAAAGAACATTACATATGTTTGTGTAATTTTATAGACTTTTGACGTTTAATTTGTTACCTTTGGTTAATACCACTTGACTTTTCCACATATTGAACATAGTGAACTAATAATGAGGCTGTTTACCCTTTCCTAGAAATTAAAATGATGACAAGAATTGAAAACTACCAATCTTTACAAAGAAGTATAACAGTATTGGATGTGGTTTACAAAAAGTACAGGAACTACTGGTAGTAAAGTTTCAATAAATAGCCATTTGTTATCATCAGATCATACTATGACTGTTGTTGGCTCTCTTCCAGTTCCATATAAGAGAGACATGAAATACATGTACATATGCAGTCATATTGATTGACCAATATAACACAGACATGAAACACATGTACATATGCAGTCATCTGGTGACACATCATGGAACTGTGCATACACATTCATGTGAATTCAGTATAAAGATTCTGAGATCACTGATTTCTGCTTGCCATACTGATGCGTGCGGTTCAGTGGATGTGTCCAAAATTGTGAATTTGCAAAATTGTAATCATATTAAAGCTGTGCTTTTTCCATTTTGGAAGAAAATTGAGGGCAAAGTATCCTTCTAAGTGTAACATAGTGTTCAAATCAGTCATTGTCAAATCTACACAACACATTTTGTCAAATCTGCTTATCCCCAACTTTAAGCAGGATGATACAAGCTCACAAACATGTACATATATCACTTGTGAAAGATAATGTTCAATTGTACAGACTTTAAAAGACATATTTATAGCAATTACTGTGACAGCCCAACCGTGTACATTGCACTCTCAGATGTAAAGATCTAATCATATTCATTGCACTATTAGTATCATGTCTGACAGGGAGATCTGTTCTATGATGGCAGTCCCTCACTCTGGAAAGGACTAAAGGCATGGACCTACCACATTTCAAATCACTCTCACCAAGAACTCTTTTTTATCAATAGATAAATGGGTGACTGACGACAAAGTTGTCTTTGCTGAAGAAACAGTCTAAGAAACAAAGGATTATTGCAATTGTATCACATGGAAATTATGACCAAAATACTGATGTCAATAATTCACATCCTCTCTTTTTATCTAAAAAAATGAAGAAGTACTTCTACATTGTAAGTTTTGGCAAGGGAATCAATTTAGCCATAATAAAAATCCCTTGACAAATGTGAAAAACAAACAGTAACATCTTGTAAACTCTTTCCCACTAAATTAGGATCATCTTATCTGTTATGGGCTTTATGCAAATTTGTTTCAACATCCCGTCACTTTCAATTAGGGAACCAAACTGGTAACTGCATTCATGCAAAAACCCATTTTGAAACCGAATTCAAACACAACCATTGTAAACACATTTTACCAGACTATCCCTTTCTTTATAAAAGATTTGTAACTAATTGTGATGAACTGATTTGAAACTTTAACAAAATTCACACAGACCTGCTATGATACACAGTGCATAATTACAAATTTAGTCACGACTTTGCCACCCCACTCAAAAAAATAAACTTAGTCTAAAGGATGGAAACATATGAGAGACAAAGTAACATACCAGGAGTTCGAATGACATCCACCCCAAATACTTTGTACACTTAGCAAATCAAATGCTACAGAAAACCCTGTTTATTTTCACATTCTAGGGTAAGCAATTAATGCAGTTTATATCTTTGACTGTGTATTATCAATGTGGATTTTCATAGGTAAGGGTTCAGCATCTTCATCTGGTGAAGCTGGTTTAATGTAGACTGGATATGGGTATTTGTCTTTGCTTTCATTCAGGTATTCCAAATCTCCATAAATACTCAGTTTCTGTTGGATAAAACACAAAAAACATACATTATGCGTTCATCAATGTTATCCAAGTGCTTCAGAAATTAACTTCTGTACACATTGTTTCAATGCTGAGGATAAAAAGATCGTCTTTCACTTTGTGTAATACTCCACGTTTGCAAAAGTTATAAGAGCTGAAATTTATTGTAAAAATTAGAATAAAATGTTTGATGGCAACTTTTTATAATTTTTCCCCCATTTGATATTTATTTTGGTGATTCTCAGAAAGCAACGCAATGATTTTGGAAACAGAGGTATCTTGCTTCCAAACCTCAAATTTCAAGTGTTTGGACAATATTTGGATAGACTCTACCATTGTTACAGCCACCACAAACTCTATATACATTCCCATGTATTTAGCTGAACAACTGGTAATATTGATCAGTTGAGGTACAAAGATGCAAATTAATTAATTACATGTAATTTTAAACAAACATATTTAAAGCTACCCTGTGGTATGCCGGAGGGAATACTGGCAAGAGACCTCCACATCCCAATGGGTCAAATGATACCACCTTATAGTTTGTCTCAAGAAACCACACATCTGCATGGACAGGTCATGAAATGAGACGTAACAGACAGTCTATGGCAAACATCTCTACACCAGCATAGGCCATGGACCAAGATTTCATTATGGTCTACGACTTCCATTTTCAAGTGTCATCTCACCTCTTTACGCACTCTTTGATCTGGAGCCGTGACAGTTGTAGCACAACACAGCCACAATAAAGCCATGGATGATAGGAATATGGTGGCACTTAAAACCCATCTTGGCAATCCTGATTTCTTAGAAACACATGCTAACCAATCATTAGAATCATCTCCATCACTGATCATCATAGCTGCTGATGGTCCTTTCTCTCCGTCGTCATTCTTCAAGGCTTGTAAATTGGTTTCAATATCCCGTAACATCTTGTCAGAACCTAGAACTGGTAAAACACATATATTTGTGAATTGGCTAACTATGCAAGCAATGAATATTTGCCAAATCAAATAGAGAAAATTCTTTCTGAGACATTTTAATTCCAGGTCTTACCCATTTCCATATTTTGAAATATTTGCTTTACTTGTCGCCACAGATTCTTCACTAAACATGCTTTACACAAAATTTTCTGGATTCTTAAAAGTGTATGAATAACCACTAGTCAATATTACACTATGAATACTAAGGTATGACTTTGAACAAAAGTGGTTGATATCAGCGATGTCATATTGAGTACCACAGTTCATTGCATTGAAAACAAAGTGTGAATGGATCTAGTGGCAACAGTGCAAACTGTCAGCTAATTTACTTTCCTTGATTCATAGAAAAGAAATGAATGCAGATTAAAACAATGAAGTATTATTCATGTCATTATATCAAGTATTGAAAACATTCATTTTAATCTTAATCTGATGTCTGTGAGATTTTCAGTCTGATCTGTACATTACATTAGATATGTCAGAATGTAACATGATTTTTACAACAAATGCCGTAAACTTTACTTTCATTGTACAATGTTTGTATCGTGACTCGACGGTTTGTCCACTCTTGTTCCAGAAATGTTCATTTTGAAGATATTTGTGTCTAACTGTTGCATAAATACTTACAATTATCGCCGTCAGCCCAGGGACCTGATGTAAATATTTGAGGCTGTGATTGAAACATATAGACTTTGCCATTGTCTGATTCCATGTACATAGACCATGACCATGATACATAACTCTTTGCATTGTCCAAGAAATTATTATAGAAGTGTCGTACCAGTACATAGGTTCCAAGACATGAATTGGTGAAGGTTCTCCTGCAAGCTGAATCATTAAAAGCTATACTTCAATAATAGCAAATCAAGTTTTCACATTTGAACACTTCAACAATGAATCAGTACTAATACAAGGTTCATGTACGCAGCCTTGCAATAATATAACTAACTGACAATGCTCCTTCACGTTTGAATGTGACCAAGTTTTACTACATGTAACTGCATATGAACTACAAAACAAACAAATCATAAACATTTCTTTTTACAATGTAACAACATTTATGTCACAACTCTATGTTGATTGTAGCCCCCTAGGTTGAAGTGGTTTGGTAAATCCTTGTAAATGAAAGATGTACTTACTTCTTCAACTCTTTTCTTTGCAAAAGGAAGTTGATTCTGACATCCCAAGTTACAAGCATACATATTGCCGGGTAGAGTATAGGCTTCTTGACAAGCTAATAGACAGTGAAGAACAAAATATTAATTTATTACATCATGCCTCGAGGTGAATGCAAATCAGTGCATTGATTTGAATAGGAACATCCGGGATGTTAGCGGGCTGGTGAACGATGTACTGACTGGTTTCCATGGTTACCCAGGCCAGTGAAGCCTTTTGATGTTTTCGACGTCAAAGTAGACGCTTAACGCTAGATGTAAAATATCAGTGCGCGCACTGCTATTTGGACGTTCGTTAAAATCTGTTTGATGCTGGTCAATAATGGTAAAATTGTTTGAAAATGCCCTGCATTTAAATAAATGTCATATAGCATTAACTGTGAAGAGGCATGTAATAAAAATATTATTGCCTGAATACATGGGTTTATGTGCCCTTGCAGCAGGAGACAATTTGCCCTCCTGGCGTCAGGCAAATTGTCACCTGCTCTCGGGCACCTAAACCCATGTATTCAGGCAATAATATATAATAGAGTTACCCTCAGATACGTAGATAAAACAATTGATAAATTGATCAAGCAAAGTATCAACTTATTAGTATCCATCAGGGACACTCACTGGCATTTCACAACGTTAGACACAAATAACACTCAGAAAGAGGTACGTCTATGTCTTGATTCAAAGATTTCAATGATTGCTTCCTACTAAATTTCCTATTGTAGGCTATTACATAGAAGTAAATGAATGGTCTTAATATGACTTGAGCTTTGTCTTCAAAAGTTTCAGTTTAAGTATATGTATACATGATCTTGATCAAAGAGATCTACACAGCTTGAACGGTTAAATCAGTTTTGACACATACGATGGAGCCAACTTAGTTGATGACTTTGTACTAGAAGCAGAATTTTGAACTCTATACAAATTCTGTATTATAAATGCAGTTGTTTCTGAACAGGAGTGATCAGATCTAATATCTTGGAACATGTCAGGTGACAAGCACATTTTAAGCTTTTTGAAGACGCCTGGGTTGTGAGTTGGGTAATGTAATTAATACAGCAGAGCATTTCTATGGTCATATTTTACCATGAATTGAACAAACCAGTCTCAGACATATCTTTTGAGATAAATATTTACAAATACATCCAATACAATGCATGAAGACACTCTGACAGCTGGTGATAACAATACTTACACTCAACACAAACTGTAATGGGTTCAATAATCATTCAAAGCCTGTATGTAGTGTCAAATCTCGGACAACCAAACCAAAATTGTAGTGGCTATGTTTATCATCAATACAATCATAGGAATAAGTCACAACTCAATTCCTCCTGTATTGTAGTGTCAAAGAAGAAAATGAATGGATTGAGTCAATACTGTACCTGCATTACAGTGGATGGTTGTTCCATTGAAATCATTGGAATCTTCCACAAACTCCATGATGGAAAACATTCTACATCCTCTCTTGCAAGCAAACAGGTGTTCTGCCTATAGATTGAAATTAACACATAACAAGAAGTAATGAATAAATATTTGCCATCTCAAACTGTTCTTCAACACGATAAAAAATGAATGGTGCTACGTGGCAGCAGTGACATATATGTCTTCTTATAACCTCCTCATCCACTGTCTGGATAAGATTATTTAGAGTTTTATATTTTTCTGTTTGAGAAATATAAAGAACTCCACTCAAAAATTTCATTACAAATTTAAAAATATATAGTAACTAAAGTAATACACAAGTTCACCTCAAATATTACAACATACATACCATGGAAATTTGTATACAAAAGCGGTATACGTGTAACATACATGCATGCACATGCATCTTTAACGGAGAGACAGAATGATAGTTGCTTTGATCTGCTACAGGTTCAAATTCACACGGAATGTATTAATCCTTTGATTTAGTTAATACTGAAAACTTGATCAATAATATTGCATGTCATTGCAATGTGTACATAGGCAAAATACTTTTACATGTATCATATGGAATTGTTAGTAGGTTGCACAAAGTAATGGGGAACAATTTGATACCTTGCTCAGTCAGTATATTATTTATACTGAGATACAGTACTCTAGCCATTAGGATTATTTTTAGTTGAGTTTACTAGCACATAATAATTGATAATGTCAAGACAGTGTAAAATAATTGATCATGGAACTTCCTGATGGCACTTGGCTTATTTCCATGGAATATATATTACCATTTAGTTCAATGAGCTTTGATCGGTTTTCAGGGATTAACAAAACACACACAGCTATAATAATTTTACTCTGCATACTACATATGTCATGACTTTCTTGTTTCATACTCCTTCATAAAACCTGGTTGAAGGTGTAAATTGCTTCAAAGTTCAGCTTCAAGTGATACACTTGACAAGTTGTATAATATTAAATTCAATGTAGGATGATATATCGTTCTTTGTTCATGGGCTGGAGTAATCATTTTATAATTCTGAGGGCAAATTTTCTTGTTATTGGTAACAACATATTCCATATTAACTATTCATGGAAAGGCTGTAATATTTGTCAGATACAGTAGATGGGCAGGGATGATTTCAGTCCAATCTGTACAAATGATGACATAATGTATTTGCATCTGTAAATTTAGTTTTTTCATTATTTTATTAGATCAGACATAGAGGTGTGCTAAGTCTGAGTAGTGTATTGGAACTGATCATACAAAACAGTGTACAGCCACTACACAAATTTTGACAACGTTTTGGTGTTGAACTATTCCTATTGCTATCCCATGGCTCGTAAAAATCCGTACAAACATAAAAAAATAATTTACTGCAACATTTGATTTGCTCTGATTTCAATTTACATCATGCTTCATGGTCATATGGGAGCCATATGACCTTCAAATAAAGCATAAATGACTTTGACACTTCAACTGCTCTGAAAACACCACTGCATTCCTTCAACCAGTATCACTAGGGCGACATCTACATGACATGGTTCCACAACTGCTGCACTGAAAATCTCTACCTGATGGCAACAGCTTGCAGAGACAACAGTATTAACTCACATGTGATACTGAGTCAGAAAACTGCGCAACTGATAGATCTCAGGGATTACAATCACTCTACATGTATAACAGGTTATTTCATGAAAGGTGTTAATTATACAAGATATTACTTTAACATTGGATGACAAGTTCCAATCATTTGTTCATTTTGAAACTTGTACATATCATTGTACATACATGCATCCTCGTAATTTAAATAAACTGATTTATGCCTGTATTATGTTTTTCTAATTTCAAAGAACTTTATCATAGTGTTGGAAACTGTTGTATATGATATAAGAAATTGTAAATAAATCATTTAAATTATCTGACTTCACGCTGAGTTCTCATATGCACATCTGATTTAAAATCTATATCATAAGATCATCTAAATCTATGTTGTATTACTGTACACAAAGTGCACACAAGTACATCTGATTTAAATCTACATCACAAGATCATTTATTACACACATATACCGTACATGTAGCTGTCTATGTCTATCATACTACACTGTGGCAGAACTCCTTTATGGCGTATCAATTGCTTTCAAAACAGCATGAAAATTACAAATTCAGTTAGCATGAATGGGATATGCAAAGGCTACACATAATGCAAATGTAAGTGAAATGACTAGGATCTAATCAGCCTTTATCTTGTACAAGTGGTCCATAAACATGCTACTGTTTCGGGTTATCCACTTAAAAACTAAAATCTCAAAGAAAAAACTGACTTAACATTTTTGAAGTTCCTATAACTTTCCATATTCGAATTCCCCTAAAGCTTACAGAAGTTATAAATGAGTGGTTTTCACCATACTGGATGTAGAACTTAATCTCAATAAAGACGCTGCATTGGCTGTTATCTTTTTGTAACAACTAGAAACTAACAATTCTAATACTCAACTACAGATTGACACACTCCAGGGCTCGAAATAACTTTTTTCCCTGGTAGTCCCGTTGGGCTACCATTTCTGAAGTTGGTAGTCCAGTGACAAGGTCTGGTAGCCCATGCATGTATGAAGAGGGGTTTTTTTGTGAAAGATATTTTTATTTATATCTAGATATTGAACGATTTATTTTGCATGATTCTATCCAGAAAGTGAATTTTCTAGTCTAGATCAATACCTGCCAATAGCCTTAGGAGAACGGTATAGCATGTGCAGTGGACAACGTTGACGCCTCAAAGTTTGACGACCTATTCACACATACGCAGAGCTTATATGCAACAAAGTCGACATGTCCTTTCTGTGTCCAGCTTGGTTGACTTTATGTATGAGCGTCGGTCATCTCACAGCGATCAACAACATGTCGCCCACTAAGTAATTTCATATCCCAGGCTTTGGTAGTCCGTGTAGGCTACCATTTCATTCGTTTTGGTAGCCCCAGGGAAAAGTTGGTAGTCTGTGGACGCGGGACTACCGCTAATTTCGAGCCCTGCACTCACAAGGGTTATTTCTAGGACCTTTTACAGAAGACACGTCATGTACAGTACACGTGTCAATTTTTTTAAACAAACATGTTAACCACATGTACCTTGCAACAGTTGCTGCTGGAATTCATATAACATATGAAAAGCCGTACACCTGTCATGGAACTTACAAAATCACTTCAAAACTACAAAATAAATTGTAATTGATTATAATTACCCCTAGAATTGATCTATGATGCAAAGACCATCTAGTGAATGATTTCCTAAATAAATGTATTTATCTATAGGTGCTAATTCATTGATGAGCACTGTATGATAATGCATACATGTACTTCAAACCATACACTCTCTGGTAAAGACTATCTAGAGTACAAATTATGGCATGACTTGAATTATTAACAAAAGAATTGCTGACCAGATGTTGTCAGTTGTATTTAGCAATGCTGCAGTCAACCCAATCATGTACAAATTGGCCAAACTCTATCCTCTCTATCATGGGTGTAGGTCACAGCGGCTTGTGTGACATAATTTCTGTCCTACATTATGGTACATATATGATATATACACATAACACTTTTTATACAGATAGCCAGCAAACATAAATAAATCAATTTAAAATGATACGCTCTGACTATGTCTGCCACTTGAGAAACATTAATTTCAGAATTTCTTAAGACTGAGCTATATTTGTCAGATTATGATAAACTTGTTGCAAAACTTAATGTTTTGCAATTATGGATTTATTACTTTCTCACTGGTAATACAAATGTAAAACAAATAGTGTCCTGCATGTTTGACTCATTCTGTTAAAACAAAATTATAAATAAAACACATTCATGATGCATCTTACCAGATGTCATTTTGTATTCTTCATTTCATTAAATTCTGTTTGTTGATACACAATTGCTCATGTACAAGATGAACATGTTGCATATGCATTTACTATTATTACAGCAGCAATACTACCTACAAATCTGATGGCACTAGCAACAACTACCTTAACGCAATGTATGTAAGTCTATTTCTTTATGCTGTGTGATTACACACATTCAATACATAACTTTAAATACTGAACCTACAGACATTTACCAAGATGTGAAATATTGCACACAGCAAATATGACAATCATTATATATTGCGTCCATAAAACACTTTGGTATCACCTATTATTCCAAGATAAAATACTGCCTATCATTCAGTTGTAAGCGCTAGTGTGACACTTGTGGTTTGATTTGCAAGGAAAACATGTAAAACAGAAATAACTTTAAGAAATGGTAACATACAAGATTTCTGGACAATTTAATCTTCAGATGCATCCCATCAGTTGACTTGGTCATTAAAAAAAAGTTTGATCATCTACATTTTCACGCTTTCGAAATCAAAAGGTCCACTGTCATTAAAGTTCAAATTCACTGTATCTTTTAATGACTGCAGCACTATCAAATTGCCTCTTTCCATGAAATTTGTGCAGAAAAACTTTAACATCATTCATATTTATAAAGACATTCATTTACTCCTATCTGAGATTTATATTCATTACAAATCTGAGCAAAAAACACAGCTTTTTTCAGTTGTTGATCATGGATTGATTCTCCTTGATCATGGATTGTTTTACAGTGTTTGTTTGTCTTTTTATGTGTTGCCATGACAATTGCCAAGTTTGGGATACCATAGTCATATTGTATTGAATAGAATTCATCATGGTGATTTTATTAACCAGAAATGATGATGGTGGGATGCTATGGTCAGTATTAGAAGTACATCCATGCTCTGGGCCTAAAATGTACATATTCTCTTGTAAATCACTCCTGTCCCCTGTCAAATCCCTTATCACAAGTACAAGTGGTACGTTGTGCATAAAGGACAGTCATTATTTCACTTCAAAGATGCTATATCTGTCGTCGTCGCCCCCCCCCCCCGAAACCAACACGAATAATAATGAACGATATGTAATGAACACATAATTAAAATTTACACAGGAAAGACAGAGGACGAGGGCAAATGCAAGCCAGTTGTTGTTGTACTTCAAGAAAAGAAAGAATGCATGGAAAGCGGTTGAAAAGTAGCACTAAGACAGTTTGTAAATTACAATGACGTTTTATAACGGAGTTCCCAATCCTTATCCTTTAGGAACACGTTTTGTGAAATGAATATTATGTGTCTGTCCGAAACCATTTCAGAGTGGGGTTTCCTTTTCAGAGCAATGTAAACATAACATGGCTGTGAGTATGAGTTCCGCACGACTGATACCGCGATCCAGGTTGAAACAGGTCTATAATTACAGTAAGATACTGGCGACAATGTGATTCGGTGTCCAATAGCTACCCTACACATTGAAAAAATTGTATGTGTAAGGTTTTTGGCGTGTTTATGACTGTTGTGACCTTACTCGATGAGCTGACGCTGGGCAGAATATCATCAGTGTTCGGAAGCATTAACATGTAATAATAAGACTCGAATCAAACCTTTGGGTAAGTGTGCAGAGGGTAGGTCTGTTCGCATACGTCCACACATGGTGATACGTCGTCTAATATGTTGTCAAAGACGTCCGAGGAACGGGCATATTGCGACAGAAAGGTAAGGATCAGTGTTACACAAACAGCATTCGCCGCCATCTTGAATACCCGAATAATCCTAAAGTCTCGTATTGTGCGAGAGCGAGAGTAGCTTGTCTCGTTCACTGCATGCAGGCAAGTTGTGCAGGTAGGTAGCAGTTCTCGAAATGAATTTTAGGGGAGAACCATTTGATTTCTGGGGGGTGGGGGGCGTGGAGGATTTTGAGAAAAAAAATTTGTCACCAGGTGAGATAGAAGAAAATAAAAAAAATTGTCATAACAGACAGAAGTGAAAAAAACAATTGTCACAATGCACCAGAAATTAGCAAAATTTGGAAACCTTATTCTCATGCATTCTTTGCCGGCGCACCGCCTGCAAATGTTTTTACCACAAGCAATTTTTATGTTTTTTCCCCAGCACTTATGATATAAGCATGCACTACATAGGTCTACTTTACACCTCAGTACACTCAATGTTTTCCTTCCCTTTTCTGACCCAAGAAATCATATTTCAGGATTTCTATTGCAATATCTCAATGGCATAGGCACTATGAAGGGGACTATTTGACTTCTGTAAATTGTGAAAATTTAAAACACAATACAGGAGTCAATAAACTAGTGCTAAAACCAATATATTATTCTCTCAATATTCCACACAAGATAAATGCAATGATCCTTTTTTTTCACCATATCGTAATATTAAACAAACTTGGTAGAGCCGATGTGTGGAGTTGCCCTCACTTTCCTTTATATGAACTGTTTTTCACAAATTGTATTGTCATTTTTGGTTGTTGAATATTGTGACTCAAACGCTGATCATGCAAAAAATGTAAAATATATCAGTGTTCAATGTCATTTTCAAACAGTTTTACCGAGTGCAAAATAAACTGAAACTCCTCTCAGATTGCACTTAAACATATCAATTTCTCAAAATTTACAATACGAGAGGGGGAACCCCCCTCTCGTGCTCTCCCCTTGGGGTATTCTAACAGTTTCACTTAGTAAAAAAGTTAAAAAACACCTCTCAGATTGCACCAGGCTGCACCATTGCACACATCTTAAAAATTTCCATGCAAGATAGGAGAAAGCCCCTGTGACACTTTCCCCCTAAGCCTCTCGCGTGTTCTCCCCCAGTACTTTCAAATTCTGCGTGGTCAGATATCCTAGTGAAAAACCCTGTCATAATACCCATCCAATTAAAAAATAGTGACAATGTCACTGGTCGCTCCAATATAGTTATCAAAACAAGCTAAAATCAAGCTAAAAGATTTTTTTATCACAAATAGAAACAATTCCCCAAATAAAATAAAATTATGCAAATTTCACCAGAATTTGATCAAATCTTACTGACGTCACCCGTAAAAACCTCTACACTAAGTTTCAACTCAATCGGACGTGTGGTTTCAGAGAAAAAAAATTTTGATCAAAAATGAAAAAAATAGCCCAAAAATGCAAATATGCAAATTTCACCACGATTTGCCCAAATTTGGGAAAGGTCACTCCTATGCACTTCCATACCAAGTTTCAAATCAATCAGACTTGTGGTTTCAGAGAAGAAGATTTTTTGACCAAAAATGGGAGAAAATTACCAAAAAATTCATGAAAAATAGCAAGTCCAAGATACTGACCCAAGATGTGCACAATCATTTCAGGTCAGCCCAAAGTACTTACATGCTAATTTTTCATCTAATCTGCTCAGTGGCTATTGAGATTTCAATAAAATGTAAACTTGTAAACATATATACATATGGCTATGGGAGCTAACAAGCGACCCAATGGTCGACAGAGCTCTGCTGTGTTATGTAGAGAGCAACTTTTTGTGACATATGTATTGATGAAGAGGGTTGAGATCTTTGATAGCTCATTTCAGGATGGCCTGACCTAAAATGGCAAAATTAGCTGCAAAAATACAAAATTGATGATTTCATCATAATTATGTATAAAAATGTATACCAAATATCAAAGCTATCACATGAGTAACTTTTGAGAAACAAATATTTTGACCAAAAACGGCAAAAACTGACCCAAAAATACAAAAAGTGAAGATTTCATCAAATTTCACTATATCACACTAAGAGAACCCCCAAGAACCTGTATACCAATTATCAAAGGCATCAGACAAGTAGTTTTTGAGAAACACATTTTTTGACCAAAAATGGCAAAAATTGCACCAAAAATACAAAATTGCAGATTTCATCATATATTCTGTATATCATATTTAGTTTATCTGTAGGAACCTGTATACCAAATATCAAAGCTGTCAGACGAGCGGTTTTGATGAAATAAATTTTTGACCAAATATGACAAAAAAATTCCTTAAAAATACAGATTTGCTTATTTCATCACAATTTGAACAAATCCAAGTTGGGTTATCCCTAGGGACCTGTATACCAAATATCAAAGCTGTCAGACAAGCGGTTTTGATGAAATAAATTTTTGACCAAAAATGACAAAAAAAATCCTTAAAAATACAGATTTGCTTATTTCATCACAATTTGAACAAATCAAAGTTGGGTTATCCCTAGGGACCTGTATACCAAATATCAAAGCTGTCAGACGAGCGGTTTTGATGAAATAATTTTTGACCAAAAATGACAAAAAAATTCCTTAAAAATACAGATTTGCTTATTTCATCACAATTTGAACAAATCAAAGTTGGGTTATCCCTAGGGACCTGTATACCAAATATCAAAGCTGTCAGACGAGCGGTTTTGATAAAATAAATTTTTGACCAAAAATGACAAAAAAATTCCTTAAAAATACAGATTTGCTTATTTCATCACAATTTGAACAAATCCAAGTTGGGTTATCCCTAGGGACCTGTATACCAAATATCAAAGCTGTCTGACCAGCGGTTATGAAGAAGAAGATTTTTTACCAAAAACGCCTTTTTTGGCACTAATTTGCATATTTTCAACAATATCAAAAAATCAAAAAAAGCACAATCATTTCAGGTCAGCCCAAAGTACTTACATGCTAATTTTTCATGTAATCTGCTCAGTGGTTATTGAGATTTTCAATTTTGACTGTTTTTACATTTTTTCACTTAATTTGCATATTTTTGGCAATGACAACTTCATTTGAACAAAATCTCATCTACAGCCCATCATCCATGTACACACCAAATATCAAGATGAAATGTGCAGCGGTTTTGGAGTTTTTGATGTTGACGGACAGACATACAGACATACAGACATACAGACATACGGACATACAGACATACAGACATACATACATACAGACATTTCCCTAGCCTATAAGAATAGTTTCCATTGCCATATATACATATGGCTATGGGAGCTAAAAATATACTTTATGGTTAGATACTGCGTGAATTTTATTGTGACTTTGAATTTCGTTTTTTAAGGGTTCACCTTTTTTGAACCATCATGAGATAACTGATGATAGTCTAGCAGGGTACATCAGGATTTGAAAGGTCTTTACTGTTGCTGTATTTTGTAAATTTTACAATTACATGTATTGGTATTTAACTTTTCTAAGTGGGGGGATCAGTCAAAATTTCAGAGTTAGAGAGGGAGGTTACTCAAATTTATCATGGTTGGCGAGGGCTGGGGGTCACTCAAAATTTCAGAGTTTCAGGCCGTAAATAATGACGACTCCCTTATATACAACGCGTTACAAACTTGATGACCAATAAAAAAAATTTGCACTGCTAACCCATTTGGAAAGAAAAAATTGATGGAGGTCTGACAGTAGAAAAAAAAAATTGCTGTCACTCTGACAGGAAAAAAAAATTTGCTCCCATACCCACTTCCTCCATGCCCCCCCCCCGAAATCAAATGGTTCTCCCCTTAGCTCACATTTGTCACGCGGGTGCCGGACACACACACACACACACACACACACACACACACACACACACACACCACACACACACACACACACACACACACCACACACACACACACACACAACATATATATATATATATATATATATATATATATATATAATATATATATATATGTAGCATCATATATGTAGCATCTTATATGTATATCTGTAGTATCTGTATCAATCAATCAATCTTTATAATACTCAATTCCTCACACTAGAGTAGAGAGTGTGGTATGGTACTTTGTCCAATTTTGGAATGTACCATAACATACTCTCTACTAGTGTAAGTTGAGTATAATAAAGATTCCAAAATTGGACGAAGTACAAAACTGAACACTTTCAAGAGGACAACAAAGTATCCAAGTATAGTTACCAAATTTGAATTAAATCAGATGTCTACAGAATATGACATGTTCACTTTTGATTGGACAGTACTTTACTATGGCGCTGTCATTCGTTTCTGGAATTTGGTGACCAAGGCTTTACGAGTAGATTAAACATCCTGAATTGAGCACTCTGATTGGTCAATCAACAGTAGATAGTTTTTAAGTTATACAATAAGCAAACTGTTTAACAGTGGGAAGGCTATCTGTATGTATGTATGCCCGTCTTCGTCAGAAACAACAAAACCACAGCACCTGACATCTTGCTGTAAAATTGGTGTACAGGTGTACCTAGGGGTGGAGATGTGAATTTGCTTCAAATGAACATGTTAGTGTCAAAAATATATGCAAATAAGGTAAAAAAAGGGCAAAATCCTTGAAATTGCTGAATTTTTGTAACTACGAGTAGATTTCATTGAAACTTTGTATGCAGGTGATGTAAGTTTTGAGTTTTGTGCAAATTGAGTTGAAATTTTCAGACTCATATTTTGGGGCCAATTTTCCAAATTTTTGGTCAAAACATCTTTTCTTTGAAACAAGTTGTCTAATTATTTTGAAACTTTGGTATACATGATCTAAGGCTGACCTCTGTTAGTTTGTGAAATTGTCGTGAAATATTTTATTTGTATTTTAGAGCAATTTTTCCCATTTTGGGTCAAAAAATCATTTTCTTTGTAATTGCTTGTCTTATTGCTATGGAAACTTGGTATGCATTTCCTAGGGGTAAACTTTAAGTTTGTTCATATTGTGGTGAACTTTGCATATTTGTATTTTTGAGTTATTTTTCTCCTTTTATTGTCAAAAAATTCTTCACTGAAATTGCTGGTCCGATTTCTAAGAAATTTGAAACAAAGGTTCTCGGGGACAATTTATGTCAGTAACGTTCAAATTGTGCCGAAACAAGCAATATTGTATCTTGGGGACAATTTTGCTGTTTTTGATACAAAAAAAAAGCTAAATATCTCACGCTAGAATTCCCGGATCCAATTGCAAGATACATGCTCAAATGTGAATAGGATGTTCAAAATTAATGAAGTATCAATTATCAAAGTATGATAATGAGCATTATATTACCATGCCCTGCCCGTCGCATTTTGATTGGTCGAGCTGAACCATGTGACTGACCACAAATACACAGTAATGGTTTGTTTACAGGCCCGTGAATATGAATAATAAGATTAGCAACTCAAAGTATCGTTAAACTTTACAGCTCAAAAGTAAATCATGATCAATCACAAAATAAAATGGAGCACTTGTAGGTCAAGTTGAGATACTTTTTTCTGAAAACATCTCCGGATTTGCCAATTTTTTACAGTGCGTGACAGTGCATCGCGTATTGCTCAGTTTCTGGGGCCCAGCTGTCGTTCGCTCCTGAAATTTTTCGGAAATTTTGACGGTTTTCTTTGGTTCGCTGATAATATAATGGAAATAACACACTCCGCTCTGACCATTAACGTCAGAGGAAAGCCAAATTAACGGGCTCAGCAAGCCTCGCCCGTTAATTTTTGGCTTTCCTCTCGCCCTTGCCCACAAATAAATGTTAATGGTCAGCGCATCGCCCGTTATTTCTATAGTAAAAGTGTAAACTTATAGAAAATCTCAATGACTGTGAGTCAGAATTTTACATGTTGGTGATGATTTGTACAGAAACACAAACAAAGACTTCACAGCCAATAATAAGTTTTCTAATACATTGCTGCTTGATGGATTACCAAATACTGTTTAC